>NW_027069546.1:33639-162241 GCF_002906115.3 Quercus suber
TAAAAGAATTTGAATAAAAAGAGGTAAAATTTTGAAATGTAATTAGATTTATTAATTTATATAGATTTTTTTTTAATACAAGATAGAATCCTACTCTAGCTTAATTTAAATATATGTGTGTAAAGCTCCTTCGTGGAGACTTGAACCCCAGCCTTTACCCTCACATCCCATAAGCATTTATACTTGTGGGTGACCATCACACCATGGGTGTGCGGTGGTATATAGAATTTTTTTTTAGACTACTAGTAGTTAGTAAAAACAAATTAATGAAGCAACTAAACACCAACAATTAATAATTTAATTAACTAATACGTTATAAAAGACAAGCAAATTAAATTATGTTAGGCTAAATAACAATTAATAATTTAATAATTAATGAAACAACAATATAACAAATTATAGTTTATAAAGACAAACAAATTTATGAAACAACTAAACAACAATAATTAATAATCTTATTAATATTTCAAATGAACTTATAGTTTATGTTTAGGTACCTTGTTTCATTTCTTTTCTTTTTATTTATTTTCTTTTGAGGTTTTCGGTGTACAGAATGCAAATTTGTTTTGGTTCAAGAACTTTTTTTTTTTTTTTTTAAGCACAAACTTCATGCTGGTCAAATCTTGAAACGTCCCAAAACACCTGAAATAGACCGAAATAATCCGAAATTTTTTAAAAGTGGAATAGGAACACTTTGGACAAAATTCCTGGAGCCACCACTGCTAGCCTTCCTTCTAGCCCGTCTACCCGTAAACATTAAATCTAAATCGACAAGACAACCAAATGCAAGTTAGTTGCCATACAGGTTAATGTATCTCTCTACATGAAGAAATATGCTTTTAAGTGAGTAAATTGAGCACGAGGTTGTAGACCCTCACTCTCATAGCGTTGCATTTCAACCCAAAGGTATACAGAACTATGAGGTTTGGAACTCCAATAAAAAAGTACCTTTGCTTGAACCAATCTTAATATGAAGATTCAGGTAAGGAAGGCTTTAGGGCAGAGAAGAAAACTTCTTAATGACGCATGTGGTTACCATGTCCATAGAAAGGTGGCTCCGATACCATATTAGAAATAATAGATAAATAGTATTGTATTTCTCAAGTAATAAAATAAACAGTAGTGCCTTTATATTAGAGGCAGTAATGTGCAATACAAATATGTGAGCTATATAATTATGTGTGATATGCAAGACAATGTAAAGTGGACCTAAAACCCATTGCCTATTATGCTATGTGCTACGGTCGTTTGGAAATTGGAGAAAAAAGAGAAATAAAAGTAATGACAGAACAAACCCTAGGCTTCACCAACTAGAACTTGCTTGCAAACCCGCATCACCACCTAAGTGCATTACGCATCACCACCAAATAGAGAAAACATGGGAGAAGACATTCTCAACTCGTAAGAATTAATCTTATGATGTAGGGAACCAAGATTTTATGTTTTAATTTGTAATTAATTTTGTTTTTAAATTTGGTTATTAATGTTGATAATTTTTAGCGATTTGATTTGATACTTTCCATATTAGTATAATCCTTAAAACTATTTAACTAGCATTCTAGCAATGGTAAAGATAGATGAATTTGAATATGATTAATTCTTATGAGTTAAGATGTTTCCTTTTTTATTTCTCTATTTGGTGGTGATGCCAAACGCCCTTCGGTGAAGATGCCTAGGGTTTGCAAGCAGTTCTAGGTGGTGAAACTTAGGATTTGTTCTGTTGTTACTTTAATTTCTCTTTTATCTCCTATATCCTACTTATGCTGCATCATAAGGTTTGGTGTAACAGCAAAAGGGAACTTTAAGAATATAATGAAGAACAGTTTGATTTTCTGCAGATGGGTATTCCATTATCAACTATTAAATCTCAAGTAAAATGATTTATATATATTTTGTCTGGCTAATTATAATAATTGATTTGTTTCCTTTTCATAGGCTTAAACAGTGTTAACAAAAGGTTGATGTAAGCCTATATGTAGTTTGCTTTGGTGGTTTTATTTTTTGGTTGTTTAGTTTAATTTTCTGTAAGGTTAGTAGTGTTGGATTACTGTGCATTTGTAAACTTTTCCATTTGTTAACAAAATTCTAACCCATAACAGACAACTCACATCTCATTGAGGTGGCTGATCGTGATTAATGCAATATCATGTTACTTTCACTAGTACCACAAATATTATTTTTATTGGTCACCAATTACAGTTTATCATCTCAACCATTATAAAAATGTGGTGTCATTTGAGTAATTGTATTTTCTTTTGCATTTCTTGAAGCACTTTTTTTTTTTTTTTTTTTCCTTAGAGCAATATATCAAGTACTAACTTAGGGCATCCCAAATAGTAGTGAGAACATAAATCCGCAACAAAGATAAGGGGTACAAAGATATGCTAGTAATTCTATGGAAGCTATTCATAATGTTGGAGATGATATTGAATGGGTTAACTTTATAAATGGAGTTTATGCCTTGTGAATTAATTTGTTGATTGGAAGTGGAATATATTATTAATGAGGTTAATACTAGGCTTGCCTAATTAAGTGCTTATTGGAATTTCTAAATTGTAGGTAGATACAATTTCAAGCTTTATGCTTATTGTGATAGTTTTCTTGATATTGTTTAGGTTCTAGCTAATCTCCTTGGAGCTTGGAGAATTAGGCTTTTGTAGGTTGCGAGGTAAGTAGCTTTTTAATGCGATTTTTGGAAAATAATCATGTTGCATAAACGATGTTTTTCTTTTTGGGTCAGACACATTTTGGAACATTTTCTATAAAACTCCTTTTTGTTAAAAAGTGTTATGTTGTGACCCTACTATATATGATTATATATAAAAGTGCATAATATTTTATATTGTATTTGGGGAAATGCATGATTTGTTGACATGGAAAAATGAGCATCTTTTATTTAATTGTTGATAAGGAAATCATGGATTTTATGGTATATTGGAAAACTTAAAGATGCTTATCTTGTCTTATTATTTTGGAAATTGATAGAAAATCATTTTAACAAGAATGAAGTTGAAAACCTTACAAATTTTGTGGAAGTTAGATTATTTAAGATTTTTTTGAAATTACCTATATATAAACTATGAATTTGAAAGTACATGTATACCTGTGAGCTTTATGTTATTTTAACCTAATGCCATGTTTGATTTCCCAGTGATCACCCGATTTGGTTTTCATAGTCTTTGCGACAATGGAATCAGATCTAGGTCAGTGCCCTTCCATTTTGGATGATGAGTTCTTCCCTACTATCCATGGGAAGAAAATGTTCCTTGATTGTGCGTGGGTAAGGCTGTTGCCCATGGCGCCAAAAGACCATATGCAAAAGAGGTCCTATTTAATGCGCTCTCCCTGCTGCCTATGGGACTAGGAGACTGCATACCAGAGACAACAATATCATGCAAGTTGTGAATGGGTGGATCCCTTAACCGATCTATATGGTAGTGTGGTATATTTATGATAAATAACATATGTTAGATTTTATGGCTTTGGAATTATAATACTAGTACTCACAGATTATAGTATATAGTTTCAAGGTATTTACTTTGAGAAACTTTGCATTTCATTATTCAATCATTCTTGTCATATTATTATTATTGAAAATGAAACTTGCATTTCCCCTACCCCCATTAATTATGCTACTTACCAGGCTTTGTCTCATCCCATTATTTTACAAAAATTTTAGAGTAAGTAATGATCATTGTGAGACAGCTTTTTGATGGCTAATAGTAGTTAGACTAACTACTGATGGAGGCTAAACTTATGTGATGGAGATATTAAATGATGTACATCTTAGAGTATGCTTGACTCATTCTTTTGTATATTATAGTGGTGGAGGCTAAACTTATGTGATGGAGATATTAAATGATGTACATCTTAGAGTATGCTTGACTCATTCTTTTGTATATTATAGTGGTTGTGGCTTTATTCCCACTGATGGGACAAGCTAATGATACATAATTATTTATTCAGACCTCCATTTTTTTGTGGCCAATGGTCCTTGTAATTATTGCATAGAGCTCTAACTTACTTTGGGAGTATATTTAATGGAATTATTATGATAATTCTTGATGTTGATACTTGATATGATTTATTTGGTTTGTATTGTCAAAAAGGAAGAATCTACAAGTACTTTTGAGATGTCTTTCTCACGCTTTGGACCCTTTGAGGTTTAGGGATGACAGTTATGATATCAGAGCTTAGGTTATGATTTTGTAGACTTTGGGAATAGGAATTGATTTTGATTTAAGTCAGAGCATTAGGGGTTTGATGAATTCTTTGTTCTGTTCTTTTGTTTCAACTTCCACTTGCTATTCCTTTTTTCCTTGTCTATTTTTTTATGCTAACCTTCTATGTTACCTTGTGATTTACTTGCTTGTTTCTTGGGTATAGGTATAAGTATCTTGGTACACTATGCCTCCTAAAAAGAAAGCACATAATGTTAAGAACATATGTCATTTAGAATTGGCTAATCCTTTGACAAAATGCACTTTACTTATGATTGAGTAGATTTAGGATGTGTTTAATACTTCAAGGAACAAGAGTTCAAGTTCAAGTATTGAAGCCATGCAAATCTATCCAAGAATCAAGTGAAGAAGTGCTATTCATTAAAACTTGACAAATAGCTCAACAGATGTATCTATTGAGATTTAAAATGTGAAGCTCGATAAATAGCTCGACAGGTGTATCTATCGAGAATTAAGAAAATCAGATTTTCAAATTTGTTTTTCACGCATATCCAAGCTATATGTTTAGTTTTTCTTTTCTCACAACCCTAGACATATATAAGGATTATTTTAAGAGCCGTCATAAGGTTGTTGCACTTGTTGTTGCATGCATATTGTGACCGGAGACAATTTGCCCTAGTTCATCTTTCTCTTAAAGAAGCTGCTACGTTTGTACACCTTTAGGTTTTGTAACCAAGGAGCTTTTTCAGCTTCATCGTCTGGATGAACTAAAGAACTTTGTAGCCAACATCTTTCTCAAGTTAGTGTGTTAGTCACATATTGGGATCCGTGCATCGATTAGTTAGTCATGTACTTGGAGCCGTGCATTGAAAATGAGAGATTGTCACTCCATTACAAGTACAATTGTGTATTGGGGTAAGGGTTCAACTATAGGTTAGTATAAGGTACTGGGATTTTTTTGCTTATAACCGCTTGTTTTAATAATAGTGGATTCTCGGGAGTGGTAACCTTAAATTCACTCGGTAGGGTTTTGCCTCGAAGGTTTTCTTCATTCGTAAACAAGTCACCATGTCAAATTTATTTTCCGTTGCATTTGGTTATTTGGTGATTTGTTTGTGCTACCATGCATATTGCATGTTAATTGACTTAATTAATTCACTTGGCTAATTAATTGGTTAATATACCTATGGGGTCAATACATTCTTGGCCTATCAAGTGGTATTAGAGTGGGCACACTCTGATTAGGGTTAATTTTGCTGTGTGATCCATTGACCCCTGTTGTCATGGATAAAGGACAATCTTTAATTAATCCTCCTTTATTTGATGGCACTAACTATGCATAATGGAAAGTACGCATGTGAGCTTTCTTGCAGTCTTTAGATGAAAAAGTGTGGCAAGTTGTGGAGATAATTGGTTGGACTAAACCAAAAGAGGTGCCGGCTAATTGGGATGATGCTAAGATCAAAGTGGCAAACATCAACAGCAGCGCATTGAATGCCTTATTCAGTGCAATCACGAATGAGGAATTCAAGAAGATATCCTTTGCAGAAACTACGAAGGAAGCATGGACCATCCTTTGGATAACCTATGAAGGAACCAAGGCTGTCAAGGATTCAAAACTTTAGAGGCTTACCACGAGCTTTGAAGAGATTAAGATAAAGGAGGATGAGTCGTTCAATGAGTTCTATGCCAAGCTCAAGGACATAGTAAACTTTGCCTTTAATCTTGGGGAAACTATTCCTAAACCTAAGATTATTCGAAAGGTGCTCAGATCTCTACCTGAGAGATTTTATGCCAAGATCACCGCCATTGAGGAATTAAAGGACATTGATCAAATTCCTTTGACAAAGCTGGTTGGCAACTTGCAGACCTATGAATTGGGTTTGTCTAGGATTTAGAAATCGAGCAAGAGCAAGAGCATGGTACTAAAGGCCAAAAGTAGTGATACTGATGAGTCTTCTGATGATGAAGATTCTAAAATGAAATTCTACATGACAAGGTAGTTTAAAAAGTCCATGTCAATGCAAAAGGATTTGATAAAGAATGCAAGCAATCCAGTTCAAGAACCAAGACAAAGGAAAGAAGGATGCTAAGGAAGGTAGTTAGTACACTGTTCCATCCAAACCAAAGTGCTTGGCATGTCAAGGCTTTGTACACATGGAACAAGACTGTCCAACTTATCTCAAGACCATTGGGAAGAGTAAGACCCTTGCAGCTACCTTGAGTGGCACCGACCCTAAGGATGATTCAGATAATAATGATGAGGGAATCTTGAATGCCTTCACTACCACTATGAATCCTACTGAGGGGATTTTTGAAGAGATGGACGAAGAAGAGGACTTGGTGGAGTCTAAGTTTGAGAAGATGGATGAATATGATGACATCCATACAGTTTATGCAAAATTGTACAAGGTCTCTGAAATGTATAAGAAATTGTATAAGTTGGCCACCAAGAAGCTCAGTGATGTGGAACTTGAATGAGATGAAATCTCTACAAAGTTTGATGAAGCTAATCAAACCATTGGAGCATTGTGGTTTGAAAACAATTTCTTAGCTAAGAGGACCAAGAAGCTTGAAGCAGAGTTATTTCAAGTCAGAGCTTAGTTGGAGAAGACTTTGAGTGTAAAGCTTGATGAGAGGCTTAGCTTTCAAAAATTTGCTTCTGATCGAACTAGTTTGGGATATGATTTCTCTTCTCCTAACACTGCTTCTTCTAGTACTACTGTGTTTGTTTCACCTACTAATAATGTTGAATCTGAGAATAATGATGTGAGAACTATTTTAGTTAGTGAGAACGTAGACAAGGGCAAATCTATCTTAGGAGCACCCCCTAAAATTGATAAAAAAGAGACTAAATACCCCAGGACTAAGCAGGGTAATAACCAAAAGTCTAAACTGAAGAAGTAGCATCTCTGTCATCACTTTGAAGCTACTGGACATACTTGACCTAATTGCTACAAGTGGTTAGCCACCCAACAAAGCAACAGTATAGTCTCATCTGGAAACCAAAATCAGTTTCCATCTTCTTTTGCTCCTCTTGGATCTTTTTAAGGCCCTCAAGTTCCTTTCAAACTTAAATGGTTTCTATTCTTCCCCTTCACCTCCGGATCAAGAGTATGTTAAACGGAAAGGTTCTTCCAAGGTGTGGAAGGAAAATGGCTCAAAGTGATTTAGTCACTTTCTCTGTCTTCCTCTCTTTTTGTTTATGCATTACTTGTGTGTTTTGCTTTCTTGTTTTTGAGTCAATCTAGTTTTTATACTATGCTTTATTTAACATGTTTTTATTTGTTTGTTTTTAGTTTTGCTTTATCTTGTTTTTCATAAAATTAAAAACAAAAAACAAAAATTGAAAAATCAGAAAAATACAAAAAAATGTGTGTTTTCTGTACTTTGGTGCTTGTGTGCCTTGGATGGACATTGAAATAAAGTTTTCTAAACTTTGTATCTTTTGTAGCTTAGATGAGCATCTCTATAGACAACTAAGCAAGTGAGCTTTGTTGCTCGTGTTTGTGATAAGTAAGATTAAGTAATCCTCTGCACTCAACATTCATATCACTTTTTTTGACAGGAAGGACTAAAAAATCTTAAGAGAAAGGCATAAATAATCATTTCACCACTATTGCTCGTCAATCATGAAATGACATCTATATGCCTCGGCATAGCAAAATTGCAACGTCAAAAGCTTAACATAATTCGGTATTTTCTTCTCTCTCTTATATGCCTATGCATGATATGCTCAAATGAAAAATAAGCAAAGAAAAATCAAAAGCAAAAAGAATCAGAATGCTTTTATATATGGTTGCAAGTGTGTTTCTAGGAGATTATAGGATGTACCTCAAAGGTGGTAGTCCCCATTAAGCAATTATGATTGTGTGTGAGTTCAATTGATTTTCTCATATCTCAAATCGTTATAACATGAGACACTCATGTAATCTTGCGATGTTTTTCACACACTACACACAAATTCTTTGCTACTTTTGATATATGTGCATGTACAATGTGATTTGGCCATCACGAGGAATACATGTGTTAATATATACTCACTAAATTGTCTTGAATTGTTTTTGAAATATAAAATTGGTTAGACTTGTTGTGTGTGTGTGTGTGTGTGTGTGTGTTTTGGATCTAAATGCTTGACATTTTTCTTGTTGAGAGATGTATTTGAAGGTTTAAAATGTTGTCTAGATCTTTGGTTAAGTAGCTTGCTTGATTACATTCATTTCTCTGTTTTTCTCCTCTTTGAAAAACTTTTTTTTTGTTAAGCTCGACAGCTTCTCGACAGATCTCGATAGAAAGCTATCCATCGAGACACTTGGACTACTTTTTCTTGACAAATCTTATTGCATTTTCGATCCATCGAACCTTTTTGGAATTTTTCTCAATAGCTTCTCTATAGATTGTCGATCCATCGAGAAAGTTTATGTCTGACCGATAGCTATTCGATCCATCAAGGTTCTTTTGCTGTCGACAGATTCTCAATAACACCTCGATAGATTTATCTGTCAAGAATTAGTGTTTGACAGATCTCGACAGATCCTCAATCCATCGATCTGCGATTTCTTTAAATAGCTTCAGCGCAAAATCAGATTTCATTTCTTTCGTTCTTTCTCAACATTAACTATCTTTTCACCTCCCAAACATCCTTTTCTCACTTAAAACCTCTTCTCTACTTGGATTTCGGCCTTATCCCTGTGTTTTCCCTCTTGTATGCTTCTCTAATCTCTCATTCTTTATGCATTTCAAGCATTTAGACCAAGGTTTTGGGTTCTTGAAAGATTTTTGGGGTTTTTCAAAATTGATGAGATCTTTGTGAAATTTTTAGGTTGGGTTTTGTTTAAATGATCTTATATGCTCATGCATTGCATCACATTTGCATTTTCACAATGTTTCATGCATTATAGATGTGTGATTTCTTTGTTGGAACCTTGTGTGCTGGTAGGTTTGGATTGGGCTGAGGCCATGATGTTTTTCTTTGTTGCACATCACATGATCATGCATTTTTCATTTATATGTACCATTCTTTTCTCTTTTTGGTATATCTGTTGATTAGTGCTTTCTGCTTCTCTCTCTCTCTCTCTTGAATAGTCTGCGCATGGCATCCAAGCACAAATCATCTATATCCTAGAACCCTCTTCGTTCCAAGGCTTCTTCCTACTCTACTCCACTTCACGTCACATCCGGTTCTGCGATGAGAAGGCTCGTCAAGACTTCTCGGAGAACTTCTCTAAATGTGGCATTCATTCGGAAGTTATCCTTTTGTACTTCTTTGATATTGATCTATCAATTGTCATTAACAGTAGGGGTTAGAAATCTCTTTATGAGATCCTGATGAGTTGTCCCTCTGTGATCATACAGGAGTTTTACTCTAATATGCACAATTTTGACTATTCCATACCTTGTTTTTGTACTTCTGTTCGAGGTATCTGTATAGTAGTTACTCTGGAGCTTATCTTCGATTTGCTACTCGTTTCGAGGGTATCGCATCCTGATTACCCTAGCTGTCTTCGTCTAAAGACTATGTTTAAAGACAAGTTTCTGTCTTTCTTTTGTGAGACACCTTCATTTTAGGGTGACTGTCAAAACACCCCTTGCTCGTGCTTTGCAAAAGGTCCGAGGTTCCTGAATATAGTGAAGACATTTGTCTTACATTCCTTGTCTCACTATAATTATATTACTAAGCCTCGTGCTCACTTTTTGTTATCCCTCATTGAGGGGCTTACCATTGACTTTCCCTTTCACTTCACACTCTCCCTTATAGATGTCTATAAGGATACGATGGCCTGTGATAAGCTTATCTTACCTTCTGCTATCACAAGGATCATTCACAATACTTCTATCTCCTATCCTGAGTCTTCTCATTTCACTATCATGGTTGTTATTAGCAGCACGTCTGTTAGACGAAGCAAGGCCCAGCTTCAACCAAAGCAGCCAAGTAGCCTCTTCCACTCCATCCACCTTTGCTCCTTCTTTTGCAGGTGGTGTAACTCTCGAGGCCATCATGGCATAGCTTGAGCGCATGGATGCTAGCCTTAACACTTTCAGTGATGAGTTGTGTCAGGTGAACACCCGTATTGGTTGTATCGCACAATGACAAGTTGTCATGGGTGGCTTCACCACGTCTCCATCTCCATCTCCACAGGCTTCAAAGGACGAGGGTAATGATGATGGCTCCTGTGATGAAGAGGATGAGGATGCTAGCTCTTTTGGTGACGAGGAAATGACTGCAAAAGTGGCTTGCCATTTGTCATTCGTGACAAAAAGGGGAAGTAGTTTTGGGTGTGAGAGTAGTCTTATACTTAGGGGGAGGGTTAGCATAGGGCACTTTTGTTAGGGGGAGTGATTTTTATTTTTATTTTTTTTGAGAGATGTAGTGAGGACTTTTGTATCTTTTCCTTTCTTTATCTTTTAGATTCATTGTTCTTGTACATTGGTCTTGTGACCACCTAGTGATAGCAAACTTTGTTTTCATTATTAATATATATTTTTTAAAGATGTTGTTATCACATTTTCACCTATCTCTCCATGTGTTATTTCTTTTCTCTCTTTATACACATGCTTCTTATTTATTGTAAGCAATCTTTTATTTCTGTTTCACACTAAGATGCCGTGATGAGTTTTGTTTAAAATGTTTCAGAAATACATGTTGTCAAAATCTTCCATTTCATGAACTCACTTCTTGCAAATTTTTTCAAGAGTTTGTGTTAGGGTAGATTCTATTGTATTTAACAAGTGATTATGAGTTGAGTAATTTATGACTTCTCTCATATTTCATTTGTGTGTTGTGGTTTTGTCATGGATTGCCAAAGGGAAAGATTGTTAGGACATATGTGGAACATGTTAAAAACATATGTCATTTGGAATTGGCTAATCCTTTGACAAAACACACTTCACTTGTGATCGAGTAGATCTAGGATGTGTTTAATACTTCAAGGAACAAGAGTTCAAGTCCAAGTATTGAAGCCATGCAAATTTGTCCAAGAATCAAGTGAAGAAGTGCTATTCATTAAAGCTCGACAGATAGTTTGACAAATGTATCTATAGAGATTTAAAATTGAAGCTCGATAGCAGTATCTATCAAGAATTAAGAAAATTAGATTTCTAGATTTGTTTTTCACGCATATCCAAGCTATGTGTTTAGGTTTTCTTTTCTCACAACCCTAGACATATATCAAGATTATTTTAAGAGCCGTTATAAGTTTGTTACAATTGTTGTTGCATGAATATTGTGACCGGAGACAATTTACCTTAGTTCATCTTTCTCTTAAAAAAATTGTTGTGTTTGTACATCATTGGGTTTTGTGACCAAGGAGCTTTTTAATCTTCATCATCTAGATAAACTGAAGAACTTTGCAGCCAACATTCTTCTTAAGTTGGTCTGTTAGTCACGTACTAGGATCTGTGCATCAATTGGTTAGTCACGTACTTGGAGTCATGCATTGAGAATGAGAGATTGTCACTCCATTACAAGTCCAATTGTGTATTAGGGTAAATGTTACTATAGGTTGGTATAAGGTACTGGGATTCCTTTACTTGTAATCACTTGTTTTGATAATAGTGGATTCTCAGGAGTGGTGACCTTAAATTCACCCGATGGGGTTTGGTCTCGGAGGTTTTCCCCATTCGTAAACAAATTATCGTGCAAAATTTATTTTCCGTTGCATTTAGTTATTTGGTGATTTGTTTGTGCTACTATGCGTATTGCATGTTAATTGACTTAATTAATTCACTTCGCTAATTAACTGGTTAATTTACCCAAGGGGTCAATATGTTCTTGGTCTATCATAAAGTAAGGCATGTAGATGAGGTTTCATCTCCAAAGTATGGCCTTAGGCAATGCCAAGAGCATGAGAGAATTGTCATTCCCGAAGGTGGTGAGATTGATGAGGTGACAGACAGGATCTATGCTAGGATTGCTAGATCGATCTAGGATGGTGAGTGTAGGTAGAAGGGTTGTTCTTTTGGGGAGTTCCATAAGCAAAAACCTCAAACTTTTAACGGTGAACCTAACCCTATGGCAGTAGAGAATTGGTTGCTAAAGATGAAAAAGTTATTGAGAGCCTTGAACTACTTGATTTTGAGTTATTGGTTTCTACCCTTGTTAATGATACTTCAATGACTAATCTTGTGCTTAAGTCTTGTATTATTTTTATTGAGGGTAGAGAGTTATTGTTTAATTTGGTGTTATTAGATATGCATGATTTTGATGTCATTTTGTGCATGGATTGGTTGGCTTCTTACCATACTAGTGTGCATTCTTTTGAGAAAGAGGTGGTGTTTAGGCCTCTAGGTGAATTAGAATTTCTATTTAAGGCTTCATGTTTGTCTTTTATGCCTCGTGTTATATCATGCATCCAAGCAAACTACTTGCTTAGAAAGGGATGCCAAGGATTCCTTGCTAGTGTAGTGGATTTACAAAGCAGAGAATTGGAGATAAGAGACATTCCCATTGTGAAGAAATTTCTGGATGTTTTTCCTAAAGATCTACTTGGGTTGCCCCTGGATCATGAGATCGAGTTCTTTATTGATGTCATTCTTGGTACTACATTTATTTCTAAGGCACCATATAGGATGGCACCCATAGAGTTGAAAGAACTTAAAGAGCAATTAGAAGAATTGCTAGACAAATGGGTTTATTCGCCCTAGTGCCTCGCCTTGGGGAGCTCTAGTTTTATTTGTTAAGAAAGAGGATGAGTCTATGAGGTTATGTATTGATTACTTTGAGCTTAATAGAGTGACCATTAAGAATAAATATCCATTGCCTCGTATTGATGACTTATTTGACCAGTTGCAAGGAGCACAAGTCTTTTCTTAGATTAATCTTCGTTTTGGTTACCACCAGTTGAAGGTTAAGGGTGAGGACATACCAAAGATGGCCTTTCAGACTAGATATGGTCATTACGAATTTTTGGTGATGCCGTTTGGATTAACTAATGCCTCTGTTGCTTTTATGGATTTGATGAATAGGGTATTTCATGAGTACTTGGTCGATTTGTCATTGTGTTCATTGATGATATTTTGATTTATTCTAAGAGTCAAGAAGAGCATGAAGAGCATTTGAGGATTGTTTTACAGATTATAAAAGAATGGAAGTTGTATGCTAAATTGAAGAAGTGTGAATTCTGGTTGAATAAATTAGTATTCTTGGGTCATGTGATATCTAAGGATGAAATTATAGTGGATCCTAATAAGATAGAAGCGGTGGTTAATTGGGATAGGCCTACAAATGTTAGTGAGGTTAGAAGTTTCTTGGGCCTTGCTGGTCACTATAGAAGATTTGTAGAGGGATTTTCCTACATTGCGACTCCTTTGACACAATTGACTCAAAAGAATGTTAAACTCAAGTGGAAGGAAGAATGTGAGAAAAGCTTCCATGTGCTAAAGCGGAGATTGGTCACAACTCTAGTGTTAACTATCCCTTTAGGTACAGGGGGTTTTGTCATTTATAGTAATGCTTCTCATAAGGGACTTGGTTGTGTGTTGATGCAAAATGAGAAGGTTGTGGCGTATGCCTCTCGTCAATTGAAATATTATGAGAAAAATTACCCCACTCATGACTTGGAGTTGGCTACAATTGTTTTTGCTTTGAAAATTTGGAGGCATTATTTATATGGGGGAAGATACGAGATTTTCATTGATCATAAAAGTTTAAAGTATTTCTTTACCCAGACAGAGTTAAATATGAGGCAATGGAGATGGTTGGAGCTGGTTAAGAATTATGATTGCTTTATTAACTATCATCCTGGTAAGGCTAATGTTGTAGTTGATGCTCTTGGTAGAAAACCTTCAAGTTTTTCAGTTGCTTTGCTAACCACATGAAAGGAAATTATTTGTGATCTTGAAAGGATGGAGATTGAGGTTGTTATGAGCCATTTTGAGGCCTACCTGGCTAGTTTGAGTGTTCAACCAACTTTGGTAGAAAGAATTAAATTGTCACAGGCCAATGACCCACATTTAAAGAAAATCATGGATGAGGTGTGTAGTGGAAAGAAATTTGAATTTTCTATCTCTGAGGATGGTGCTTTGAGATTTAGGAGTAGACTTTGTGTGCCAAATGATCCATTGATTAAGAAAGAGATACTAGAGGAAGTGCACAATTCTCCATATACAATACATCTAGGTTGTACAAAGATATACCATAATCTTCGTGAAAAGTTTTGGTGGAATAATATGAAAAGAGAGATTGCTCACTTTATAGAGCAATGTTTGACTTGTCAGCAAGTTAAGGTACTACACTAACGACCCTCAGGTTTGTTGCAACCATTTCCTATTCCCCGATGGAAGTGAGAGAAAATTACTATGGATTTTGTTTCAAGATTACCAAGAACTCCTAAGGGTCATGATGCTATTTGGGTGATTGTTGATAGAATGACAAAATCAGCTCATTTTCTACCTATTTGGATGAACTATTCCTTTGATCAGTTAGCTCAGCTCTATGTTGATGAGATTGTGAGACTTAATGGAGTACCTACTTCTATTGTTTTAGATAGAGATCTAAGGTTTACTTCTCATTTTTAGGGTGGTGTCCAAAAGGCCTTAGTTACTAGATTGGATTTTAGTATAGCTTTCCATCTTCTGATAGATGGAAAGTTTGAAAGGACTATTCAAACTCTAGAAGATATGTTGAGAGCATGTGTTTTGGATTTAAAGGGCAATTGGGCTAGTTGCTTACCTTCAGTCGAGTTTGCTTACAATAATAGTTACCATTCAAGTATTTAAGCAGCACCTTATATGGCTTTGTATGGGAGAAAGTGTAGATCCCCAATTTGTTGGGATAAGGTTGGAGAACGAAAAATCTTGGGGCCAAAAATTATTCAGAGGATTTGTGAAAAGGTAAATCAAATTCCTGATAGACTATGAGTAGCCCAAAGTAGATAGAAGAGCTATTATGACAATAAAAGGAAGGCTTTGGAACTTGAAATTGGAGATAAAGTTTTCCTATGGGTTGCACCTATGAAAGGAGTAATGAGATTTGGCAAAAAGGGTAAGTTAAGCTCTAGGTTTGTAGGGCCTTTTGAGGTCTTTAAGAGAGTGGGCAAATTTGCAGAATTTCCCTACCACTGATCCTGTTAGGAATTGATAATGTTATCCATGAGTCTATGTTAAGGAAATACATTTCGGACCCTTCACATGTTTTAAGAACGAGCCTTTTCAAATTAGAGATGATTTGTCATATTAAGTAATTCTAGTAGAGATTTTGGATCGCAAGGAGCAAGTGCTATGCAATAGAACAATATCTTGGGTAAAGGTGCTTTGGAAGAATCATTTGGGGAAAGAGGCATCTTGGGAGTGTGAGGATGATATGTTATCAAGATACCTAAGCCTTTTTTAGGATGAGGTACCTAAAATTTTGAGGACGAAATTTTTATAAGAGGGGAAGAATGTAACGACTCAATTTTTTTTTTTTTTTTTTAAACTTTGGTTGGATATTTTTGGGACCACACGTGCCCCACCTACCACATCACTCCTCACCACTCATTTCAATCTATCCCACTCTCTCATGTCTGACCATCCTTCAATACTTTTGTTTCTTTCTTTTCATTTCACTAAAACACACACACACTCCTCTATCATTCTCTCATCCTCTCCCACCAGTGCCTACATACCACAATTTCCACAATCATTTTTCTAGCAAGATCATCGGAAAATCTTTAAGAACCTCTAAGCACCTTCACATCTTTTATTTGAGGTAAAAATTTGTAATCTTTTTGGTGGGTTTTACACTTTTGCTTGAGGTTATTTTTGTCTAAGCTTTAATAATGATACTCATGTGATTCATAAGCATTGGAAGTGATATTTATGTGTTTTTATGTATCGGTTTGTATTGATGGAATTATTTGATGAGTGGGTTTATAGTTTATGCTAATGATGACTATATAAGGTTTATTTATGGTGGAAATTTAGGGGTTTTGAGTTATAACATGTGATGGTTGGTAAATCTAATTTTTCCACTGTTTTTGGGTTTATTTGGAGTTAGTTGAAGTTCTAAATTTCTTGTCTTGGAGGAGATTTTGATTTTGATTTCATGGGTCTCTTGATGATGTTGTTTAAATCTTATGGAAGCTATTCATAATGTTTGAGATGATATTGAATGGGTTAACTTTATAAATTGGAGTCTATGCCTTGTGAATTTATTTGTTGAGAAACTTTGGAAGTGCAATATATTATTGATGAGGTTAAATACTAGGCTTTCCTAATTAAGGCTTATTTTGCAATTCCTACATTGTAGCTAGATACAATTTCAAGATTTATGCTTATTGTGATAGGTTTGCTTGATATTGTTTAGGTTCTAGTTGATCTCCTTGGAGCTTGGAGAATTAGGCTTTTGCGGGTTGCAAGGTAAATAGCCTTTTAATGGTATTTTGGAAAATAATCATGTTGCATAAATGATGTTTTTCTTTTAGGGTCAGACACATTTTTGAAAATTTTCTATAAACTATGTTTTCTTAAAAAATGTTGTGTTATGGCCCCACTATATATGATTATATATGAAAGTGCATCATATTTGGTATTGCATTTGGGAAATGCATGATTTGTTGACATGGAAAAATGAACATCTTTTATTTAATCTTTGATAAGGAAATCATGGATTTTACGGTATATTGGAAAACTTAAAGATGCTTATCTTATCTTGTTATTTGGAAAATTGATAGGAAATATTTTTAACAAGAATAAAGTTGAAAACCTTATAAACTTTGTGGAAGTTAGATAGTTTAAGGTTTTCTTCCATATGATGAAGCAACATCTTAGGGAAATGTCCTCCATGATTCGAGAGCTCAAATTAGCTATTTGGAACAATCTTATTGATGAACACAAGTTCTGGTAATGATTCGTTCACTACCAAGTTCATGGGAGACGATGTGTCAAAACTTGATACATAATGTGAATATTAAAACATTTGATGATGTAGCTTGTCACTTGGAAGTTGAAGCTAAGTGGTGCCTTAAAGTAGACAAGCCGATTAGTTTTGTGCACATGGCTAAAACTAGGTCTCATAAGGCATCTAGGCCTAAACTCAAGCAACTTCATTATGCACCTGGACAAGAAAGACCTACTAGGCCATCGCCTGAGAAGGCTAAGTTTGTCAAGCGCAGTACTAAAAGAAAGCGCACAAAGAGGGACACGTCTAAGTTGACTTTTTATAATTGCAGAAATAAAGGACATTTTGCTTGTGATTGCATTGAGCCAAAAAGGTAACACCTAATCCTACATCTCACCATGTTTTTGTAATTAGTCATGTCTTTGTCACTAATTTTGCTTCTATGTGGACTGTAGACTTAGCAACAACAAAACATGTAGCAAGAGATAGAGTAGGATTTGTGGAGTACCACCGGATTCCTGTTGGGAGTAAAGACATCAAAGTGGGAAATGGAGCTAGCGTGGAGGTACTTGGAATTGGTACTTACAAGCTAAAGTTGCGAGGTGGTTGCACTCTGTTACTCCATGACGTATTGTATGCTCCAAAGATCTGGAGGAAATTACTTTCTGTAGTTACTTTGTTAAAACTTGTTCCGGTTTATTTTTGAGAAAAATTATGTTTTACTGTGTTGGGTTAAAATGAATTGACCCCTTGCAATTAATTAATCAATTACCCAAGTTAATTAATTAAATCAAATTTCATGCAATAGTGTGGTAGCACAAACAAATCACCAATTATACTAAATGCAGCGGAAAATAAATTTGTCACGAGTGATTTGTTTACGAATAAGGAAAACCATCAATACAAAACGCCACCGGGTGATTTTAAGGTCACCACTACTAAGAATCCACTGTTATCAATCATAAGCGGTTACAAGAAGGAATCTTACCAAAACCTTTGGCCTATCCAAAAATAGCAACCTACAATTGAACCCTTACCCTAATATCCAATTGGACTTGTGTTGTAGTGGCAATCTTTTCATTCAACGCACGAATCCCAGTATGTGATTGGCCAATGATGCACGAATCCTAGTACATAACTAACTCACCAACTTGAAGAAGATAGTTGGCTGAAAAGTTCTTCAGTTCATCAACAATGAAGATTAGGAAGCTCCTTGATCACAAAATCCTTGGCTCGTTTAAAATAATCCTTATATATGTCTAGGGTTGTGAGAAAAGAAACCCTATACAAATATACAAGCATGGGTCGAAAATCAGATTTGAAATTTCTGATTTCATAAGTCTCGACAGAAGTAGCTTGTGTCAAGCTTCAACATTAAATCTCGATAGAAAGGATTCTGTCGAGCTTTAGTGAACAACTCTTTTTCACTTGTTTCTTGGTTAGATCTTTATGGCTTTAACACTTGACTTGAACAACATGTTTCTTGAACTCTTAAACCCATCATAGATCTATCTAATTACAAGTAAAGTGCATTTTGCCAAAAGATTAGCCAATTTACATAAAATATGTCCCTAACATATTGCATTTGGGAATAGTTTATTATGGTCATGGTTTTATTTTAAATGGTTTTCTAATTTTGGATATTGAATATTATAATAATGATAGTTTATTTTTTTGACTTCATCTGATAATGCTTCTGATAATTCAATTGTATGGCATGTTAGGCTTGGCCATATAGGGCAAGAGAGGATGACTAGGTTAGCTAGAGAAGGCCTTATGTGCAATCTCGCTAAGGTCACTTTGTCCACTTATGAACCTTGTCTAGTGGGAAAGTTAAAAAGAAAACTGTTTGGAAAAGCCACAAGGGCATTTTTTCTATTGCAACCAATCCACTTTGATATATGTGGTCCAATGAATGTGAGGGCAAGGCATGGAGGTTTCTACTTCATCACATTTATAGCTGACTATACATGTTACGGTCATGTCTATTTAATTTCTCATAAGTCTGAGGCTTTAGATTGCTTTAGATGATACATGAGATTTGTTGAGAATCAATTAGACAAGAGCATTAAGGCTCTCACACCCTGATGGAAGTGTGACTGAATTGGAGTCACATGATGTTGATTTCATTGAAAGTGAATTCCCTAACAAATGTGAGGTTGAAAAGAACTTAATTCTTTATGAAATGATGGATCAAAAGGGAGGTGCCCCAAGTAGACTAATAGAGAACAAGGAAAAAATTCCTGAAACTCCTAGAGACAGTGGGAGCATACCATTAGAAGTTTATCCATAACAACCTTAGCCACATAGAAGAAATTGTGGTAATGTTCCTTATCATCGTTTTGAGATTGAAGGGGAAGCTTTCATGATTGCTTCACAGGATGATGATGAGACAAGAATTGTGCAAGAGGCTTTCTCATCTTCTGTTAATGATGAGTGGATGAAAGCAATGAATGATGAAATGAAGTCTATAAGAACTAATCAGGTCTAGGATTTGATAGACCTATTGTAAGGGCGAAAAACAATTGGGAACAAATGGGTTCTTAAAATCAAACGCAAGGCAAATGGGTCAATAGAAATGTATAAAGCTCGATTAGTGGCAAAAGGATACACTCAAAAAGAGGGGGTAAACTACAAGGAAAATTTTTCTTCAGTTTTGAGGTTTGGCTCTATTCGACTCATGCTGGCCATTGTTGCAAACTTGAATTTGGAATTATACCAAATGGACATTAAGACGACGTTTCTCAATGGAGGACTAGATAAGAAAATCTATATAGATCAACCTATTGGCTTTGTGACCAAAGGTCAAGAGCACAAAGAGCACAAACTCAAGCAATCCATATATGGTTTAAAGCAGTTATCTAGACAGTGGTATTTGAGATTTCATTAAGCCATTCTATCAAATGAGTTTATGATGATTGAAGAAGATCGCTGTGTCTATGTAAAATGATCCAAGGGAAGTTTCATTATTTTGTCATAGTTTGTTGTTGACATATTATTGGCTGGTAATGACATGGAGATGATTATTGCCACAAAAGGGTTGTTGTTCTTTAACTTTGAGATGAATGACATGGGTGAGGCAAATTATATTCTAGGGGTTGAAATCCTCTAGGATCGCTCAAAGAAATTTTTTGGTTTATCACAACAAACCTACATTAAGAAAGTTCTTGAGCATTTCCAAATGCATAATTACAAACACATAGATACTCTAGTTGCCAAAAATGAGAGCTTAAGCCTAGATATGTGTCCTAAGACCTAAGATGAAAAAGAAAAGATGGCTTGTGTTTCCTATGCTAATGCAATTGAAAGCTTGATGTATGCAATGATGTGTACTCAGCCTGATATTTGTTATGATGTTGGATTAGTTAGCAGATTTCGGTCAAATTCAAGGCTTGCTCATTGGAAAGATGTCAAGAGGATATTAAGGTATCTTAAAGGGACAGCGAACTACATCCTTTGTTATCAGGGTTCAAATTTGCGTATGATTGGCTATAGTGATGCTGGTTGGGGTAGTCACCTAGATGAACGTAAATCTACATCAAGATATGCTTTTTTGCTAAAATAATGGTACATCATTTGAAGTAGCAAGAAACAATCTTGTATAGCATTATCAACTGTGGAAGCTGAGTATGTAGAATGTTCAGCAGTTGTTCAAGAAGCAGTTTGGTTAAGGAGGTTCTTTTAGAATCTTGAGATTGTCAAGGATGCCTTAAATCTCATTACGGTACATTGTGATAGCATGGCAGCCCTTGCCTATACTAAAGACTCTAAGTATCATGGTAAAACCAAACACATTGATATACGGTATCACTACATTCGGGTCATAGTTGCTCATAGTGAAGTGGTTCTAAAACATATTTCTACAAGGCACATGATTGCTAATCTTCTAACAAAGCCTATAGGAAGGGATGCCTTTCAAGCTCATGTAAGGAGTTTAGGGCTACGTAAAATATGATGATATATTGTTTTTAGTTACCATTTATTGTACTCTTTTAGGATATTTGTTTTAAATGCATATGATGTTATTCAGCTAATATTATGTATGTTTGCACACACATATACCATATGGTCAGTTCTGTGGTATGAAAGATATGTTGGCAAGCTTAGGTCGGCTCACTCACGTAAGCGATCGCCTTTGGCACTTGAGTAGTGAGCTGAGATGAGACATTGTGTCATTTGATGCTTATGTAGCAAATAGAAATGGTTGACACAAATAGATGCCGCCTTAGTTGGAACTAAGATGAGGTCTATGATATATTTATCTTAATTAGACCATACATGGATAGCTCATGATCCATGTAGCCTGTGGTTAGATAGATGCGAGACCTTGATTTGGTGCCTAAGGTGGCAAGCAAATAAAGGACTCGAGTTAGGTGCTTTAGTAGCGACTAGACTAAGATTTGTACGGTGTATTGAGTTAATACCTCTTACTTAAGAGAACTTCACTGTAGCATGTATTTCATACAACATATGCTTGCTCAACCAAAAGTGGAGGTGAGAGAATAAATCCCTGCTTCTTCACCGTGTGAGTCCTATAGATCTTTCATTGAGATACTATTTATGGCCTTGTTACTTTTGACTATGTCATGAAGTTGAGGTTTTGATGTTTGCTACTTTGGCATGTTACCTATGGCCATGATGGATTTGGTTTAAAGGGACATTGCTAGGAAAGCGATTGTACCAAAGTTAAAGACATGAGTGCAAAGGGAAGACTATTTTGTAATAGATCCTTATATTTGTACTCATTATTGATAGGTTATTGCGCTCATCGTATTCTCTTCATGTTTTATGCATCCAAATACTGTTTCTTAACATACAAGACAATACTAAACTAAAGGCAAAGGATTATCCACAAGAGGTCAATTGAAGATAAATCAAGAAATAATGGAATGATAATCTATGTATTTTCTAACCGCTTATACAGTGTGATGAGCCCACCTCCTACCAATTTGATTTATCTTGATGAAATAGGATAGCTTGAATTTATTTAAATAGTTCTGGATTATTAAACACACACGCACAGAGAAAGACCTGGCAAAGACAAATTTTGTGTAAAAGTATTGGTTTAAGTGGAAGATAGATGGTGATTTAAAAAAATAAAATAAAACCTTGGGTGCTCCACTAATAGTCCCAATAGGTAGTGCAGAACGTAGAACATCACAACTGGTTAAATGGTCAAGTAACTCTCTAGTGACCAGAGGAAAAAAAAAAAAAAAAATCTTGTCATCAAATGAGATAAATACAAAATTTTTTACTTAATGCATTTAGTTAATAAGAATGCATCAAGTGCTAGGGGGTCTAGAGTGGGGGGAAGGGTGCGAATTGCGAGATTAGCAGTATATTTTAGTTATCTCTCAAAAAAAGTCAATAAGAATGTAATAAATGTTTTGAAGATTCTACTCTCAAAGTGGGGGCATAGATTAGAAAGTCACATGGTTTACTGATAGAGGCCTCTATCCATTGAGCCCAAGCCTGATTAATTTATTAGACCTTGAGTTTTTAATATATGATGCAATTGATCAGAAGATTAATTATTTCTAGAATTATTTTTTTGAGAGCTAATTATTTCCAATAATTGATTATGTAATATTTGCTTTCTTTATGTGATATAATGCTTGAAGGATGGTCTACTTCAAGGCACTAAAATACATTGTTAAGTACCTTTGAAATTGATGAATAAAATTAATTGAAAATTTTTCCATAACTTAGTGGTGATTCTTGGAAAACTCTGGAGTGAAGCCGGTGTTCAAACTAGTCTAGGTGGTGAGCCAAGGGTTTGATCTATTCTTCTTCCCATATCCCTAGTTTCTACACATATTCCTTTTGTAAACCATGAAAACTGCATCACAAAGCTTACTATAAGAATTCAACCGGAAAGGAAATTGAAGGAAAAAAAACGAGGGGAAGAAATAAGACATCTACAATTTTAGATATCATTTTCATGACCAACATTTAAAGTTTACTTTTGCACCTGCACAAGGATCATTGGTTAAGATATTATCATGACATGAATAAAAAATAACAGATTATGTAAACCTTTTTTGTCATAAATTGCATTTATGAGCTGACTAAGAAAACAAACTTACGGTGGAGTCGTTGTGCATAACATGGGAATATTGCTCAACGTTCATGAGCAGTAGCAGCCTGCATTAATATACGATTGTGACCATAAAGTGAAGGTTTTAGGAAAACTTATGCAAGTCTTGAAAATTACATAGATGATGATACTTAGTATTAACTATTACCATACAGAAACGAACAAAACAATAATAATGCTTGTGCCACATAAATTGGCACAACTTGTGCCACAACTCACCTATGTGGCAAGTTGGGAGTAGTAGAGAAGTGATGATGGGTCTATGTGGGGTCACCTTTCTATCACTCACAGCTTGCCATGTGGGTGAGTTGTGGCGAGTTGTGGCACTAGCACAACTTAACAAAAAAAGCTACCACAGAGAGTCATTGAAAGCCACGCTACTCCAACAAATTTAAACAATGAAGACAGAGATGAGAGTACTATTCCAACGGCTACTCCCAAATCGATGTCGTGTATGAGGCTTAGTAAACATAAAACACGCTTAAAGCAAAACGTCACCATTTTTCATTAATATAAATGGTGCTGTTTCCTGAGTTGTGTTATGTTATAACTGAGAGTCTATTATTCTGTTATTGCACGTGTGTGGGTTTGTTATAGCATGTGTATAGCAGTTGTAACCATTTTCTTCCCTCTCGTGTTCTCTAGTTTTACTTCTCTTCAATTGTATATGTATATATTTACTAGCACATTTATTGTATTTGTATTTAGACTATTTTCAGTGTATAATACTTGAAGTATCTTCAGCCTCATTTCTCTCTCTATGTTTCTTTCTTCTCAAAGTATTTGTTATAGAAATTGTGAGTTTGAGAGAGTTTTTACATGAACGTGCCCCACCCAAGTTATTTCTCTTATCTTCTTTGGTTGTTGCACTGAAGTTAGTCTTCTATTTCTCTATTCTTCTTTCTTCCTTCTTTGCTCCTTTGTTTTCTTCTTCCTTTGTTCTTATCGGCAGCACCATTTCACAACAGACCTCCTTTTCTTTCACCGAAAATCATAGATATCTCTCTCTAAAGAAGAAATTAAAAGATTAGCTCTCAGGTTTCAGCTCCAAAGTTTGTGGGTAAGTAGATAAAACCTCATCTTATTTTGGGTATTTGATGGTGTGATTGTTTTCTTTAGTTTCCCTTCTTTATTCTCTAATCTGATTGTAGAAGCTGAATTTTGGTTCTGTGTTAGTAATTTGAAAGGTTGAAGATATTATGGTCAATTGGATGTTTAATCATGTATTATAATATGTCTAGTATGTGTGTATTAAATTTCATATGAAAAAACCATCGTTTGATAATTTGTTTATGAATTTACAAGAAAATGTTGCAAAGCTATTATTGTGACAGATTCTGTGTTCATGCATGATAAATTATGTATTATATTGTATACAGTGAATTAGGATGCTAAGAGTAGTTTTTATGAATTCTAAGACACATATGGTTGTAATGGAAGTGGTCTCACAACATTTGGATCAATATAAAAATAATGGTTTAGTACTTTAAAGGAGGGGTTCTAAACCATTCAACTGTTGTTTTTATGAAGCTATTTTATTCATGCTGTATGCTACCTTGTTTAAGTTTATGCATGCACCATTGCTTTCAATCTCAAACACATTCTGAATTGATTTTAAAGCTATTTAACATGATCTGAATATGAACATTAAAATAATAGTTTTTCTATGATTTGGTACATCATGGTGTTTGATGAATGTATCTTGTGTTTGGAGAACCTTGTTGAGGTGGGATTAGAATTTCCTTGATTTTAAGAGATAGGCTTTGAGATGATTGTGTAAGTTTATGATAAGGAATAATTGATGGTAATAAGCTTTGATATTAGGTTTACGTGTTACCAGCCCCAAGTCTGAGCTCCTTCGACTTTAAGCTCTCGGTTCCTCTGCTTTCAGGTAAGGGATAAGTTTTATGGGCATTTGGTAAGTCATGAGGTTATTTTAAAGTGTATTATGCATTAAAAGGTTTTTGATTAAAGATATGACATATAATCATGTTTTAGACAAAGATATGTTCGTGAGCTTTCGAAACCTTATGTATATGATTTAAACATATTGGTGCTATTACTAATTCCATGAACATGATGTTTAAAGAAAATAACGGAAATGCTATTATTATGAAATGTTATGCAAACTATGAATTTCAGTATAATGTATAAGTATGAAATGTTTTCAAGTTATATCCTCTGGTGATCTGAACTCGACCAGTAGGGGTTAAATTACTGGCTTTCCATGGAAAATGTTATTTGATTGGCCATTAAAAGTGGAGAGCTCTGATTTACCCGCCTTGATTGGTAATGGCCAACTTGTGAAGGACGCCAACCTACCCCTATGGTTGAAGATATGTATTATGGTATGATCTTAGGAATACTTGGTATTGTGGGGAATGCTGGATGCCTAGCACAATGGTGCTAGAAGCCTCTCAAATAAGTACAGGCTTATCAAATATGGACTAACCAATATGTTATAAACAACTATATTATTTTATTGATCATGAGAGAATGATTTTGTTTAAATGCATTATGAAAAGTTAAAAGCTCTCATGAAAAGAAGTTTCTGATGAAAAGAAAAGCTATACTTTAAAGATAAAAGTTTCTAAAGTTCTGTTGTGTTTTAAAGATAAAGAATCTAATGAAAATTTTTTAGTGTTCTATAAAGATAAAGCTTCAGATGAAAGTACAAATTTATATTAAAAATTCATTAGATATCTGTTATTTATGAAACGTTAAGTTTTATGACTATAAAAGTTATAATATTTTATGAGAAGAAGTTTATAAAGAAAAGTTTTCTTATTCATCAAGATGTTTCTAATTTAGGATGAAGTTACCAATTATCTGATTTAAGTCAAAATAATTATTTTGTAATGAGAATATATATATATATATGTATGTATGTATGTATGTATGTATATGATTTCAAGCAATCAATATTGTATTTGATGACTTTGTAAGAAATGAAAGAAATTCAATCTGAAAGGTTTTGGTAATATTATTTTGATAAGAAAAAGGAGAATAATTATTTTCTTATGAAGAGGATATAAGTTATTATTATGAATAGTATAAAATACTATACATGAAAAGATGTTCTCCTATTTGAATGTTTGTAAAATGAAATGATTTGATTTACATGCATTCTTATTAAATTTTTGTGTATCTTACCCTTACTGAGCTGTGTAGCTCACCCCTTCCACTCTTTCAGTTAACGTACATGTTTTATTCTGGAGCAGAGGGAGCCTTAGTCGAGTTTTGGAAAAAGCTGATTTTAGTTTTAAAAGTATATATCCCTAATTGGAAATTTGATGTTTAGTTTTTTTGTATTGTGTATTTTAGGATCTAATGAAAGTTGTGTACGTTAAAGTATTAAGAGATGTATTATGTGGATGTGCGGAAATTGAATAACTGGTGGATTATGTTATTCTTTGAGTACAGTGTAGATGCTCTGAATATCAAGTGAAAAGTTATATCAAGAAGTAAAGAAACACTAATGAAAAGAAAGAGGGAAGCTTTTATAAAAAGTTTGGTAAAAGTTGAGTTGGTTCTTGTTATTATCAGGTTTAAGCTTGATATTAATATGTCGGTTATGGTCACAAATCTAGGTATCAGGTTTGGGATGTGACAAAGACATTGTTTCTCGTTCATCCACAAAGGCAGAATATCATGCTTTGGCATCCACTACTGCTGAATTGTATTGGATTAGGATGCTTCTTTGTGATTTTGGTCTTTTCCTTCCTCATCCTCTTCTCTAGTGTGATAATGTTAGTGCTCTGGCTATTGTATCTAATCTTGTGTTTCATGCTCAAACCAAGCACACTGAGGTTGATTATCATTTTGTTTGTGAAAAGGTTCTAAGGCATGATTTGTTGATTAAATTCATCTCTAATCATGATCAACTTGTTGTTTACGAAGGTCTTCCTTCTCCACGTTTTAAATGGCTTACCTCCAAACTCATTTGGAAATTCCCTATTCGTTTGAAGGGGGATGAAAGCCATAGCAGTGCTTCTGGTTCACGTTCAGAGAATTTAAACAATGAGGAAGGAGATGAGAGTACTGTTCCAACGGCTACTCCCAAAACGATGTCGTGTATGAGGTTGAGTAAACATAAAACACACTTGAAGCAAAATGTCACCATTTCTCATTAATATAAACAGTGCTTTGTGTTATGTTATAACTGAGAGTCTGTTATTCTGTTATTGCATGTGTGTGGGTTTGTTATAGCATGTGTATAGCAGTTGTAACCGTTTTCTTCCCTCTCGTGTTCTCTGGTTTTACTTCTCTTCAATTTTATATGTATATATTTACTAGCACACTCATTGTATTTGTATGTAGACTGTTTTCAATGTATAATACTTGAAGTATCTTCAACCTCATTTCTCTCTCTCTGTTTCTTTCTTCTCAAAGTGTTTGTTGTAGAATTTGTGAGTCTAAGAAGGTTTTTACAGTCATGTGTTCAACCATGTGATTTGGCAAAGGTCAGCATGATAAATTGCAATCTCCCATAATGGAATTAGAGGACATATACAAGACTGGAATTGGTTTCCACATACATCAAAAGTATGTGATACTTTGTAATCCTTTTTTGAGTTCTGAAACATACAAATTCGCCAAATCTCTTGACAAAGTATCAAATTCCCACTCAGGTATTCAGCAAGAAATTCTATGGTAGACTCTTATGGAAAATTGGAAAATTATGTACCAGCTTCACTTTGGCTCGAGGACATCACCAAACAATTTTCTGCAAGTCAATAAGGCACATCTAAATCTACAGAAGATAAAGATTCACAGTATAGGAGCGGAACTGACAGTAAGGTAACCACATTAATCTCTTAAATTTGAACTCAATTGTTCAAGGTATTAGGGAAATGTAATAATGTTGAACATGAGACAGTTACGACCAAGATAAAGCAGTACATGAAAATACTTAACAAGATTGCTATTTGACCACTTTTGACAAATACAAAGAAAGTGAATTTTATAATGAAAATAAATAATATATTATAATAATAATATATGATGAGCAACCTAAACTATGACAAATAAAATGAGGAAGTAAGCTTTATAAAAGCTAGACAGCAAGAAACAAATGAATTAGCCAACATGATTGACTTTATTTATTCATCCCAAAAGGGTATATGATGAATGTCAAATTACCAAAGACTAGAAAATACTGCAAATTCAGAGATCTATCATGAGGTACACCTGCATCACAGATTCATATTGAATCACCATGTTAAACCATTGACCTGAGAATAAAAGGACAAAGAGAAACTTGATATAAGTGAAACATATCAAGTCTTTCTATATTTATATTTAAAAGCTAAAGTATAACAATTATTGTTTCTACATTTTTATTGAGCCACCTCATTCTCCACATCATTAGTCTTTTTCATATATATATATATATATATATTTTAAATTAGTTTTTTACAATATTAACAATATAAATTTGAGTTTAGAAATTCATTTTAGGAAGCTTTATCTTTATAAATTCTTTTTAAGCAGTTTTAGCTTTACAAATTCATTGCAAGCGATTTAAACTTTACATATTCATCTACTTTAATTTTGATGTTATAACTAAATAATATATTAATGGAAAATCAGAACAAAAGTGTTGGCTACTTATATTCCTCTTGGGAAGTTTTAAATTTATTTATTAATTTTCCCATTTATCTTCCTTTGTTTCGGATCTTCTTATTTTCTTTCTATTACTATAAATTAGCTTGTAACCCCATGCATATGCATGGATACACTTAAAAATATATAATAAGATGTATAATATAATTCTCATATATATAATTTAAATATTATTGATGGTCATTTTTATAGTTTGTTAACTCTTTAAAAAATTTTGTAAGGATTGTCCATGTTTAATTATTTATTTATTATTGTGAACCACTTTTTTTATTCAATTTATTTATTCTAGACTCTTTGGTTTTTGAACTTAATAACTCATTAAGATTAATATTTATGATGTGATCTCATATTTGATTCTAAAATTAAGAAATAAAACTTTTTAAAAATAAATAATTTAGGACACATGGCACAAAAGTGAAACTCTAATTTGGAATTCTAATTTGAGTTTCTTTCAGTTTCACCTGTTATTATATATATATATATATATAGATATATAGATTTCCCACTCTCTTCCATTTTATGCATATTTTTCCCATACAAAAAAAGGTTATCTCTCTCCCTCTCATTTTTTTTTTTTCATTTTTTGTTGGACTTTTTATTATTATTTTAGTTGCATTTCCACCGTAGATTGATGAATATTTGTGTTTTTTAGAATTTTACTTTTCACTATTTACAACTGAAAAATGATATCAAAGAAGGATAAAAAAATATTCACAAGTCTTGTTTAATCATTAGTGGTAGAAAAGATACAATTTGATAGCTACCTATAGGAGGATCTCCAACAAGAGGTTGTTCCCTTATTGTCCTATTATCGACTAATTCATATATGCTCCTTGATGCAAATATTTTTTTTATCATCATTTTATTTACAACACTAAAAACTTTTAATGAATGACGTTTGTTGTTGATCTAATTTAGGGAAAAAAAAAATCATATTGTAATATGTTATATTTTGTGTTGTTGTCAGGTTTTAGCTTATTTGGAAAACTACATGATTTTTTTAACAAACTGATAAGACAATGGACTTTGTACAATTTTCTTTCACTATTTAAAAATATGCTTTTTAACAAATTAGTAGAAAATTGTTATGTATTTTTTATATGATGTTCTTAGATGCTTGAATAATTGTTTTAAGTGCTTATGAATATTATATATTATTCGTCAACTTCCTTATCTTATTAGTGTATTCTTTGAGATTTTTAAGGAAACAAATTCAAAATTTATTTTTTTAAAATTATTTATTTACCTATTTATTTTTCACATAGGATTAGAAGTTAGATTAGATTATGGTAGTAGTAACACAATAATTCTTTTTTCAAAAAAAATTTCTCTAATTTTTTCTTCCTTTGGATTTGCACTCTTTGCTTTTTTTAAAAGGAAAAATTGTTACAATCTTTTTTTTTTCCTTTCTTTTTTATTTTAAATTGTAGTTTTGATGAGTTTTATTAATTTTTTTAAGTTATGTTTCTCTGTGTTTTTGAGTGTATGGTAGAAAAAATTGGGTTTGAGAAAGTTTGTTTAAAACTAAAAGAATAATTTCCAAATTTTATATACTTTTTGATGATACGCAAAATATTATAGATAACTTTTATTAGAAAATTAATATTTTCACTAACTCGCTTTTTGAATTACTAAGAAAATTTGTATTATTTTGATTTTGATATGACAGAAATTATATATATTACATTTGTAATTGTTGTCATAATGAATGAAAATATGATTATGAATTACGTTACTATTTATGAAATTATTCCAAATTGAAAAATATATACAATAATGAGACTATTTTAAAAATATTATAACACGCAACGCGCAAGGTCCGCGACAAGTTAAATAATAAAAATTAATACATTATAATCTATATTACTATTCAAGGGGTGTCTCCTATTTGAAATAGATATTTTGTTGGTTCAAAAATACCCTCCGATTTAAGTAAAGACAAAATTTGGAAACAATTTACTAAAAATACATTTGTATTTTTCACCTAAAACACTACTTACAAAATATGACCAATCTCCGGTATACCATGTCTTTGAAACTATTCTACATTTTTTTCTTCCTTAAAAAGGAAATAACACAAGATAAACGCCCCCACTGCTGCAAAATAACCCCACTACACGGTAACCTATTTTTCTTTTTCTTTTTTTCCTTCAAACATATTTTGCATGTTTAAAATCCCTTGCATGTTTTTCTTTTCTACAATATATACACACACATATATGTAAAGATTATATTAAAAATTAAAAACCCACGTTAAGTTTAATGGCTTAAAGCTGACTTTGAGTAAAAAAAAAAAAAAAACTTTTGTAATCCTCATTCCATCATTCTGTGTAGTTTTTATTTATTTATTTATTTTCATGAGATTATCAGATCCCATGTAGTAAAAAGAATATCTAGTTACCCACACACTTTTTCACTTATCTGAGTAATTTTATTAGGTTTTAAAATCCTAAATTTTAGGCAACGTATAAAATCTTCTTCTTCTTTTTCTTTTCTTTTCTTTTTTTTTTTTTTTTTTTTTTTTTTTTTTTTTTTTTTTCCTCTTTTTTTTTTTTTTTTATTATATTTTTAATAATTTGATAGTTACAATGGAGGAGGGGGGGGCGGGGATTTGAACCCTAGGCGTCTTCTTTGGAAATGCCAAAAGGTGCTACAAGGCCCTTGGCTAGTCATGTTACACTCATCATTTTAACTTTATTCTNTGGCTTTATTTTACCTTTATTTAATTATCTATTTTCTTATTTTTAATTGATTTGTATTTAATGCGAAAACTTGAAATTTGGCTTGCAATAAGGATTGTTTTAGATTTCTTGGAAAGTATGCATTTCTTTTGGCGTAATTAATATGCTCTTTTGTGTGTATGTATATACATGAATATATGTGTGTGTGAAAAATGAATTGCTAAACGTTCACAAACTTTAATTACACTTTCTCACTAAGCTTAGGTAATATGTTTGAGCGCTCAAACATGTTACTTAACCTAAAGTACCACAATAAAAGAGCCTTCTATTATATATTAATTGTCAATTTGTCACACATATTTGATTTTAGTTTGAACCATTTTTCCCTTTTAATTATCGTCCCTCCCGTGGTAGAGATATGGCTTTACACAAAAATAACTTAACCAAGGTTAAACAAAAATTCTAAAAAGGATTTTGCCGAATATTTTTAAATAACAATATTTAGCAAAACCCCTGCCTCATGCAATATTTCAACATCTAAGTACCGAAAATCCAACCAAATGATTACAATTGGCCAAAATTATACAAGTGACGAAGCAAAGATAAGCTGTCTCATTGGACAATTTTATTTATTTTTAAACATATTACATTACACAGTTTCATACATAAACATAGGAAACCATAACAGTCTAGGCATCAACAAAGGGGTAAAGTTCATATCTAACGTTACAACTGCCACCAACAACTCGCCCACCTCGTTTTCCATCGCAACAGTTGGGAAGTTCACTAATCGCAGTATCAAGACACTTCTTACAATCAAGACCTGAAAGGTCCCTGGTGCATTGAGCCAAACCGTATAGTTTGCTTGATGAATCAAGCTTTAGGTCCCCGGTAGCATAGAATTTTGGATTGGCATAAGCTTTATTAGATAACCTGCTTAACAAATCCTTAACTTTTGGATTGAATGAAGTGGGATTTTCTACATCTTCGACGTTCCACATGTAGAACTTATTTTTGTTATCGATTTCTCCAAAGAAATCTATGTTCGAGTACTTTAAAAGACAGTTATCATACCAAATTATCGCTCCTTTTTTATAAGGACAACGATTACCAAGCTCTTTGCCTGCATCAATGACACAGGTCTTACAGTTTGTTTTTGAGACATCACCTCGGCATAGGGCTAAACCATTTGCTTGAGCTTGGCCTTGCCCAGTTGAGCTGAGACCAAACCCTTTTGAAGGAACTTTGGTGGACAATAGTTTAAGCAAGCCATTCAAGTTTGAACCATAAGGGCTATTGGCAGTGTAGTTTTCCGGGCTAAAACAAAAATGGTATAATGGGTCAGCACAATTGACTGCATAGAGGGAGAGGCTGAGTAATAGAAAGCTGACAGAAAAATATTTTGAGCACAACATGTTGAATGAAATTGAAGGTTGGTTTTGTGGGTGTGTAATTCTCTCCAAGAACTCTATAAATAGACGAGACTTTTCAAGTTTTGGCCAAGTATGAGTAGAAAATGCTGACTTTATTCTTATTGGCAACCTCATCTCTGTCCTAATCCTTTTGATTAATAAACCTCTCAAAATCGCACTCAGACTTTGAACGTGCTGGAGCGTGTAGTCAATAATCTCGCACAAAATCTTTTCCTGGCGCTTTTATATTAATTAACTCCTGAAAGTCCTAAGGAAACTAGAACTTGTAATTCAGGGGGGGTTGAACCCCTGAATTGAAAAAAAAAATTATATATATAAAATATTTTTTTTATTAATTTAATTACCCTTAAGAATAATTTTGCACAACTTGGCTTAAATCTTGCACACCATAATCACAACTCAATGCCCAAAATCAAACGGCATAAATCAGCTCATCCCAAAGTTAATTAACAACGCAAATCACTCTCTCTTTCTCTCATGAATTTCATCTCATCTCTATTCTATATTTGCCTTTCTATATACCTCCGAATTTAAGAGTAAATTGTGAGTGTTTGTAAGTTCTAAATGTCTCTCTTTATTATAAATTTATATTATATATATATATATATATGTGAGAGAGAGAGAGAGAGAGTGTGTGTGTGTTAGATATTAGTTGTGTGCATTATTTTTTGATAGAATGTTATTTGTGTGAATTGTGAAGTGTGTTAATGTGTACATGTTATAAATATAAGATAACTTTATATAATTTAACAACTAAGAAATAAGGGGATTTGATACATGTATATATTGTTATCATGTTATAATAATTTTTTATTATAAAACTAGTGATTCAAAGAAAAAAATAGTAAAATTAGTAATTGTTAAATGTATTATTTATATATGGATGAGTGTGGTTATGTGGGTTAATAATTAATATAATGTCAATAATTTATAAAAAAAAATAACAAATAAATAATGACAATTACATAAAAATAAAAACGTTATACAAACTTAACAAAATAAAATGGTCACATCTATAGATAATGACAATTGATAATAAATTATTATGGGACGATTTCAAAATATGAAAACTTGTGAAAAGAGATTATAAAATTTCATGTATTTATTTATTTGTTAATAACACACTATATTCAAGTTCTCCTTTTATTAATAAATTTTTAGTTTAAGTTTCTTCAAAACCCCTCAAGAAAATTCCTGGAGCCGTTATTGCTTATTGGATAAATGGGATTAAAATAATATGTTGAAAGATGTCATTTGCTCATGGTTTTGGCATGTGCTCAAAATTAATTTTGAAAACCATGAGCAGTGGCTAACCTTATTGACTCCACTGCTCAGTGTTTTGAAAATTGGTTTGTTAAAAAATATAAATTATTACCTAAAAAATGAAATTAGACAAGAAAGTGTCAAATAGAAGTGGAATATGGATATGGGTGAAATCATGGACAGTCATGGTGCTATTTTATAAAAAACAAACATATATATATATATATATATCTGTGTGTGATAGTGTAGGAAGGTTTTTTCTTGTACCCTAAACAGGTGCTAAAATAACCGGACAAAGTCTGAGCTTTAAATTTGGCCAGGCCTTCCACAAAAGAGCTAAGCTTATCCTTTCTAGCCCGTCAACCGACAAACATAAATCGAAACCCACAAGACAACCAAATGCATGTTAGTATGTGTGTATATATGTGTGTGTGTGTGTGTGTGTGTGTGTGTGAGAGAGAGAGAGAGAGATAGTGTAGGAAGGTATTTTTCTTGCACCCTAAACAGGTGCTAAAATAACCGGACAAAGTCTGGCTTTAGCCGGAGGAATTATGGGATGAATTGGGTCAGGCCTTCCACAAAATAGCTAAGCTTATCCTTTCTAGCCCGTCTACCTACAAACATTAAATCCAAATCCACAAGACAACCAAACGCATGTTGGTTGCCATACAAGTTAATATATCTGTCTACATGAAGAAATATGCTTTTAAGTAAACTAGGCCACAAGGTTTTAGACCCTCATTCTCATAGCCTTGCATTTTGTTGAAATTCATTCACAAACCTAAGCTTCTACAATGGAGGATTGCTCAGCACACAAAGAAGAGAGATGTAGAGCAAGAAGCAAAGATTGAGAAATGACCTTATTGTATTGATAATTAGCATGCTCTATTCCTTATATAACTAAAACAGAGGCAGAAAAAGTAATAACAAAAATCTAAGTAAGCAAGCAACCTATCAAATCTATACACATGTCATCTACAATATTAACAAACTAACTAACTATGAACAGTATCAAAACTACAAGTCGTTTTGCTCACAGCTACTACATGTAGCAACCTAAGCTTGCCGTTACAATTTAAGCAAACTTTAACACTCTCCTTCAAGGTGAACCATATGTATTTATTAGGTTCATCTTGGACAAAAGATAATAAAATTGTTTGTGTCCAAGTGCTTTAGTGAAGAAGTCTGCAACTTGATGTCTTGAGGGAACATGGAATGTTTTGATTGTACCATCTTGAATCTTTTCTTGGATGAATGGCAATCAACTTCAATGTGCTTAGTTCTTTCGTGGTACATTGGATTGGCTGCAACGTACAAAGCTGTCCTGCTGTCACAATAAAGAGAAGCTACTTGTTTATGCTCTAATCCAAAGGTTTTAAGCAATGCTATGAACCATACTATCTCACTTGCGACTATGACGATAGCTCTATACTCAGATTCTGCAGAAGATCTAGACACTACATGTTGCTTTTTACACTTCCAAGAGATCAAGGAATCACCAAGGAAAATACAAAACCAGAAATGGATCTCCTAGTGTGGAACAAACCTTGTCCTAAATTCCTTTTCAAATACTTAAGGATTATATAAGCAGCTTGCAAGTGAGGCACTTTAGGAGCAGCCATGAATTGGCTTAACTTGTGCACTGCATAACATATATCAGGCCTTGTGAGTGTTAAGTAAAGCAACTTTCCTATTAGTCTTCTATAGAGAGCAAGATCAAAAGCATCTTCACCAACATAACTGCTAAACTTGGCAGATTGCTCCATTGGAATGTTTGCAGGTTTGCTTGCCAATAAACCAGTGTCAGATAGAAACTCTATGGTGTACTTTCTTTGACATAAAGACAACCCTTTGTAGTTCTAGCAACTTCAAGACCTAGAAAGTACTTCAAAGTACCTAGATCCTTAGCTTGAAATTGTTTTTTAGGAACTACTTGAAGACATTTACTACATCTACATCATTACTAGCAATTAGTATATCATCCACATAGATCAAAAGAATGATGATTGAACCTTCATTAACCTTGGTAAAAATAGAAAAGTCTGATTTTGATTGAAGAAAACCAAGATCAACAATGGTAGATGACAGTTTGGCAAACCATTGCCTGCTAGCTTGCTTAAGCCCATATATGGACTTGGTTCCTTGCTGCCAAAACTTGGTGGAGGGAGCATATATACCTCTTCATCCAAATCCTCATAGAGAAAGGGATTGTTGACATCCAATTGAGTGAGATGCCAACCATAGACAGCAGCCAATGCCAACAAAGTTTTGACAATCACAAATTTCACAACAGAAGAGAAAGTTTCAAAAAAAAATCAACCCCTTTAGTCTCTGTAAAGCCCTTAGCTACTAATCTAGCCTTGTACCTTATAATAGAACCATATGCCTTGAGCTTGACCTTGCACACCCACTTACATCCAATGGGAATTTTACCAGGAGGCAATTTAGTCATAACCCAGGTATGATTGGCTTGAGGAGCATCAATCTCAACCTTCATTGTAGCTTACAACAAAGGATCTTTCAAGGCTTGAGCATAGGAATTTGGTTCTTTAGCAATAGACAAGGCAATAGAAAAAAACTTCTATATGGAGTTGACAATTTACTATATGAAAGAGTGGAAGAAAGAGGATAAAGAATACCTGAGTTGTTAGTAGCAGTAGATTCATGTGACTTAGTTAGAGAAGCTGAGTCCAATACATGTGTAGAAACAAGATTGCAGTGGTAGTTATGAAGGTAGGAAGGAGGATTATGCAGTGGTAGTCATGAAGGTAGGGGGAGATGTGTTTCATCTTGTTAGGGGGAGTGTTTATGTCCTTCTTGTACCTTGGGTCTTGTGACCATATTTACATACATTGTGCTTATCTTTGATATTTACATATTGATGTATGTCTTCTTCACTTACCTCTACATGTGTTGTTTCTTTTCTATCTTCATACACATGTTTCTTATATTTTGTATGCAATCTATTATTTATGTTTCACATAAAGATGCATTGATGAGTTTTGTTTAAAGTGTTTCAGAAATATAGGTTGTCAAAGTCTACTTGCCATAAACTCTCTTTTTGCAAAGTTTTTCAAGAGTTTGTGTTAGGATGGATTTTATTGTATTCAACAAAGTGAATATGAGTTAAGTGATTTATGACTTCTCTCATATGTTCATTTGTTTGTTGTGGTTTTGTCACGGATTGTCAAAGAGAGAGATTGTTAGGACATATGTGTTTCACTTGTTAAGAACGTATGTCATTATTTTATGTAATTGGCTAATCCTTTGACAAAATGCACTTTACTTGTATTTGGGTAGATCTAGGATGTGTTTAATACTTCAAGAAACCTTATTTCAAGTTCAAGTGTTAAAGCCATGCAAGTCTGTCCAAGAATCAAGTGAGAAAGTGCTGAATTTTAAAGCTTGATAGCTACTCGACACCTCTCGACAACTAGGCTATCTATCGAGCTCTTCAGTTGATTGTTATCATAATCTTGACACCTCTCGATAGTTATGTCGATCGATTGGTAAACTTTTTGTCCCCCTCAATAGCTCCTCAATAGCTTCTCGATAGTTGTATTTGTCGAAGTTTAAACCTCGACACTTTCTATCTGTCGAGGTTACGGGAATTCAAATTTTTAGATCTGATTTTCTGGCCCATAATGACATATATGTGTAGGATTTCTTTTCTCGCAACCCTAGACCTATATAAGGCTTATTTTAGAGGTCATCACATAAGAGAATACAAGGGAGAACATATGCAAAGGGTGACTGATACCTTATTCTCTCTGAAAGAAGCTATTGCATTTTTATGTCTTAGGGTTTTGTAACCAAGTGCTTCTTGATCTTTATTGTTGATGAAGTGAAGAACTTTGCAGTCAACATCTTCTTCTAGTTGGTGATTGATTAAGTCGCGTACTAGGATTTGCTCAACTGGTTATTCACGTACTAGGATTTGTGCATCAAAGGGTGGCGTTTATATATTAAAGAGTTCAGAAGTTCTGAAGCGGTAGTAGGTTTCTGCTGTGAGTTCATCTACGGGGATTGTAGGGTTTAGGGACAAAGGTTTTATACTAAATCTAATTAACAACTTGGATTTAAAACTTGTTAATTCTATCAACCATGGTCTAAATTTCCCAACAGTTTACAAAAATATGAGAAGACAACTTAGATAGAACTTTAGAAACAGATTTTGGCAAAGCAATTTAAGTAAAATTCTACAAAGTATAGAGACTTCCTTGCTTTTTACCCAACCCAATCATCCTTCAAAGTTGCAAGTCCTATATGAAATAGTAATGGGAAAGAAAAATGCAACAACATGAAGGATTTTGAGTCAATTTACTTATAGAGACAAGGTTAAAAGAAAAGGATGGAATGCAAAAAATATTTTCAAGAATCAAAGAAGCTGAAATTTGCACAGTTCCTATGTGAGTAACCTTGGCCATGTCTCCATTAGGCAACCTAATTGAAATTTGGACTGAAGAATTGATGGTTTTAAAGAAAGTGAGTGAATGTACCATGTGATTTGTGGCCCCACTATCAAGAATCCAATCAGTGGGATTAATGTGAGAAGTGTCAACAGTGGAAGAAAACACAGAATACTCTAGAGATGGAAAAGACCATATACTTGAGAGCTCATGACCTTGAAGTCCAATGGAAGGCTATGCAATGATATTGGCAACCTGAGGAGTCTCTACAACTGCTTCTAGTGGAGCTTGAGTACCAAAATGGCATTAAGAATTCAACAATCCTATCAACCGTTGGTATTCTGCCTTGGTCAGAAAAACACCTTCACTTGGACCTTCTTCAACAGGAACAACAGTGTTGGCAAAAGTAGTTGAACTAGCCTTATTTTTGAATTTATAGCCAGGTGGATAGCCATGTAGTTTATAACACTTATCTACCACATGTCCCATGGCACCATAGTGAGTACACTAAGGTCTCCCAAACTTGTTCTTATTGAAATTCTTGGCATTGGCATTGTTCTTGTTCCCCAATGTAGCCAAGACTGCAGCTGTATCAACTTGAATCTTCTTACCAGCTTCAACCTTTCTTTGCTTTCCATCTTGAAGAAAAAGAGAAAAAAACCTTGCTTAAAGGAGGAATAGGATCCATGAGCAGAATTTGTCCTCACCGTAGAATATGTGTCATTCAACCTCATTAGAAAGGACATTGTACAATCTTCCACTTGATGACCACAAGTGCAGCTTCTGTAAATAGTAAATTCATCCTAAATACCCTTGAATTTGGTTTAATAGGCATTGATAGTCATGTCCTCTTGAACCAAAGAACTGACTTCTTTTCTTAGCTCAAAGCCTTGAAATATTGCTATCCAATATTTCTAATTACAAAGAGAAACTTGATATAACCATATCAAGTTTTTCTATATTTATATTTAAAAACTAAAGTGTAACATTTATTGTTGCTACATTCCTATTGAGTTATCTTATCCTCCACATCATTAGTCTATTTCATATTTGTTTTTTAAATTTAATTTTTTACAATATTAACAATATAAATTTGAGTTTACAAATTCATTTTAGGCAGTTTTAGCTTTACAAATTCATTTTAGGAGTTTTAGCTTTACAAATTCATTTAAGGTGATTTAAAATTTACATATTCATCTACTTTAATTTTGATGTTATAACTAAATAATAAATCAATGGAAAATCAAAACAAAAGTGTTGGCTACTTATATTCCTCTAGGGCAATTTTAAATTTAAATATTTGTTTGCCTGAATATCTTCCTTTATCTTGGATCTTCTTATTTTCTTCCTATTACTATAAATTTGCCGCTCTCTTCCATTCTATGCATATGTTTCCTATACGAAAAAGGCTATCTCTCTCTCTCTCTCTCAAATTTTTTTTTTTTTTTTTTGTTGGATTTCTTATTATTATTTTTATTGTATTTCTACCTTAGATTGATGAATATTTGTGTTTTTTAGAATTCTACTTTTGACTGTTTATAACTGAAAAATGAAATCAATGAAGGAAAAAAAGAATTATTCACAAGTCTTGATTAATCATTAATGGTAGAAAAGATACAACCTAATATAGCTGCCTATAGGAGGATCTCCAACTAGAGGTTTCTACCCTCACTATCCTATCGTTGACTAATTCATAGGTGTTCCTTGATGCAAATATATATATATATATATTTTTTTTACAACACTAAAAACTTTTAATAAATGGTATTTGTTGTTGATCTAACTTAGGAAAAAAAAATTCATATTGTAATATGTTGTATTTTGTGTTGTTGTCTGGTTTTAGCTTATTTGGAAAACTACATGATTTTTTAAATAAGCTGATGAAGAACAGTTAGTTCAATTGAAGACAGTGGTCTTTGTGCAATTTCCTTTCACTATTTAAAAATATGTTTTTGAACAAATTATAAGTAAATTGTTATGCATTTTTTATATGATGTTCTTAGATACTTGAATAATTGTTTTACGTGTTTACGAATATTTTATGTTATTCTTCATCTTCTTGATCTTATTAGTGTATTCTTTGAGATTTTTGAGAAAAGAAGTTCAAATTTTTGTTTAAATTTATTTATTTATTTTTCACATAGGATTAGAAGTTGGATTAGATTATCACAGCATTAAAACAATAATTATTTTTTCAAAAAAGCTTTCTCTAGTTTTTCTTCTTTGCATTTGTTCTCTTTGTTTTTTTTTTTTTTTTTTTTGTTTATTAAATTTTTAGTTACATTTTTTGGCCTTTTTGATTGTACTGCAAAAAAAATTGGGTTAAGAAAGTTTTTTTGAAAACTAAAAGAATAATTTCCAAATTTTATATAATTTTGAGATACAAAAATATTAAAATAATTTTATTAAAAAATTAATATTTTACAAACTTACTTTTTGAATTCCTAAGAAAATTTTATTGTTTTGATGTTGGTCCGATAGAAATTATATATATTACATTTATAATTGTCTTATAATAAATGAATATATGATTATAAATTACATTACTATTTATTAAATTATTCCAAATTGAAATATATATATATATAATATAAAATAATGAGACTACTCTAAAAATATTATCATGCGCAAGGCCCATGACTAGTTAAATAATAAAAATTAATACATCATAATTTATACTACTATTCAGGGTTGTCTCCTATTTGGAATAGATATTTTGTTGGTTCAAAAATACCCCAACACCCCTATGTTTAAATAAAGACAAAATTTTGGGGCAACTCAATAAAAATACGTTTGCAACTCCCACCTAAAACACTACCTACAAAATATGACTAATCTCCCAATATAACATGTCTTTAAAATAATTCTACTCTTTTTTCCTTAAAAAAAAAAATAGCACAAGATAAACACCCCCAGTGCAACAAAATAACCCCACCACACGGTAACCTTTTTTTTTTTTTTCAAACATATTTTGCATGATTAAAATCTCTTTCATTTTTTCTTTCCTACGAAAAAAAAAATTTATTTAAACATTATATTAAAAATTAAAAACCCATGTTAAGTTAAAGGCTTAAAGCCGACTTAGAGTAAAAAAAAAAAAAAAAAAAAAAGCTTTTATCCTCATCCTATATATTATCCCGTATAGTTTGTTTATTTATTTATTTATTTTCATGAGATTATCAGATCCTATGTAGTTAAAAGGATGTCCAGTTATCCACACAGTACTTTTTCACTTATCTGAGTAAGTTTATTAAGTTTTAAAATTCTAAATTTTAGGCTACTTGTTTTTTTTGAATTTTTCCCCCTCTCTTTCTCACATTTTTTTTTATGCGCGTTCAATTCTATCAAAAATAAACCCAATTTGTCACGTTGAGTTAAGAGTAATTAAAAAAAAAAAAAAACCATTCTTATTAGCCTGAGCTTTTTTTTTTTTTAATCAAAATTACAGCTTAAAAGAATAGCTACCACTTTTCATCAATTTTCTTTTGTTTCTAATACAAACTTAAGATTCAAAAATCATTTTCCTTAAAAAAAAAAAAAAATTCAAAAAATCAAGGTTAAGACACAAATGCATATTTTCACCTTTCTTCCTCTCTCAATTTATTCATGGGGAATTTTAAAGAACTAGATCTACACTGCACAATAATTTTTTCAGGCAATTTTTTTCATATCATAAATGAAATCGCCACTCTTCATATTATTTTTACCTTTAATTAATTACCTCAACCATTGCTACTATTGTTACTATATGTCTATCACTCATCACATTGGCTCTCGACTAATTCTTATTTTGCCTTACTTTTGTGGTCCATTTGAGTGAGCCTGTGATCATCTAAAACACGTCCTACCAACTAGCGAGTACCGCTAGCTTTATTTTACCTTTCTTTAATTATCTAATTTCTTATTTTTATTTGATTTGTACTTAATGGGAAAACTCAAAATTTGGTTTGCAATAAGGATTGTTCTAAATTTCTTGGAAAGTATGTATTTCTTTTGGTGTAATTAATATGCTCTTTTGAGAGTGTGTGTCTGCGTGTATATATATATATATATGTGTGTGTGTGAAAAACAAACTGCTAAACATACACACACTTTAATTATACTCTCTTACCAAGCTCAAACACATCACTTAACTCAAAGTACCATAACCAAATAACCTTCTATTGTTTATTAATTGTCAATTTGTCACACACATTTGATTTTAGTTTGAAACATTTTTCCCTTTTAGTTATCATCCCTCCCGTGGTAGAGATAAGGCTTTACACAAAAAGAACTCAACCAGGGTTAAACAAAAATTCTAAAGCAGATTTTGCCGAATATTTTTAAAATAGTAAAAGTCTCCCATTTTTTATTTTTAAAATAACAATATTTAGCAAAACCTCGGCCCCTTGCAAAATTTCAACATCTAAGTACCAAAAATCTAACCAAATGATTACAATTGGCCAAAATTATACAAGTGACGAAGCAAAGATAAGTTGTCTCATTGGACAATTTTATTTATTTTTAAACATATTACATTACACAGTTTCGTACATAAACATAGGAAACCATAACAGTCTAGGCATCAACAAAGGGGTAAAGTTCATATCTAACGTTACAACTGCCACCAACAACTCGCCCACCTCGTTTTCCATCGCAACAGTTGGGAAGTTCACTGATCGCAGTATCAAGACACTTCTTACAATCAAGACCTGAAAGGTCCCTGGTGCATTGAGCCAAACCATATAGTTTGCTTGATGAATCAAACTTTAGGTCCCCGGTAGCATAGAATTTTGGATTGGTATAAGCTTTATTAGATAACCTGCTTAACAAATCCTTAACTTTTGGATTGAATGAAGTGGGATTTTCTACATCTTCGACGTTCCACATGTAAAACACGTTTTTGTTATCGATTTCTCCAAAGAAATCTATGTTCGAGTACTTTAAAAGACAGTTATTATACCAAATTATCGCTCCTTTTTTATAAGGACAACGATTACCAAGCTCTTTGCCTGCATCAATGACACAGGTCTTACAGTTTGTTTTTGAGACATCACCTCGGCATGGGGCTAAACCATTTGCTTGAGCTTGGCCTTGCCCAGTCGAGCTGAGCCCAAACCCTTTTGAAGGAACTTTGGTGGACAAAAATTTTAGCAAGCCATTCAAGTTTGTACCATAAGGGCTATTGGCAGTGTAGTTTTCCTGGCTAAAACAAAAATGGTATAATGGGTCAGCACAATTGACTGCATGGAGGAAGAGGCTGAATAATAGAAAGCTGAAGGAAATATATTTTGATCACAACATGTTGAACGAAATTGAAGGTTGGTTTTGTGGGTGTGTAATATTATCTACAAGAACTCTATAAATAGACGAGACTTGTCAAGTTTTGGCCAAGTTTGGAGTAGAAAATTCTGACTTTATTCTTAGTGGCAACCTCATCTCAGTCCAAATCCTTTTGATTAATAAACCTCTCTTACAAAATCGCACTCAGACTTTGAACGTGCTGGAGAGCGGAGCCAAAATATCGTACAAAATCTTTTTGTGGCGCTTTTATATTAATTAACTCATGAAAGTTCTAAGGAAACTAGAAACAAGCCATTCAAATTCGTGAGGGATCAATGCAGGGGCGGCTGCACTTGTAATTCAGGGGGATTCAAATGAACCCCGACTTGAAAATATATATATATATATATATATGTATATATATAATATTTTTTCTATGAATTTAATTACTCTTAAATTAATGGGATTAAAGTTTGAAAGATGTCACTTGCTCAAAATTAATTTTGAAAACCGTGAGCAGTGGATAACGTTATTGACTCCACTGCTCAGTGTTTTGAAAATTGGTTTGTTAAAAAATATAAATTATTACCTAAAATTTGAAATTAGACAAGAAAGTGTCGAATAGAAGTGGAATATGGATAAGGGTGAAAACATGGATAGTCATGGTGCTATTTGATAAAAATAAATTAATGAAATATATACATACATATATATATATATATATATGTGTGTATATGTATCTGAGCTTTAGCCGAAGGAATTATGGGATGAATTGGGCCTAGCCTTCCTTCTAGCCCGTCTACCCGTAAACATTAAATCCAAATCGACAGGGCAACCAAATGCAAGTTAGTTGCCATACAGTTTATTATATCTATCTACATGAAGAAATATGCTTTTAAGTGAGTAAATTGAGCACGAGGTTGTAGACCCTCACTCTCACATAATTACGTGTGATGTGCAAGACAATGTAAAGTGGACCTAAAACCTACTGCCTATTATGCTATGTGCTATGGTCGTTTGGAAATAGGAGAAAAAAGAGAAATAAAAGTAACAACAGAACAAACCCTAGGCTTCACCACCTAGAACTTCCTTGCAAACCCACATCACCACATAAGTGTTAGGACATGTGCCTTTTAAATCCTATTGTATGATACTATGTATGATATTATATTGTGATTAATAAAGTTGTTTTATTATTATTTAAAATAATGGTAACATGAGCTGCATTATCATATAGTCCATGAGATGTATAGTATGTGGTTTATGTGATTTCGTCACTAAAAATTTAAATCATAAGTTCTTTGTAAACTCAGAATTTTAATTCGTAGTCAGTGATGAAATTGAGCATTTCATCTGCAAAGATTATAACATACCAACTAAGAAGATTTGTCATGATCATTGAAGTAAAGACTTCTAGTTGATATATTTTAAGTGTTAAGACATATTGAAATAGACCACTGTGAGATTTATTATTCTATTAATGACTATCAAAAGAATAATAAATCTCACGACTTCTGTTTATATTAACTCTCAATCCTGAGAGAATAATGAACTTGATCATGAAGTGTAAGTTGCTTTGATATATTAGGAGTGTGATCTAAAGTCACGATCAAAACCTCAGTATGTTGGGCAGCCACATTTAATGTTGAAGGAATGTATATTCTTAAGATAACATTCATAATTTCTTAACGGAGATATAAAATATTCCCTTGAGATAAGTTTAATGGGTTTGGTTATTCAGAATGTTAGGCCTAACTACTTTAGTGAGAAGTTACTAAAGTATATTTATGAAATTGGATTATATGAATATATGATGAATAACTTAAAGGATTAAATTAAGTACTCAACAATTAAAATGTAATAATCTTCAAAGTAGCAGCCAACATTTACGACTTTATATTATTATGAATATCTTAATGAAGGGGTTGAATGTATAATAAAGTCTTAGGATATAATTTATTAATAAGGCTTAGAGTGCAATTATATTTATATAGTGGTATTAAATATAATTAATGGTAATTTTAGGCTTGTCAAGAGTTGACAGAAAGGCCAAAAACCCATTGGAGCGAGTGTTTTATTTGTCACTTTTCATTACACTCCAAGCCATATACTAAAGCCCAAATGGAATGGCCCAAAAGGCTAATTCAATTAGATAATCAGTTATGTATAAGGAGAGAAACATACAGAATTTTAATAATACATTGTAATGTATGAAATGGGGTGTTTGTGAGTGTAAGCCACTCTCTTATTCTCCCATTGAACACATACATATAAACTGATTAAGAGACCACATTTCTTGGGTATTAGTGAAATTGGAGTGAAGATTAAAAGTATTCCCAAGTACTTCTAATCTTTAGTTTTGAATTTCACCATACCAAGGTACGCTCTCTTGTTCTTAAATTCTGAAATTTACATAGTACATGTTATCAAAATATATTTGTTAATTTTCCGTTGCGTATATTTTGTATGAGATACAAACATGTGTTTTTCTAACAATAAGTGCATTAGGCAACACCACTAAATAGAGAAAACATGGGAGAAGACATTCTCAACTCATAAAAATTAATCTTGCAATGGGCTCGATTATTCTGAGTAGAAGAGTTGAGACCGGCCCAACTACAACTCACTTTGAGCCGGCTTGTGCACAAACATGGCCTCGTCTACCAGGAGAGTACTTATGGCAGGCAGAGCTATTTTTCAATAAGTCACGACAGGTAAATATAATAACAAAAGAAAACAGGATATAATGATCTTTCCTTGACGGAAAATAACCAAGTAATCTCTATTTTTTTTATGACAATCATAGTAATGACAATGGCTTTACAAAAGAAGTGAAAGATTAAATGACAATATGAATTAATCAAAGGAATAATATCAAGTTAAGTTTGAGTCCGTAATGGCAAAGACCAAAGAGGAAGAATTCTTCCTCTCAATGAAACTAATCTCCCAGGAAAACATCCTGCCGTAGGGATTAATGACTTTGAGGGAATCAGACCTAAATGATTAGTGCCTAAAGGAATCACTATTGTTTTAATCGTCTTCAAGAGAGTGGGATTTGAGGGGGAGAGAAGGGAATCGACCTACGGGTGCATGCCCATTACACTTTTTCTTTTTGTTTTCTACTTTCTCTCTTATCTTTTCTTCTTTCTTTTCTTTTTCTTTTGTTTTCCTTTTCATTACTTCGTGATACCTCTGTTTTTTGATCCCATTTACAGGGCATGGCAAGGGTCCTTTTATAGGGCCTGCCATGACTGGATTTTACCACTTTACCCCCTTAATTGCCTTTGTCTGGTTTGGGTGTACTTGCCAACTACCTAGAGGCTCGTCTGTACTACTTACCCTCGCCAGACAAAGGCAGGTTTGTGTTGTTTGTTAGTCCGCCGTGACATCCTCTCTTACTATGGCATAAATGCTTTTTCTCTCTCTCCATGGCATACGCCCAACGGTTCCCCCCTCAACGTTGCCTTTTTTGGGCGGTCTGCCATCCCAGCAGAACATACCTCCTAAAAAGGCTTGGGTAGGAACCTCCAAATAGATCTTTTCCCCTCTCCCCACCACCAAACCACACCCCCCTTACCTTTTACCTCTGACCCATGGCCCCACCACATCCTATATTGGTTGGGTATAGGCTGGTGGTGCCTAGGCCTTGCGCGTGTCTTCTTGTTATATATGTTCAAAATCTGCCTACTGCTCATGCGTTTGTCGTGATTTGGAGCTTTGTTTGCACAGTCTGCCACGCTTCTTTGTTCTTTTACGTGGGCCGTTTGCATAATTTGCTGTTCCCTCTACAGACTGAGCTTTACTTGGTACTGGGCTTCTTATTTCTTTCAACTCACTTTTTAATTATCCTGGCTTCCTACCACATTACTTGGCATTTCCTGCCACGGCGATTTGCTCCTGTTGGGCCTCTTTTCAGGCCTACCGTTCCATTCTTTCCCCCAGTGGCTTAATATGGCCACTGGTGTTCTTACTTATGGGCTCTAGTATCCCTTTCGTTTTCCATTGGACCTGCGGCCTATTTACTTCCTTTGGACTTTCTCGGCCCACTCACTAACGCTGTATTCCCATGGGCTTTTACTAACTTGATTAGGCTTCCCCAACCCAACTTCCTTATTCTCATCCTTCGGGTTGATGGGCTTGCCATCAACCCCTACTTTCTTTGTTTACATTGCCTTGGGCCTACCGCGGCCCATTCTCACTTTTCCATACCATATACTACCCATAGGTGCCATTTCTCTCTTTCCGGGCCCTTTAGGCCTATTTGCTTCCTCAAGACCCATTTGTTTATGTTATGCGCTTGTGATCCATTATTCATGCCATTTGGGCTTAATGGTTTTATTCTATGCTTGCCACTTCTATTTGTTGCTTGCGTTGCTGAGTTAGGCCTGTTTTACAAAAATAACCCTCAACATTTAGCCTCCTGAACATATGGAGCGTTCTTGTGGTTCATATGTGAATGAAGGACTTTCTTGTCTTTTTCACTCTCCTTCTTTCTTTTCCTTTGCGGGCTTTTTTTTTTTTAAAAAAAAAAAAAAAAAAAAAAAACTATAGACTTCTTCCTGCATATATATTTCTTTTCTTGCCGTGAACAATGGTGACTCTTCGAATTTCCCAAAATGGCAGTTGCTTTAAAACATAACTGCTACCTCATTAATTTCATTCTTTTCTTAATGGCTAACCAGTCGCCTCCCCTCACACCAGCATTAATAACTCAGGTATTTAAGAAGAGAGTCCCTTCCCAATGCAGGCACAAACTCCTTCTATTCCAAAATATCCTACCTATTTTCCCTCCTTCACCATTTTCTTCTTTTTGAACACCCATTCCACTTTTACTCTGATCAAGTCCTCACGCCATGGCACTAGTGAAAACTCAAGCCTTTTCTCGCCGTAAAGGGAAATGAGTCGTTTTGGATCCTCCGGTAGAACAAGAAGTAGAAGAAAAGCCTGTGCACTCCGATTCGGACTATTTCGATGAGGAGGAGGCATAGCATGACCTAGATAGTGAGTGCGCCCCTCTGATCGATCTTTGGTATAATATTAGTCCCTACTTCCCCAAGGCTCCTAGAGATTATGTGTCGCCGCCGACGAGCCGCTTGTGGCTCGCTCGATTCTTGGTGATGTTGATCCTGCCACCATTAAGCTTTCCCCAGAAGAAGAAGCCATCGAAGTGGAGTTGAAGAAAAGGATGGCTAGAAATGCTAAGTTATCGTATTGGGTTAGTTCTTCTTCCAAGTTTTTTGCCGTTGCCCGCTGTGCTGCTTTTATTGCTTTTTGGCTTTGTAATTTTGTCTTTGGGTCCCATCCTCATTACGCCATAAAGTCTCTGTATTTTTGTTTGGCCATAAAAATATTTGCCGGAGTAAGTTTGCCACTGGCCCCCATGTTTATGGGGCATCTATATGTTCAACTAGATATGCTACAGAGTGACGAGAGCCAAGCTAGCTCCTGCCACATAGTCACTTCCTCTATACACAACACCATCTTGCAGCAGTTATTATTCAAGCGTTGTGCCCAGTATTTGGGGAAGTGTAGGCCTGTCAGATTCACTAAAGAGAAGTACTAATCCCGTCCACAAGTAATTACTGAATTCTGCAGCAGATTCGAGTCTGATTTTCCTTTGGCTTTTCATTGGTCCGATTTGAAGCCCATCGATTATTCTGTTGTTGAGTCCTTCGATGAAGGTACTGGTTTTTCTTAGAGAGCTTATAGACATTTGAGTTCTGGTTATACCTGTGTTGATTCTGCAATGGGTTCGTTTATTGATTCTGTTGGTGCTACCACCCCCTTAGTCAGTTTTGATGAGACTGGTATCACTTACCTGGCAGCCACCAACACCAAATGGTTGCCCTATTTAGCAGATGAAGGTGTCAAGTTCGTCCATTATCCTGCCAACCGAGTAAGGAGACAATTTGGGTTGGATCAGGATATTCTTGATGACCTTTCCTTCCTTGCAGAGTCTCCTACTTCAGTTAGGCCTTTTCTGCAGCACACTGCTTTCGATTTTTGGAGACAACACTTCAATGCGGTTACGGTTCCTGTTTCTCTGAGGAAGGGCCTTTGCACTCCTGCTATGCATGACTATTGGCAGGGTATAATGACCTCCTTTGAGCAAGAGTTGGCTGGCAATCGTGGTTTCTCTCTTATTCCTCCCGGAGGGACTTAGCATGGTTGTCTCTCCCAATCCTCGGTTGCTTCTTCCTTCTAGGTTCGTGTTGGCCTATGCCAGGAAACAGAGCCGATCCACCATCTTTGAATAGGATGAGGAGAAGGAAGGATGGTATTGGGATATAGGTGACTACCCCTCAGGTTGGGAAAAGAAAGATAAAGTAGTAAACATTCTTGCACCAGCTAAGAAAGTTCCTGCCAAGCTTAAGTCTGCTAGCAAGCCCAAGTTTGCCACTTCTCAACCTCCCATAGGCGCTACTCCTGCTAGCAGAACATGAGGCAGTAAGAGGAAGACAACTCCCCATCTTGCGCCTGCCATTCAGCGAAGAGTACGTCACTAAAAAAAAAATTTCCTTTGCTTTGTCTTTCAAGTACACTTGCATATACATTCTTTTTTAACTTTTCCTAAATCCTGACATGCTTGCTGACTCCTTTCTTTGACTCTTTCTCTTATCCTTTTTTCTTTTTGCAGTCTAAGCACAAAGATGATACGTCAGCTGTCTGTCCCATTTTGCTCGAGGAGCCTGAATCGGAGGTATATTCCTTCTTGCTCCTTCTCTCTCCTTTTTTTTTTTCTTTTTCCATTCGCACGTGTCCAGTCTGCCATATGCTTTTGGTTACCTCATTCACCCAAAAGGTTATATTATTTTTTTATTTTATTTTTATTTTTTTATCTTCACATCTTCTTTTTCTTGTCTTCTAGGATGAGTCTGAGCCTCTTTCCATATATTTCCCTTTTGCCAAGGAGCTTTCTGCCCCCATGGGCACATCTACGGAGGGCTTTCTTGGTGGCACTGAGTTTGCAACACCTGCCTCTTCTGCAGCTAATCGTGGAGTTCCTACTGAGGCTACTATTTCTCCCACTGGACCGGTACCTATGGATGAGGGTACTCATACTGGGGAGGTTAGTAAGGTCACCCCTACTCCTGCCATGACACTATCTGTTCAAAGGGGAGCCACCCCTCCTGCTGTTACTCAGATCAAGGCTACTCCTGTTACACCTCTTGTCATTTCCATCGGTGACCCTTTTGCTGCTCTTTCTCAGGCTGTAAAGGACGGTTCTTCTCTGGTAGTTACTCCTTCTTCTATTCCTGTTTCTACCACACATGGGCCTGATGCTGACTTGTCCTCAAAGGAGTCTGAGGAGATCTTTGAGGATCCTAAGGATGAGCCCGTCCTAGGGAGGAGGATTTTTGAATCTGAGGAAGAGGAGAGTGTTTCACCCGAGACAATGGCTATGTGCTTTCTTCCTTCCTTTCTCTTCTTTCTTCGTTAAGTTCACTCTTCTCCTCTTTTTTGCTAAGTTTACTCTTCCTCTTTATTTGCATGTCTATCTCTCTATTTGCATAGACCTTTAAGGGGCTAGGAATTGCAGCAGGCGTAGAGGTGTCTGCAGTAGCTACTCCTGCCAAGCCCACAACACCTATTCCTGCCACATCTTTTATACTAGTTTTTGCCGTATTTACAGCGTCTGTTTCTGCCTATCCTTTTGTGCCTGTCTCTGTCTTTCCCACAGCCCCTATTACCGCTGGCTCTGGTAAATTTTCTTCTTCCTTCACTTCTTCCCCGTGGGTTTATCTCTTTTATTTATTTATTTATTTATTTATTTTCTAAGGTGTCTCAGTTTAAACCTTGTGCCTTTTTGACAAGTCCACCTCCTACGGTGCCTTTTCAGTTTGAAGTGGGCGATGGTTCCAGCACTATTCCAGATCTTGTGCGCGAGACTGCAACCTTTTTTGCACGCTTTGACCAACCTGAAGTCAATGATCTTGGACCTGCAGACTTCTGGGGCTCCGAACCTCCTTACATAGATTTCCATGGCTTCAAAATCCCTAAGGGCTGCGATTCTTGATTGGTGACACTCTATAGCAACCGCGGGGATTTCATGTAGGGATTTTGACTTGGTCGCTCCGCTAGAGAGCATTTTTTGAAGATGTTGGGGAGTGTACTAAATGATATTGAACACAATTTTGTTGACATAGTCTCCACTGAGATGATCCTGCAGTGGAGGGCTGCGGTGTAGGAGCTTGTCAGTGTTGGCTTTGCTGTGGAGTTTATCTTAGACCACCTTCGAGAGATTGCCCAGGCTGTTTTTATGAGGAGAGTCTAGCCTACTATTGATGCCATTGACTCATGCCTCGAGATTCTAAGAAAGGAAGTGGCAGACTTGGAGGGCCGTCGTGAGCACCTTCTTTTGAGCATAGGTGGGTCCAGTCGTTTTGGAGATCAGCCATTTAGTTTTGGACTTGATTGATGATGATGCAGTTTTTTTTTTTCCTTTGTCTTGTTGTTTCCTTCACCTTATTACTCTGTTTAGTACATTATATTTCCTATAGTACCTATTTGGGCTAGTTTACCACAGTTTGAGTTTGTAACTTATGATGCTACACTTATGATGGTACACTTTGCTACTATTTTTGCTTTTGCTATGACATATGATAATAAATACTTCGTGCTTTTCATTGCATCCTCATGAAAGCAAGTTACAAAATTTTGTCCTGTGAAATAGTCATTTGAAAGATGAAAAAAAAAAAAAACAAAGTAAAAGGAAACATAACAGCTTTTTCAACGAAACAAAAGAAATGGATAATCACATGACTTTTCTTCTCAGACATAGTAGCATTTCAACCATTTCCCATTGAAGGGATCCATTAAGTCCTTGCCATCCATCTGAGTCAAGCAGTAATATCCACTTGGATGTGCCTCTCTTATCACAAGGGGTCCTTCCTACTTCGGTGCAAACTTCGATGGTCCTGCCAGGCCTCTCCTAACATAATCTGCCACTTTTAGGACCAGTTGTCCTTCCGCAAACACTCTCTCTTTAGTCATCTTATCGTAGGCCTTAGTCATTTTTTGCCTGTATCTGTGGCTGTGCTTTTAGGCTTTTTCTCTTTTTTCATCAAGTCCTTCCAGGTCTTCGTACCTTTCTGCCACAAAGACTTCTTCTTCATTCTCCTTTTCTTGCATCTGCATGACTCTCAGGGATAGGGTCATTTTCTTTGCAAGGATCACTACTTTAGTTCTGTAAACCAAGGCAAAAGGTGAAAAACCTGTGGCTGACTTAGGTGAATTTCTATAAGCTCAAAGAGCGTCTAGCAAGTGCATTGTCCATCCTCCCGTATACTCTTGGCTCATTTTACTAATAATTTTTATGAGAGTTTTGTTCGTTACCTTTGCCTGTACGTTTCCTTGAGGGTAATACGGTGATGACCGGTGATGCTTGACTTGGTAGAACTCTAGCATTTTCCTCACATCACTATTGACAAAAGGTGTGCCATTGTCACTGATGATCCTGTGGGGAACTCCAAACCTTATAATTATGTTTTCCTTGATAAAGTTTGCCACTGCTTCTCCTATGGCTTTACGAAGTGGTACTACCTCTGCCCACTTAGTAAAATATTCTGTAGTCACTAGTATCCATATGCATTCTCGCGACAGCGAATTCACCAGTCTGACCAAATCAAGCCCCCAAGTGTGGAAGGGCCATGGTGTGACAATTTTTTGCAAATTCTGCGGATGAGTGTGAATCAAATTGGCATGTACTTGGCAACTGTGGCAAATTTTCACAAATTCTGCCGTATCCTTTTTCATGGTAGGCCAGTAGTAGCTCATTTATAGCAGGCATCTATAAAGCCTTTTCTTTCCCTGGTGTTCCCCACACTCCTGAGTGTGCTTCTTTTACCATTTCTCTCGCCTCTTCAGGACCCAAACACCTCAAGGGGTCTCCATCATACCCTTTTTTGAAAAGGACCATATTATGCAAAAAATAGCGCGTTGCTAACCTCCTGAGCCTATATTTTTCACTGTGCTTTTGCGGTAGGATGCCTTCTGTCAGGTACTGTATAAATGGGCTTCTCCAGTCTTTGCTTACGAATGCAGCGTAACTTTCTTCTCTGTCTGTTGCAAGTTGGTAGTTCCCACACTAGGGTTGGACTTGGTCCGCATCTTTACCCATGGTTGGTAAATAAAAGCCTGCCCTTTGAAGTCTGCGGTAAAGGCTAACCTCTCCGCAGGATCTGCAAGTCTTCTCATGTACTTCTTTCAAATTTCTCTGGGCCTCTTTTTACCCCACACATCTGGATAAGACTCCACTTGGCATCCAGCGGTACAGTTCTCCCTTCACCAGGGCGTAGTCTTTGAGTATTTTTAGTTCCATGGCTTCTTCTTCTCCCGTCAAAGCTTCCCTCATGGGTATCTTCCAATCTTCTTCGCAATGTTCCTCTTGAAACCTTTCTTTCAACATTTCAATCATGGATTCTTTTCTCTTGCTGACCTCTACTCTAGTGCTCCCCCCTTCAAACATTATTTGCAAACCTAGTGCGGCCAACTCATTGGCAAACCAATTCTCGTTCCTCGGAGTATGTTCTATTTCAAAAGTTAAGAACTTTTCTTCCATTTTTTGGGCCATTGCTCTGTACGGGGTTAGGCTGGGTTCTTTTAGGGAGAAACTCCCTTTGGTCTGGCAGACTACCAAGTTTGAATCACCCAGTACTCTCAAATGCTTAACTCCTATTTCAAGAGCTGTGGCTAGCCCAGTTAAGTAGGCTTCATATTCTGCTGTATTGTTTGAACTAGGAAACTCCAACTTGAATGATAGTGCTGCTACTTTATCTTCTTCATGATACAAAACTACTCCAACCCTTTCAGATTGGGTGGAAGAAGACCCATCAAATTTCATTACCTACTGTTCTCTGAGCTCCTCCGCCGTGGCTACTTCCCCTGGAAATTCGTCATCCAGCGAAAATTCTTTCTCCCCTAGAAACTGTGCCAATAAGTCTGCTATAGCATGGCTTTTTATTACTCTAGGCGCCCCCATTCTCAAGTCATACTACAACAATTGTAACAGCCACTATGATATCCTGCCAGAGAGGATTGGCTGCTGTAGCAAAGCTTTGATGGCATGGGACTTGGTCATCAGCCATACTTTGTAGGCCAAGAAATAATGGTGTAATCTTTGTGAGGCATACACAATAGCCAAACATGCCCTTTCTGCCCTTGGGTAACAAGTTTCTATATCTTTTAGGGCATGGCTAATGTAGTATACTGGTTGCTCGATGCTGCCTTCATCTTCTTGGGCGATTAAGGCATCAATGGCATATGAATTGGTGGCCATATAAAGTAGCAATAGATTCTTGTGGATATGGGCCAGTACTGTGGGGAGGTTCATCATGATCTACTGCAGCCTCCTGAAGGCTGTTTACTGCGCTTCTCCCAATTCAAAACTTTTTCCTTTACTGAGCAACTTAGTGAAAGCCGCAATGATTGATGCCAACCCAGGGATAAATCTCTGGATATATGAGACTTTTCCTAAGAAGCTCTTCAATTCCTTCGCCGTGGCTGGAGGTCTCATAGTTGCAATGGCTATGACTTTGGCTGGGTCTACGTCTATTCCTATACTATGTACTAGGAAACCCCAAGAATTTCTCAGAGGACATTCGAAATGCACACTTGAGAGGGTTCATTCTTAATTTAAAGACTCTGCATCTTTCGAACACCCTTTTTAACATATGGAAGTGTTCCTTTTTCCTCTTTGACTTAACCACTATGTCATCCACATAGTCTTCTGACTCTTGATGCATCATATCGTGAAATATGGCTGTCATTGCTTGTTGATAAGTTGCGCCTGCGTTTTTCAACCCGAAAGGCATCACAATATAGTAGAAATTTTTCATGGGTGTTCTGAAAGTAGTTTTCTCTGCATCCTTTGGTGCCATTCTGATCTGATTGTACCCATTGAAACCATCCATGAATGAGAACATGGCACTTCCTGCCGCAGAATCTATCAATAAATCCATATTTTGCAATGGGAATTCATCTTTCAGGCATGCTTTGTTGAGATCCCTGAAATCTACGCAACACCTTATCTGGCCATTCCTCTTCTTTATTGGTACTATGTTGGATGGCCAGCGGGGATGTTGAATAAGCTTAATGAATCCTGCGGCCAGCAACTTCTGCATTTCTTTGACTATCTGCCTTTCTATTTCTGTGTGAATTTTCTTGGCAGGCTGAGCTACTGGCTTGGCCTGCGAGTCCACATTTAACGTATGTGCAACTAACCCAGGGTCTAGCCCTAGCATTTCATTATAGTCCCATGCGAATACGTCTTTTAATTCTTCCAACAACCGTACCAGCTCTGTTTTTTCCTTTTTTGTCAAACTTGCACTAATTGATATAGGCCTTGGCCCTTGCGAAGTAGGCCCCAGGTCAACTTTCTCCATTTCTTCTTCTGCCATAACCTGTAACTCCTTTTTTGCTGCAACTCTTTCACTTTCCTCCTTATCTCTTTCTTCCTTTGAACTCTCTTGGACTCTACAACACATCAAACTCTTATGCTGCCCTTCATGGGTGGGACTCATCTGTGTTTCAATCGCGGGCCCCACACTCTTTCATAATTTGTATACGATTCTGCCATCAGGTCCTTGAATCATGACACATTGGGGTGTGTCATTAGATCTTGCAGTGGGCGCTTCTTTCCTTTTCCTCTTTCTTGCCAACAATTTCCTTAGATCGAGTTTTGGGTCATTCTGGACATCTTTCCACCTAGGCACGAAGGTACCTCGTGGCTTTAATATTGAACTTTCTCTAGATGGAGCCCATTGGTCGTAGAACATAGTTTCTACTAGGTGGGCTTCTGCCTACTCGAATGGTGAGGGGTTCGTGGCTATGTGTATCATCCTGCCATTCAATCTTCCTTTCACACATTGGTGATAGGTAGATGGGACCAATCGGTATTTGTGTAACCATGGCCTCCCCAAAAGCATGTGATAGGATACTTCTGTCTTCACCACATGAAACCGTGGTAAAGAGGCTATAGGGCCTACTTTCAACCATAGCTGAATGTGGCCTGCTGTGTATTTGCCCCTTCTGTCGAACCCTGTCACTTCCAATGGGCACCCCTGAATCTTCCTTTCTGAAATTCCTGCTGCTTGCAGAGTGCCCAATGGAATGAGGTTCACAGAAGCACCTGTATCTACCAAATCTCTCTTTATGAGGATTTGATTTATGGACGCCGCCAAGTGTAAGGGCCTTTTGTGATCTGGGTGCCCCACCTCCATATCTTCTTCGTTAAAAGTAATTTCAGTTAACTCCTGTAAGAGAGCACTATCATTTGGTATTTTTGCCGATAGACATTTTACTCCTGCACTAGAGGCAATGCTCACCAAAGCCTCTGTATCTACCTTTCTTTTCTTTGCTAGAGTCCCAGCTCATCGAACAATTTTTTGAACTTGGAACTCTATTATGAAGTGGTAATGGCCACTGCAGGCAAAGCCATGTTTTCTTCTTCGTCTTCTCCTGGGTTTGCGCAAATTACCACTGTTGCTACTCCCTTCCTTTTATGGTTTGGGAGTGGATTTCTTTAGACTTCTTGCTGGGAAAATTCTAGAATCCCTTCCTTTATCCTGCAATGCACTAATCTGTAGAGTGCCCAACATTCTGCGGTAGAATGTTGGACATAATTGTGTAAACGACAAAAATGTGGGTCCCGCCGTTCCTCCTCTGTGGGCTCCCTAGCGACCTGGTTAGGTTTGAAAATTCCATCTCTATCCATTTGTCTAGCAGTACGTCTAACTCCTTTGTGGTGCATGGTATTTGCGAGGGAGTATCGTACTCTCTCCCGTTGGTCTTTCTCCTCCGCTTACCAGTGGACACCGTCATGGCTTGCGGGGCACTTCTTTTGTCTATGCTTGGCTTTATGAACTGGGAAGTTTTTCTCGCCTTTTGCAATAACTGCGTGAACTGCGTGAACTGGGAGATTTCAAGGTTTTCTAGAACTGCCATGTACTCCCTGATCATATTCGTCATACACATCTCCGCCAGCGTCCTTTCTTCGCAATAGTCATAGCAGTCGAGTGCTATGTCCTTAAATCTCTTAATGTACTCCATCAAGTCTTCACCATTCCTCTGTTTAGTCACTTGCATAGTTGCAAGTGTCACCGTTTCCTTTCCATGAAAGTATTTGGTACAAAATACATCCACCATATCATCCCATGTTGGGATCGATCTTGGCTTTAAGCCAATGTACCAGGTGTAAGCCCGGTCGCATAGTGATTTAGAAAATTCTTAAAGACATAAGTCTTCGTTTGCGGCATAAGGATCGAGCATATCAATGAACTTGCTTACGTGCTCAACAACACTTCCTTTCCTGCCATCATATTGTGCGAAAACTTGTGGTTCATACCTCTCGGGGTATGGTTTACTGAGCACCCTTAGTGGGTATGGAGGCCTACATGCGTAGAATCTCTCCTTTGGTCCTCTGGCTCTCTCTTGCTCCAAGAGAGCTGCTACTTCAGCCATGGTAATGAAACGTTGATCCACATTCTGCAGGACACCTCCTACTAATGTCTCTTTTGCCGCATGCTCTCGATCATGCTCGCTTCCTTTTTCCTTTGTTCTGTTCATCTTTAGTTGACAAATTTCTTCCATCATTTGCTGTTATGAGTGCTGTAATGCCTGTAACACCTCAACAAAGGTATTGGCATTGTCTGCAGGGATCGTTGAAGGAGGTTGAGGTCCAGCCCCCATCCCGTTGGCCCCTTCTGTCGGGTTAGGCTGCTGTTGGTAAGGCGTCGTTGGCCTAGACTCTGCTTGTGAGGGCACGGCACTCATGTTTCGTGTTATCCAGGACTTCAGAGGCACTTGTTTGCGAGGGCTCTAATCCCTAAACTATTTCTCAACTCCCTAGTGAAGTCGCCAATTTAATATAGGGGCCTTTTTTTGTATTATTCTTTGGGCTGGGCTGCCTCCTGTGGTGATGGGCCTGGGTATTTTGAGTAAGAAAGTTGAGACCGGCCCAACTGCAACTCACTTTAAGCTGGCTTGTGCACAAACTTGACCTCATTTGCTAGGAGAGTACTTATGGCAGGCAGAGCTGTTTTTTTAATAAGTCATGGCAGGCAGATATAATAACAAAGGAAAAGAGGATATAATGATCTTTCCCTGACGGAAAATAACCAAGTAATCTCTATTTTTTTATGACAATCATAGTAATGACAACGACTTTACAAAAGAAGTGAAAGATTAAATGACAATATGAATTAATCAAAGGAATAATATCAAGTTAAGTTTGAGTCCTTAATGGCAAAGACCAAAGAGGAAGAACGCTTCCTCTCAATGAAACTAATCTCTTAGGAAAACGTCCTGCCGTGGGGATTAATGACTTTGAGGGAATTGGACCTAAATGATTAGTGCCCAAAGGAATCACTATTGTTTTAATCGTCTTCAAGAGAGTGGGATTTTGAGGGGGAGAGACGGGAATCGACCTACGAGTGCATGCCCATTACACTTTTTCTCTTTGTTTTCTGTTTTCTCTCTTATCTTTTCTTCTTTCTTTTCTTTTTCTTTTGTTTTCCTTTTTACTTCGTGATACCCCTGTTTTTTGATCCCATTTACAGGGCATGACAAGTGTCCTTTTATAGGGCCTGCCATGACCAGATTTTACCACTTTACCCCCTTAACTGCCTTTGTCTATTCTGGGTGTACTTGCCGACCACCTAGAGGCTCATCTGTGTACCACTTACCCTCGCTAGACAAAGGCAGGTTTGTGTTGTTTATTAGTCCACCATGGCATCCTCTCCTGCCATGGCGTAAATGCTTTTTCTCTCTCTCCATGGCATGCACCCAACGGTTCCCACCTCAACGTTGCCTCTTTTAGGCGGTCTGCCATCCCTGTAGAACGTATCTCCCAAAAGAGCTTGAGTAGGAACCGCCAAATAGATATTTTCCCCTCTCCCCACCACCCAACCACACCCCCCTTACCTCTTACCTCTGACCCATGGCCCTACCACGTCTTATATCGGTTGGGTACAGGCTGGTGGTGCTTGGACCTTACGCGTGCCTTCCTATTATGTATGTTCAAAATCTGCCTACTACTCATGCGTTTGCTGCGATCTGGAGCTTTGTTTGCACAGTCTGCCACGTTTCTTTGTTCTTTTACATGAGCTGTTTGCATAATTCACTATTCCCTTTAGGGACTGAGCTTTACTTGGTCCTGGGCTTCTTATTTCTTTCAGATCACTTCTTAATTATCCTGGCTTCCTACTACATTACTTAGCATTTCCTGCCGCGACGATTTGCTCCTACTGGGCCTCTTTTCAGGCCTGCTGTTCCATTCTTTCCCCTAGTGGCTTAATATGGCCACTCGTGTTCTTACTTATAGGCTTCAGTGTCCCTTTCATTTTCCGTTAGGCCTGCGGCCCATTTACTTCCATTGGACTTCCTCGGCCCACTCACTAACTCTGCATTCCCATGAGCTTTTACTAACTTGATTGGGCTTCCCCGGCCCAATTTCCTTATTCTCATCCTTGGGGTTAATGGGCTTGCCATCAACCCCTACTTTTTTTATTTACATTGCCTTGGGCCTGCCGCGACCCATTCTCACTTTCCCATATCATATACTACCCCTGGGTGCCATTTCTCTCTTTTCGGGCCCTTTGGGCCCATTTACTTCCTCAAGACCCATTTGTTTATGTTATGGGCCTGTGATCCATTATTCCTACCGCTTGGGCTTAATGGTTTTATTCTATGCTTGCCACTTCTATTTGCTGCCTATGTTGCTGAGTTGGGCCTGTTTTACAAAAATGACCCTCAACAACGTCTCATTGAGGTGGCTGATTGTGATAAATACAATATCACATTACTTTCACTTGTACCACAAACACTATTTTTATTGTTTACCAATTATAGTTTATCATCTCAAACGTTATAAAAATGTTGTGACATTTGATATATTGTATTTTCTTCTGCATTTTCTGGAGCAATATATCAAGTACTAACTTAGGGCCATCCGAAAATAGTAGTGAGAACATAAATTAGCAGCAGAGATAAGGGATACAGAAGATATGCTAGTATATATGATAGGAGAAACTATTACATACTTTAGAAATGCATGTTTAAAAAATGTGCAAACTAATACTATGTATAAGTTAAATCTATTCTAAAAAAATGTTTAATTTTAATCTCATGATTTTGATTGTTTTTAATTGTACCCATGCATATACACGTGATTACACACTAATATCTTCATAATGGACAAAACCAACATCTGTTTTCTTTTTGAAAAATTATTAGTTACTCTTGAACAACTTGCTAAGAAGAGTGAAATGGTCCAAGTTAGGGGAATTAAAAAAGTAGAGTAAGACCCAAAATAACATTAGTATAAGTAATATAAATGGTCTTATAAATTAAGAAATAACAAAGAATATGACTTCAAATATAACAAAATGGAAGAAAAGAATACATGTGGCCAATCCTAACTTATTTATTTGGGATCCATAGTCAATGCCAAAACTTTGGGATTCAATCTTCTTCTTCCTTCTTCTTTTTCTTGTATTACATAATCCTAGATTACAATGATATGGTACTCCTTTCTCTCATATTAATACAAAAAAATTCACAATTTTTTTCTCAATTATATATTGACATGACAAGTTGTAATCAGTATAGCACTTTCACATGACCATATCATTGACACTAGTTTTGTTACTTTTTAATACCAATTACAACATACCATATCAAGAATTTTGAAATTTTGTATCCTTAGACTCATTGTTATCCAATAGCACTGGCATTAATATGCCTTCCAAGTTTTCTCATTCATTAATGACAAAATTCCAAAACAGAAGGTATTTTGCATACTTTAAGGCCAGCATTTCACGTACCTCTTTGAACTTGGAAGGAATATCTTGAAGATGTGTGAATTTTAGCTTTTATCCACGACCTCGCAATTAAACCTCATCTTCTAACAAATACCAGTATTTCCTTTCCCCTTCACAAAAACTAGAATCATCCACACAAAGAGCTCCACTCAACCCTTTTACTTAAAATTGGGCTATCAAGGAAAAATAATAATAACAATAATAAATAAAAAATTCTACTGGTGGATAAAATCTAAATCATTTCTCTACAAATGAAGACTCTGCAAGATCAATGGCATGAGCAAGTGCAACAACTTTATTCTCACACTCTCTTTGCTCATTAGCAGGATCACTGTCAGCCACAATTCTAGCCCCAGCCTAGAAATGAGCGACCCATTCTCGGCACTTGTTCACATCTTTGTATGAGAAGATTGTGTCGAAATGTGCATTAATTGGGAACACAGGTTTTCAGAGCAAGGGAAATGTCCATATCACCAGAAAATGAAATGCCTCCAAATCCACCACTTGAATGGCCCACGCCTTGTGACTTCCAGTTGATCTATTAACTCCGTTGCTTTCAATTGCTTTGCAGCAGAGCAAAATGAAAAAACTAAGAATGAACCTTACAAGAGGTAAGACATAATTCGATTAATCTCATTCATATTGTCAGGTTTCTTTTGCCATTAAGTTCCTCAAAAAGGGTAGGATTGGATTTCTTCAGAGATATGTTTCTGACAAGTAGATAGTGAACAGTAACGGGTGAAAGATTACGTCAATCTTTGTCATAGCACTTGATCTGCAAATCTGGATCCTCTGTATTATTCACACCAGAACACTGGAGGTCGACTTCTGGATCTCCTGCTTCATATGGACATGTCCTCTTTCCCCAAAATGCTCCAGTTCAAAAGGAAAATGCTCCCACACCCTCAGTTACTCAGATGGTCGAAGAACATCATCTTCTTCTTCTACCTTCGATTCTGTGTTAGTCATGAACACTTCCTCTAGACCAAGATCTTGTCACCCTTTTTCCCAACTTCAACATGTCTCTGAAGGCTAGAACTCTTCTAGATTAATTGTTTATTTGAAATGGATTGCAGTGGCAAATATTTTTCAGAAATTCAAGAACAAGAAGAAATACAAAAAAATCTGTACCTCCTAAGTTGTACAATAACAGCTAGGTAAAAATGGTTGTTAGCAATTTTACAGGACCGCCGAGGAGAAAAAAAAAAGTGGGGGGGGGGGGAGATTAAGAATGGAAGTACACTAAAAATATTCTCCTTAGGTTTGCATCGAAGTACAAGTTCTACGCACAATTCACATGAAACTAGAAAGTTTGCATGAGTAAAGTAAGTTGAAACTTGTTAGGACATATGTGTTTTCACTTGTTAAGAACATATGTCACTTATTTATGTAAATTAGCTAATCCTTTGACAAAACGCACTCTACTTGTAATTGGATAGTTCTAGGTGTTTTTAATACTTCAAGAAACAAGGTTTCAAGATCAAGTGTTGAAGTCATCAAGTCTGTCCAAGAAAAACAAGCTGAAGTGCAATTTCATTAAAGCTCGACACCTGCTCGATAGGGAAGAAGGATGCTAAAGATGGCGATCAGTACACTGTTCCGGCAGGACCAAAATGTTTTGGATGTCATGGTTTTGGTCACATGAAGCATGAATGCCCTACATATCTTAAGAGTATTGGGAAGAGTAAGGCACTTTTTGCAACCTTGAGTGACACTGAGCCCGAAGATAATTCCGACAATGAGGATGACAGAATCTTAAATGCCTTCACTGTCACAGTCAATCCTACTGAAAGGATTGTTGAAAAAGTGGACGAAGAAGAAGAACTGGTGGAGTCCAAATTCGAGAAGATGGATGATCAAGATGATATCCATTCAGCCTATGAGAAGCTTTACAAACTCTTTAAGAAGCATGAGAAATTGTATAGGTTGGCCACCAAGAAGCTCAGTGATGTGGAACTTGATCGTGAAGAGTTGTCCACAAAGTTTGATGAGGCAAATCAAACTATTGGAGTACTGAGGTTTGAGAACAATTTCTTGGCTGAAAAGATTAAGAAGCTTAAAGCGGAGCTGTTTCAAGTCAGAGCTTAAACGGTTTCAATTCTTCCCCCTCATCGCCGGTTTAAGGGTTTAATCAACGGAAAGGATCTTCCAAGATGTGGAAGAAAAAGGACTCTAATTGATTTTATGCTTTTCTTTGTTTAACATGTTTTTGTGTGTTTACTTTCAGTTTTGTTTATTTTATTTTTGATATAAAAAATAAATAAAAAATTGAAAAAATCAGAAAAATACAAAAACAGTGTGTGTTTTGTGTACTTTGGTACTTATGTACCTTGGATGGTCAATGAAACAGAGTTTTCTAAACTTTGTATCTTTTGTAACTTAGATGAGCATCTCTATGCATAACTAAGCAAGTGAGCTTTATGGCTCTTGTTTGTGATGAGTAAGATTAAGTTATCTCTTAAACTTAACACTCGTATCACTCTTTTTGACGGGTAGGACTAGAAAATCCTAAGAGAAAGGCATAAATAACCATCTCACCACTGTTGCCTGCCAATCATAATATGATCCCTGTATACTTCGGCATAGCATAAGTGCAATGTCAAAGACATTCGTATGCTTCGGCATAACAAAAGTGTGATGTCAAATGCTTAACATCTTGGGTATTTCTTTTCTCTCTTTTATATGCCCATGTATGGTATTCTAAAATAAAAGAAAATATGCAAAGAAAATACAAAGCAAAAAGATTAAAAATGTTTTAAATATGGTTGCAAGCATGTATTCTAGGAGATGTGGGAGTTATAGGATGTACCTCGAAGGTGATAGTCCTCATCAAACAGTTATGATTATGTGTAAGTTAAAGTTATTTTCTCATATCTCAGATTGTCATAACATGTATACACATATGTAATCTTGTGATGTTTTTCACACACAATATGCAATATTCTTTGCTACTTTTGATACATGTGCAGGTACAATGTGATTTGGCCATCACAAGTGTTTACATGTGCTAATGTATGCTCACTAAACTGTCTTGACTTGGTTTTGAAAAATAAAATTGGTTAGACTTGTTTAGTGTGTGTGTGTGTGTTTTTGAGGATCCATGTGCTTGAAAATTTTGTTGAGAGCTGATTTTGAAACTTAATATGTTGAGTGGATCATTGGTTGAGGTACATGTTGGATTGCATTTATATCTGTGTTTTTCTCTTCTCAAAAAATTGTTTTTAAAAGCTGGCTCAACACCTCCTCGACACCTCCTCGATACCTTGTTATCTATCGAGCTTCTCAAGCCTTTTTCTTATCGCAATCTCGACACCTCTTCGACACCTGATGGATCGATCAAGAAAGTTCCTGTCTCCTCGATACCATCTCGATACCTTGTCAATTGATCGAGCTTCTGTTCTTTGAAAATGAGTGTTGTTCCTCGATACCTCTCGACACCTTCAGCAATCGAAGGCCATTTCCTCGACACCTACCTCGACAGCTTTCTCGATACCTCTCGACACCTCAACTATCGAGAATTACTGAAGCTTCTATTTAAGGATCTGCCGTGATCTATACTTCATTTTCTCGATCTCTCTTGATCTGTCCGCGGCTGTTCATCTCCCCAACCTCTTTTTCTTACTCAAAATCTCCAACCCACATGATTTTTGGCCATTCCTTGCTTCAAATCACTTGGTAAGATCTCTTTTTCCTTCCTTTTTTATGCATTTCATGTTTTGAATCTTAAGTTTTGGGGTTTTCCAAAAATTTTGGGGTTTTTCAAAATTTTTGAGTTTTTCTTGAAATTTTGGGTTAGGTTTTCAATTAAATGTGTTCAAAATGTCATACATTGCATTTCATGTGCATTAGAATGATATTTTCATGCATTTAGATGTGTGTTTTCTGCTTGTGTAATGGTAGGCTTGGATTGGGCCGAGCCTATGATGTTTTTTAATTTGCATGTCACATGTTCATGCATTCCCCATGCATATGTACTCATTGTTCAATATATTTGTTATATGTGAACTGTTTTGGGACTTTTCTAATTGTCTCCTTCTTTATCTCCTTCTCATTCTGTCTACGTTAGTCGTGTCTATCGCACCTAAGCGTAAATCTACTTCGGCTCGAAACCCTCTGCGTTCTGAAGCTTCTTCATCTTCTGATTCTGCTCCTTTAAATCTTTAGTTCCATGATGGTGATGCCCACAAGGCATTTTTGGAAAACTTTTCTAGACGAGGTGTTCATTCGGAACGCCAAGTCATTTTGGCGGACTTCGCCGACATTGACCTTCCCTCTGTCATTCATAGTAGGGGATGGGAGTCACTGTGTGCCGTTCCGATCACTTGTCCTCTCATGCTTATTTAGGAGCTTTACTCCAACATGCAGAGGATTGATCGTTCAGTACCTCTCTTTTTCACTCACGTTCGAGGTACATGCATTCCTATCACACTGCAGCTAGTTGTGGATGTGCTTAGGATTCCTAGGATAGAGTTTCCTTAATATCCTTCTTATGAGCATCTGAGGACTGTGTCCAAATATGAGCTCATTTCTGCTTTTTGTCAGCGCCCCACTAATTGGGGTGAGCATCAGTATACATCATGTAAACCTTTTGCTAAAGGCCTAGATTCCTAAACATGGTGATGACTTTTGTACTCCATCCACTCTGTCATTACAACTCCATCACAGAGCCTCGTGCTTGATTTTTGTTATCTCTTCTTGAGCATCTTACTATAAATTTTCCTTCTCATTTCATCCTGTCTATTATAGATGTTCATTTAGATTCGACGTCCCATGATAAGCTCAATTTTCCTTCCGCTACCACGAGGATCTTACGCCATTTTTCTATCCCTTTTTCCTGTGTCCAACCACTTCACACACATCTGTGTCATAGATGCCGCTACCGTAAAACGTAGTGAGGCTCAGTTTAGGTCGAGACAGACGGATTCCACTCCTCCATCTCATTCAGCTCCATCCAGATCTGCTCCATCTACATCTATTCTTTCTTCCTTTATGGACGATGTATCTCTCGAAGACATCATGGCGCAGCTACAACGCATGGATGCTCGCCTCGATACACTCTCCTCTGAATTGTATCAAGTGAATGTTTGTGTTGGTCGTATTACATGACGGTAGGCGACCATGGGTGTTTTTGCTCCTGAGGCTACTCCTTCACCACCTCCTCCAGTAGCTTTTGACTTTGAGGATGATGATGATGATGGTGATGACGATGATGCTTCGGATGATGATGATGGAGATGCTAGCTCTACTGATGAGGTGTCTACATGACACTCTACCCTTTGTCACTCATGACAAAAAGGGGGAGTAGTTTTGGGTTATGAGAGTAGTCATCTTAGGGGAAAAGTTAGTATAGGACATTTTTTATAGGGGTAGTGTTGATATTTGAGGGATGTAATGAGGTTTTGATGTATCTTTTCTTTTCTATTCTTTATAGATAAATTGATCTTGTATATGAGGTCTTGTGACTTGTTTTACATACATTATACTTATTTTCTCTCTATATGTGGATGTATGTTTCTTTCACCTCTCTCTTCATGTGTTGTTTCTTCTCTATCTTTATACACATGTTCATTATACTTGTATGCAATCTATTATTTTTATTTCATACAAGATGCCTTGATGTGTTTTGTTTAAAGTGTTTTAGAAATACAGGTTGTCAAAGTCTACTTGCTGTAAACTCTCTTCTTTCAAAGTTTTTCAAGAGTTTGTGTTAGGATAGATTTTATTGTATTCAACAAGTGAATATGAGTTGAGTGATTTATGACTTCTCTCATATGTTCATTTGTTTGTTGTGGTTTTGTTACGGATTGCCAAAGGGGGAGATTGTTAGGACATATGTGTTTTCACTTGTTAAGAACATATGTCACTTATTTATGTAAACTGGCTAATCCTTTGATAAAATGCACTCTATTTGTAATTGGGTAGTTCTAGGTGTTTTTAATATTTCAAGAAACAAGGTTTCAAGATCAAGTGTTGAAGTCATCAAGTCTGTCCAAGAAAAACAAGCTGAAGTGCAATTTCATTAAAGCTTAACACCTGCTCAATAGCTCCTCGACACCTACTATCTGTCGAGATTTATAAAATCAGATTTTCTGATTTGATTTCTTGGGATCTATGAATATGTTTTTGGGCCTTCTTTTCTCCAAACCCTAAACATATAAAAGGATTGTTTTAAGAGCCATCAAAAGATACACAAGTTGCACAAACATTGAGCAAACTTTGTTCAAGCAATTTGTGATCAAAGACGAAGTTCTTGACCTAGTTCATCTTCTCTGAAAAAGTTGCTGTGTATTTGCACCAAAGGGTTTTGTGACCAAGCATCTTCCTGATTTTCATCGTGTAGGATGAACTGAAGAACTTTGCAGCCAACCTCTCCTTCTAAGTTGGTGTTTGAAGTCGCGTACTGGGATCCGCGCATTGGTTAGTCACGTACTTGGGAGCCGTGCATCAAAAGGGGGAACTGTCACTACAGATCAAGTCCAATTGGGTATTGGGGTAAGGGTTCAACTGTAGGTTGGTAAGGTACTTGGGATTCCTTTACTTGTAACCGTTTGATTTGATAATAGTGAATTTCGAGAGTGGTAACATAAAAATCACCTGGTGGGGTTTTTGCCGCAAGGGTTTTCCCCATTCGTAAACAAATCACCGTGTATTTCAATTTTTGCTGCATATTTAGTTTTTGGTGATTTGTTGGTGCTTCCATATATTTGCATGTTAAATTGATTAATTAATAACTTGGCTAATTAATTAATTGGTTTAATCACAAGGGGTCATTAAGTTTGTGGCCTATCAATAAATGTTGTAAAGATTTTGTTCTCAAAGTGGGGGCATATACCAAAAAGTCACATGGTTTACTAATAGAGGCCACTATCCATTGAGCCCAAGCCCGATTAATTTATTAGACCTTTGAGTTTTTAATATTTGATGCAATTGATTAGAAGATTAATTATTTCAGTAATTGATTATGGATTATTTGCTTTCTTTATGTGATGTAACGCTTGAATGATGATATACTTCAAGGCTCCAGAATACATTGTGAAGTACCTTTAAAATTGGTGAATAAAATTAATTGAAATTTGTTTCATAACTTTGTGGTGATTCTTGGAAAACTCTAGAGTGAAGCCTATTGTTTAGACCAGTACTCTAGGTGGTGAGCCTAGGGTTTGTTCTATTCTTTTTCCTCTAGTTTCTATGCATATTCCTTTTCCAAACCAAGAAAACTGCATCACAAAGCCTACTATAAGAATTCAACCGGAAAGGAAATTAAAGAAAAAAAAAAACGGGGGGAAGAAACAAGACATCTACAATTTTAGATATCATTTTCATGACCAACATTTAAAGTTTACTTTTGCACCTGCACGAGGATCATTGCTTAAAAAATAACAGATTATGTAAACCTTCTTTGTCATAAACTGCATTTATGAACTAATAAAGAAAAAAAATTTACGATGGAGTTGTTGTGCATAACATGGGAATACTGCTCAACATTCATGGGCTTTTCAACCTTAACAAAACCAGGTTTAGAGACCTGCATTAGCAGCCTGTATTAATACATGATTGTGACAAAAAAGTGAAGGTTTATAAAAAACTTATGCGGGTTCAGAAAAATACATAGACAATGATACATAGTATTAATTGTTACCATAGAGAAACTAACAAAAAAAGCTACCGTAGATAGTCATGTGTTCAACCGTGTGATCTAGCAAAGGTTAGCATGATAAATTGCTCTCCCGCAATGGAATTAGAGGACATATATAAGACAGGAATTGGTTTCCACATACATCGAAAGCATTTGATACTTTGTAACCCTTTTTTGAGTTCTCAAACAAACAGATCCACCAAATCTCATGACAAAGAATCAAATTCCCACTCAGGTATTCAACAAGAAATTTTATGGTAGACTCTTATGGAAAGTTGGAAAATTATGTACCAGCTTCACTTTGGCTTAAGGACATGACCAAACAATTTTCTGCAAGTCAATAATGCACAACCAAATCTACAGAAAATAAAGATTTATGTTATAGGAGTGGAACTGACAGTAGAGCAACCACTTACAATATAGGAGTTGAATGCTTCTAAATATTGCATTCTATTTTTCTTGATTTTTGTGTTAAAAAAAATAGAAAATTTAAATTCAATGTCTTTGTACCGTTCACTTTTTTAGTACCTGTAATATTATATGTGCTAAAAAATTTTCTTTTTTTTAATTTAAAAATGACCTATCCCGACGCTTTGAAAACTGTTGGAATAGGGTTTGGCATAGGGCATGGGCATATGCCCTATACCAGAGCTCTCAAAAGCGCTAAAATAGGTACTGCCTATGCCAGCGCATTCAAAAGCGCTGGTATAAGTTATATTCACATTTTCATAAAGGCTGTCCCGACACAAGTAAAAACGCTGGAACAGGGTCTATAAGCGCCAGGACCTATCCTAGCACTTTTGAAAAGCACTGGTATAGGTCTGGCGGCCCTATCCCAAATTCAAAAACTAGCGGTTTGAAGCGCCAAAAAAAAAAAAAAAAAAAAAAATGCCGGAATAGGAATTTTGACCCTATCCCAACAAGCGGTTTGAAGCGCCAAAAAAAAAAAAAAAAAAAAAAATGCCGGAATAGGAATTTTGACCCTATCCCAACGCTTTTTGGAGCTATCCCAGCGGTTTTGAAAATGCTAGGATAGCCCCTTTTTTTTGTAGTGTAATCTTTTAAAATTGAACTCAATTGTTCAAGGTATTAGGGAAATGTAATAATGTAGAACTTGTGACAGTTACCACCAAGATAAAGCTGTACATGAAAATGCTTAACAAGATTGCTATTTGACCACTTTTGACGACTACAAAGAAAGTGAATTTTATAATGAAAATAAATAAATATATAATAAAAATATATGGTAAGCAACCTAAACTATGACAAATAAAATAAATAAAACGAGGAAGTAAGCTTTATGAAAGCTAGGCAGCAAGAAACAAATGAATTAGCCAACATGATTGACTTTATTTATTCATCCCAAAAGGGTATACGATGACTGTCAAATTACCAAAGACTAGAAAATACTGCAAATTCAGAGATCTATCTTGAGGCACACCTGCATCATAGGTTCATATAGAATCACCACGTTAAACCATTGACCTGAAAATAAAAGGACAAAGAGAAACTTGATATAAGTGAACCATATCAAGTTTTTCAATATTTATATTTAAAAGCTAAACTGTAACATTTATTGTTACTACACTCATGTTGAGCCACCTCATTCTCCACATCATTAGCCTCTTTCATATTTGTTTTATGAATTTAGTTTTTTACCATATTGACAATATAAATTTGAGTTTACAAATTCATTTTAGGCAATTTTAGCTTTACAAATTTATTTTAGGCAGTTTTAGCTTTTCAAATTCATTTGAGGCGATTTAAATTTTACATATTCATCTAATTTAGTTTTGATGTTATAACTAAATAATAAATCAATGGAAATTCAAAACAAAAGTGTTGGCTACTTATATTCCTCTTGGGCAGTTTTAAATTTAAATATTAGTTTGCCCATTTATCTTCCTTTATTTTGGATCTTCTTATTTTCTTTCTATTACTATAAATTTGCAACTCTCTTCCATTCTATGCATATTCACAGGTCTTGCTTAATTATTAATAGTAGAAAAGATACAACCTGATAGCTACCTATAGGAGGATCTCCAACTAGAGGTTTGTACCCTCATTATCTTATTATTGAGTAATTCATATGTGTTACTTGAAACAAATATATATATATTTTTTTATCTTTTTAATTACAACACTAAAATCTTTTAATGAATGGTGTTTGTTGTTGATCTAACTTAGAAACAAAAAAAATCATATTGTAATATGTTATATTTTGTGTTGTTGCCAGGTTTTAGCTTATTTGGAAAACTACATAATTGTTTGAACAAACTGATGAAGAACAATTAGTTCAATTGAAGACAATGGGCTTTGTGCAAATTTTTTTTTTCACTATTTAAAAATACGTTTTTGAACAAATTAATAGTAAATTTGTAAGGTTGAATTTATTCAATAATGTGTTGGCTTTATTTAGTGCCAAATTTGCTTATAATTTAGCAATTAGATATCTTGTATTTAGGTGGGATTTATGTAAGGGTTGTGTGTGAGCGAGTGTGAAGAAAGCTCAAGATGTGTACACTCAAGAAAAGCCTCGCGACTCGATCTCTTAACTAGTAAGTCGCCAAAGGTGGCACACATGTGAAGCATACAAGAAAGCCGAAGGGTCACAACAGCTAGAGCACTACATGGCAAAACTTTCAATTTGGCCAGGCAGTTAGCTCGTGACTCAAACTCTCAACTCATTCCAGTCATGAGGTTGAGTCACCAGAATGCCCTGTTTGGTTGAAACATAACTTTTCGCATTCCTCATACACCCTACTATAAATACCCTTATATCCACAAATTGTAGAGAGATTCCAGAGAGAATTTTGAAAGAGAAATCCTAGAGAAAAACAAGATTGATTCATTAACAATCTTCATCACTTGATTCTCCAAATTCCTCTACTCTCACCCTCTCTATTGAAATATTCTTGAGAGGTACATTTGCCAAATCCTTATCTTATCGTACTCATATCAGTGAAAAGGTGTTTTGGTGCTTGGGAAGCAGTTCAGAAAGGACCAATTTATTTGGTTGATGTAATGGGCTTATTGCGGGATTTGGTAAGCTAGAGAAGACAAGGTTCGACGTAACCTTGTTGGAGCAAGAAGCTTGGAGAACTTAGGTGAACTGGGTAGATTAGGCCTGAAGGGTCTTCTACTATTCATGTATCCTAACTTCATTTTCTAGTGGATTATTTATTTATTTATTTATTTTTCACATAGGATTAGAAGTTATATTAGATTATGATAGCATTTACACAATAATTCTTTTCTCAAAAAAGCATTTCTCTACTTTTTTCTTCCTTTGGATTTGTACACTTTTTTTTTTTTTTAAAGGAAAATGGTTACAATCTTTTATTTCTCCCTTTCTTTTTATTTTTTATTTTTCATTTTAAACTATAGTTTGATGAGTTTTATTAATTTTTTTAGTTACATTTCTCGGTGTTTTTGATTGTACGATAGAAAAAATTGGGTTTGAGAAAGTTTGTTTAAAACTAAAAGAATAATTTCCAAAATTTATATACATTTTGACAATACACAAAATATTACAAATAACTGTTATTAAAACATTAATATTTTCACTAACTTACTTTTTGAATTCCTAAGAAAATTTGTATTGTTTTGATGTTGGTACTACAGAAATTATATATATATATATATTACTTTTAAACAGTAAAGTTCTCCCCCCCCCTTTTTTTTTTTTTATAACAATATTTAGCAAACCCCGGCCCCCATGCAAAATTTCATCATCTAAGTACCAAAAACCTAACCAAATGATTACGATTGGCCAAAATTATACAAGTAACGAAGCAAAGATAAGTTGTCTCATTGGACAAATTTATTTATTTTTAAACGTATTAACATTACACAGTTTCATACATAAACAGTAGAAACCATAAAGTAACATAGCATCAACAAAGGGGTAAAGTTCATATCTAACGTTACAACTGCCACCACAACTCGCCCACCTCGTTTTCCATCGCAACAGTTGGGAAGTTCACTAATCGCAGTATCAAGACACTTCTTACAATCAAGACCTGAAAGGTCCCTGGTGCATTGAGCCAAACCATATAGTTTGCTCGATGAATCAAGCTTTAGGTCCCCGGTAGCATAGAATTTTGGATTGGCATAAGCTTTATTAGATAACCTGCTTAACAAATCCTTAACTTTTGGATTGAATGAAGTGGGATTTTCTACATCTTCGACGTTCCAACATGTAAAACTAGGTTGCACGGACACGCCATTTTTCGCGTCGTGTCGGTGTCGGACACGTGTCGGACACCGGAACGGGTACGACTCGCCGGATTCCGGTGTCCGGCGAGTGTCCTTTTTTTTTTTTTTTTTTTTTCGTTTCTCCGACACGCGCCGACGCGGCGCCGACACGGCGCCGACACGGCTCTGATGCGGTTCCGACGCGTCCGACACGCCAGCAGTGAAGAAAAAAAAATAGAAAATCACAGATTGAAGAGAAAAATTCGGCCGAAATCACGCATTTGGGGCTTCTTTCCCTCTTAAAAAATAAAAAGAAAAATCACTATCACTGGATCTTCTATAGAGGAGATGAAAAGAAAGGAAAAAAACAAAGAAAAAAAGAACGAGATGAAGGCATGAAGCAGAGCCGGTGTGAGAGAGAAAATACAGAAGAAGAAGAAGAGAAAAAAAGATGAGAAAAGAGACTGAAGAACCTGAGCCACTGAAGATTGAAGAGACGTGGGAAGTGGGAACGTTGGAAATGAGAAAAGAAGAAAAGATGGTCAGGTGAGAGGAGAAGTAAATAGTGGAGGCCATGTGAGTGGGTTGGGAATGGAAAAAGTTAGTGGAAGCAAACTTTTGTCCAATTTGTTTTTTTTATTTACAAAAGATCATTATTAATTATATTTTAATAATAATTAGAATAATCTATTTACTTTATTTTATGAGAAAATCATATGCTTACTTTATTTGAGTTTTTTTTTTTAATATAAAAAAGTATATATATATATATACACACAAGGTAATATATAAAATGTTTATCAATATATATATATAAAATATGCTTAATATAAAATATAATTAATTATATAAAAAAATGTTTACCAAAAATATATATATATATATATACACAAAAGGTAATATTATAAATGTTTACCAAAAAAAAAAAAAATATATATATATTATATATATAAATATGCCTAAATATAAAATATAATTAATTATTTAACCGCCGTGTCCCGCCGTATCGTGTCCTTATTTTTCAAAAATTACCGTATCCCGTATCCGTGTCCGTGTCGTGTCCGTGTCCGTGTCCGTGTCTGTGCAACATAGTGTAAAACTTGTTTTTGTTATCGATTTCTCCAAAGAAATCTATGTTCGAGTACTTTAAAAGACAGTTATCATACCAAATTATCGCTCCTTTTTTATAAGGACAACGATCACCAAGCTCTTTGCCTGCATCAATGACACAGGTCTTACAGTTTGTTTTTGAGACATCACCTCGGCATAGGGCTAAACCATTTGCTTGAGCTTGGCCTTGCCCAGTCGAGCTGAGCCCAAACCCTTTTGAAGAAACTTTGGTGGACAAAATTTTTAGCAAGCCATTCAAGTTTGTACCATAAGGGCTATTGGCAGTGTAGTTTTCCTGGCTAAAACAAAAATGGTATAATGGGTCAGTGCAATTGACTGCATGGAGGAAGAGGCTGAATAATAGAAAGCTGAAGGAAATATATTTTGAGCACAGCATGTTGAATGAAATTGAAGGTTGGTTTTGTGAGTGTGTAATATTATCTACAAGAACTCTATATATAGACGAGACTAGTCAAGTTTTGGCCCAGTTTGGAGTAGAAAATGCTGACTTTATTCTTGGTGGCAACCTCATCTCAGTCCAAATCCTTTTGATTATAATCTCCGTACAAAATCGCACTCAGACTTTGAACGTGCTGGAGTGTAGAGTCAATAATCTGGCACAAAATCTTTTGGTGGCGCTTTTATATTAATTAACTCATGAGAGTTCTAAGGAAACTAGAAACCAACTCAAATTCGTGTGGGACCAATGCAGGGGCGGCTGCACTTGCAATTCAGGGGTTCAAAAGAACCCACTGACTTGAAAATAAAAAATTTATATATAAANATTTGTAATTGTCATTATAACAAATGAAAATATGATTATGAATTATATTACTATTTATTAAATTATTCCAAATTGAAAAAAAATATATATATATATATATATATATAATAATGAGACTACTCTAAAAATATTATCACGCACTACACGCAAGGTCCGCAACTAGTTAAATAATAAAAATTAATACATCATAATCTATACTACTATTCAAAGGGTGTCTCATATTTGGATTAGACATTTTGTTGGTTCAAAAGTAACCCAACAGCCCTAAGTTTAAGTAAAGACAAAATTTAAGGGCAATTCAATAAAAACATATTTGTAACTCACACCTAAATCACTACCTACAAAATTTGACCAATCTCCTAGTAGCCCATGTCTTTAAAACAATTCTACTTTTTTTTCCTTAAAAAAATAAATAAATAAATAAAGCACAAGATAAACAGCCCAGTGCTACAAAATAACCCGGTAACCTATTTTTCTTTTTCTTTTTTTCCTTCTAACATATTTTGCATGTTTAAAATCTCTTTCATTTTTTTTCTTTCCTATATAAAAAGAATTTATTATAGATTATATTAAAAATTAAATACCACGTCAAGTTAAAGGCTTAAAGCTAACTTAGAGTTTTATTAAAAAAAAAAAAAAGCTTTTATCCTCATCCTATATATCATCCTGTGTAGTTTTTATTTATTTATTTATTTTCATGAGATTATCGGATCCCATGTAGTTAAAAGAATATCCAGTTATCCATTCACTTTTCCACTTATCTAAGTAATTTTATTAAGTTTTAAAATCCTAAATTTTAGGCTACTTATAAAATCCTTCTCTCTCTCTCTCATTTTTTTATGCACGTTCAATTCTATCAAAAATAAACCCAATTTGTCTCATTGAGTTAAGAGTAATTAAAAAAAAAAAAAAAAACCATTATTCTTAGCTTGAGCTTTTTTTTTTTTTTTTTTTGTTTTTAAATCCAAATTACAACTTAAAAGAATAGCCACCACTTTTCATCAATTTTTTTTTTTTTTTCTAATACAAACTTCAGATTCAAAAAATCATTTTCCTAAAAACAAAATTCAAAAAGTCAAGGTTAAGACACAAATGCATATTTTCACCTTTCTTCTCTCAATTTCTTCATGGGGAATTTTTAAAGAACCAGATCTGCACTACAAAATAATTTTTTCAGGCGATTTTTTTCATATCATAAATAAAATTGCCACTATTCATATTATTTTTACCTTTAATTAATTGCCTCAACCGTTACTACTATTGTTACCATATGTCTATTACTCATCACATTTAACTCTCAACTAATTCTTATTTTGCCTTACTTTTGTAGTCCATTTGGCCTTGAAAATAAAAAATTTATATATAAAATATTATTTTATTAATTTAATTACCCTTAAAAATATTTTTGCACAACTTGATCACAAATCAATGCCCAAATTCAAACAACATAGATCAACTCATATCAAAACTAATTAACAACACAAATCAGTCTCCCTTTCTCTCATCAATCTTATCTCATCTCTATTCTCTATTTGCCTTTCTATGTATCTCTGACTCTAAAAGTAAAATGTGAGTGTTTGTGAGTTCTGAATGTCTCTCTTTATTATAAATTTATATTGTATATATGAGAGAGAGAGAGAGAGAGAGAGGGCGTGTGTGTGTGTGTGTTTGATACTAATTGTGTGCATTATTTTTTAATTTTTGGATATAATGTTATTTGTGTGAATTGTAAAGAGTGTGAATGTGTACATGTTATAAATATAATATAACTTTATATCATTTAACAACCAAGAAATATAGAGGATTTGTTACATGCGTATATTGTTATCATGTTATAATAATTTTTTATTATAAAACTATAGATTTGAAGAAAAAAATAGAAAAATTAGTGATTGTTAAATGTATTATTTATGTATGGATGAGTATGGTTATGTGAGTCAATAATTAATATAATGTCAATAATTTATAAAAAAACAATAACAATTAAATACTGACAGTTACATAAAAATGAAAATGCTATACAAACTTAATAAAATAAGATGGTTGCATCTACGTTAACAATAGATAATAACAATTAATAATAAATTGTTATGAGATTATTATAAAATATGAAAACTCATAAAAAGAGATTGTAAAATTTCATGTATTTATTTATTTATTTATTTATTGTGTCAAGAATACACTATATTCAAGTTCTCTTTTTATTAAAATTTGTTTAATTTAAGTTTCTTAACAACCCCACAAGAAATTTCCTAGAGCCGCAACTGAATCAATGGAATTTAAGTAATATGTTGAAACATGTCACTTGCTCGTGGTTTAGTATGTGCTCAAAATTAATTTTGTAAACCATGAGCAATGGATAACCTTATTCACTCCACTGCTCAATGTTTTGAAAATTGGTTTGATAAAAACTATAAATTATTACCTAGAAAATGAAATTAGACAAGAAAGTGTCAAATAGAAGTGGAATATGGATATGGGTGAAGACATGGATAGTCATGGTGCTACCTACAAACATTAAATCCAAATCCACAAGACAACCAAATGCAAGTTAGTTGCCATACAGGTTAATATCATGATTTTCAGACCCAGACCGTTTATTAAACCGTAAAAGGGAGAGGTTTAAGGTTTTTAAGATCGAACTGAGGTTGAACCAGAGTCAAACCAAAAGCGTGTCTAACCCCAAAACAACATTTATGCAACATGGTGATTTTTCAAAAATCCCATTAAAAAGCCACTTACCTCACAACCTGCAAAACCTAATTCTCCAAGCTCTAAGCAGATTAGCTAGAACCTAAACAATATCAAGCAAACCTATCACAATAAGCATAAGGCTTGAAATTTTATCTAGCTACAATTTAGGAATTACCAAATAAGCACTTAATTAGGCAAGCCTAGTATTTAACCTCATTAATAATAATATATTTCACTTCCAAAGTTTCTCAACATATTAATCTATTAGGTTCTAAAGATTTAGGAATTTATGTATTTAGAACTTTAATGTGTAATGTTGGCAAACTATGATCAAAATAATATGTTTTAGTCTTGTTTAGGCTTGCTCAAAGTTGGGTCTTTCATGTAAAGTTGGAATCGAGAGGCTGTAGATGCATTGGTACATTTCGGCCTGACTCGATCGATCGAAAGAAAGACTCGATTGATCAAATCTCGGGCCGAAAGTTTTTTCTGCAGAATTTTCAACTTAGCCCAAGCCCATTAAAGATTAGGGTTTCAGATCTAATTCTCCCACTATATAAAGGAAACTCTAAGCCACGTTTTTAAGGGCTTTAGAGAGAGAGAAGAGAGTGCCTCTTTTTTATCTAGGGTTTTGTATCCAAACCTCTCTAAGTCTTTGTTCCTCATATTTGCGGTTTATGTGAATCTCTTGTGAGATCCTTGAGAAGTTTTCCTTCACATAAACTTAGGGTTTTCAAGGTAGAGATATTATCTACATCTTGATGATCAACAAGGTTGCTGCTATTGGAGTTTAAAGAAAAACAAGCGTGGGTGCTTGTAGTTGATTGGAGAATCCAAGAAAGAAGGAGTCCGTGGATTCGGAGCTTGCACATGGTCGTGTCAGTAAGTTCTACTGGTGGGTAGCATTAGTGATTGTTTGATTGTTTTAACCTAGAATTGCATAATTTGACGAAGTAACAACTTGACTAATTAACTAGGTTAATCCAATTGTTGTTTTAAGGGGTCTAAATTTCTAACAAGTGGCATCAGATTGGGTAGCTCTTCTGTTTTATATTTTTTGATCTAAGAGCTGATCTTTGACCCCTGTTGTCATGGATAATTTGAAGTGTCTTTCTGATCATGTTTCTACTCATACTTCTGCTGATTTCATTGATGCCTGTGATGTTTTGAATAAAAAGGACACTATTGTTTCTATTGATTTTTTTGATGCTTTTGAAACTCTTCGTAAGGAATTATCTAAATCTTTGAAAATTGTTAAGAAATTTAAAGAAGATTTAAAATTAGCTAATCTTGAAAAAGAGGAATTGATTGTGAGATTGGATGAATCTAATAAAAAGAATGAATTTTTGAGAAATCAAATTTCCTCTCAAGATGAGAAGATGAAAAGCTTGGAACAAGAGTTAGTTGAATCTAAAGCTAAAATTGAAAATTTGACTAGTACTAAGCTTGCTGTTGATAACAGAAGTGTTTCTGTTTCTCTTAAGCCTAAAACTGAGAAAGTTTATATCCTCCTTTTAAGAGGATTAATAAAGAGAAGGCTTATTTTGCTGGATTAGACAAAGGTAAAAGTTCTGATGTAGACGTTGAAGTTTTTAAACCTAAGTCTAAACCTACTGTTAAAGAGCATAATAAATATGTTTTTGTGCCTACCTATCACATTTGTGGTGTTGTTGGTCATATTAGACCAAATTGTTCTTTGTTCAGGCAAAAACCTAAATTTGAGATTAGATTTGCTGTTAGGAAAACTGATGTTCTTAAATTTGTTCTCGTTTGTCACTTTTGTGGTGTCTCCGGTCACATTCGTCCTAATTGTCATAAGTTGAAATTTAAGCATTCTGTATGTCAATCTAGGATATGTGATGATATGTCTCCTGCCATAAGTCCATATAAATTGTTTCATATTCTTTTGAAAAATTTGAGCTTGTTGGCTTGTGAAAGGAATTTGCAGGATTTCAGTTTCTCTCAGAAGATTGTTGTAATTCCTCCAATACACTCTGCTTCTCATGGATTTTCACCTACAAAGCCAAAGACTCATGCTATATGGGTGAGAAAAGATTCTCTAAGGTGAGTGTTGCTGACTTGTCCTTGATTTAATTCTTTCAATTGATTGTGGACATGTCTTGTTTTTGTTTTGTTTTTTGTTGTTTTTTTTTTTTTAGATTGTTTTAAAAAAAAATCCAAAAACATTGAAAAATTTCAAAAAGATAAAAATATTTTATTTTGTGTCTAGTTTTTCTTTTTGAGGATTACATGAGTTATGATATCTCTCTCTTGATTTAGAACATGCTAAACATTGTGGAGAAACTTGAATAGTATGTGTTATATAAGTGTTAAGCTATTTTTGATTTTGTGTGAGTATGTACTAGTTTGTACATGTACTCATGAGTTAATTAAGAAATTGATATTTCTTGTTTGTGTACCCTCTATAGTTTAGTTAAGTACTGTCATGCATTGCATTTGCATTTTTAATCATTGAGCATAATGTATGTTTTTTGTTCTTGGTCATAAATTTTTTTGAAACCAAAAGATTTTTTGTGTTTTGTATTTCATATCATGGATTTGAAATCAAGGTTGGCCACCTTATCTTTACATAAAATGCTTATGTACCTTGTTTAGCTTGGATGAGCTTACTTTATTGCACTTTACTAGTTTGAGTTTTGTAGTGCATGTTGTGTGGGAAAGATGTTTATAGCGTTTATCACTTTGTCTTAATCTTGAAGTCACATGTTATTTGACTATCGGACTTGATCCTTTTGAGAAAGGCATAAATAACCATCTCATCACTGTTCACTAGCCAATCATGAATACCTTAGTGCATATCATAAGATTTTGTGCTCGAGAAAGTGTAGCACATGCACAAAAAGAACATAAGGTGTAGCCTCGATTAATTGCTTAATGCTTAAAATTGGTGTGTACTATTAGGCTTGATACCAAATCACATAATTAAAATTGGTGTGTATATTATGAGGCAAAAATCAAGAAACGTACATAATTACAAGCTTTTGTTCTAGGAGATGTGGGAGTTATATGATGTAACTCTTTAGGTGATAGTCTCTTTTGAATTCTATGTGATGGATTTTGTAGACTTTGTGATTGATTGCTATTCACATATCACCTCACATGTATCTCAAACTTTTGCTAGTTGCACGCACTACACAAGTTGCTGTTTGCTAAACTTGGTATATTATTGTGTGATTTTGTTGTGGCCATCCAAGATTAAAAGTTCCTTGATTTTAATGCAAAATGTGTATAATGTTTGCGCTTTGAGGACAAATTGATTGAAAATCTTGATTTTGGAAGATCTGGGTTAGATTCAAGTGTTTTTGAAAAACTTTTCGTCTCATACTCATGCATTTTTTTACAACAATGTGCTTTGATGAGTTTCTGCATTAAAATGCTCTGTTTTTAAAAAATCTAATTTTTTTCAAACTTTCGATCGATCAAACCTATTTTTCGATCAATCGAAATTGCAATTAAAATTTTTGGTTTAAGTCTGCCTAACTCGATTGATGTTCGATCAATTCTCGATCGATCGAAACTGAAAAATTTTCAATTTCTATGTTTTTGACCAAAATTTTTTTTCATGCATCATTTGTGTTTAGGATTCACATGCATTGCATTGTTTTTGTATTCATTTTGCAGTTTTGCAGTCATATCTCTCATTGTTTTCACACATANGAAGTCAAGTAGGGAGCTTGTAAGTCTTTTGTATGAACTTCGATTCTTTCATAGTAGATTCAGGTTTGCCTTGAGGATAGGTGGGTCAAATCCTCCCAAGTTTTTACCGTGTAGTTTCCTGGGTGATCATATCATTGTGTTATTTATTATTCCTTACTTTATATTTTTGATATGATTGTTTGATTGTTTTAACCTAGAATTGCATAATTTGACGAAGTAACAACTTGACTAATTAACTAGGTTAATCCAATTGTTGTTTTAAGGGGTCTAAATTTCTAACAAGTGGCATCAGATTGGGTAGCTCTTCTGTTTTATATTTTTTGATCTAAGAGCTGATCTTTGACCCCTGTTGTCATGGATAATTTGAAGTGTCTTTCTGATCATGTTTCTACTCATACTTCTGCTGATTTCATTGATGCCTGTGATGTTTTGAATAAAAAGGACACTATTGTTTCTATTGATTTTTTTGATGCTTTTGAAACTCTTCGTAAGGAATTATCTAAATCTTTGAAAATTGTTAAGAAATTTAAAGAAGATTTAAAATTAGCTAATCTTGAAAAAGAGGAATTGATTGTGAGATTGGATGAATCTAATAAAAAGAATGAATTTTTGAGAAATCAAATTTCCTCTCAAGATGAGAAGATGAAAAGCTTGGAACAAGAGTTAGTTGAATCTAAAGCTAAAATTGAAAATTTGACTAGTACTAAGCTTGCTGTTGATAACAGAAGTGTTTCTGTTTCTCTTAAGCCTAAAACTGAGAAAGTTTATATCCTCCTTTTAAGAGGATTAATAAAGAGAAGGCTTATTTTGCTGGATTAGACAAAGGTAAAAGTTCTGATGTAGACGTTGAAGTTTTTAAACCTAAGTCTAAACCTACTGTTAAAGAGCATAATAAATATGTTTTTGTGCCTACCTATCACATTTGTGGTGTTGTTGGTCATATTAGACCAAATTGTTCTTTGTTCAGGCAAAAACCTAAATTTGAGATTAGATTTGCTGTTAGGAAAACTGATGTTCTTAAATTTGTTCTCGTTTGTCACTTTTGTGGTGTCTCCGGTCACATTCGTCCTAATTGTCATAAGTTGAAATTTAAGCATTCTGTATGTCAATCTAGGATATGTGATGATATGTCTCCTGCCATAAGTCCATATAAATTGTTTCATATTCTTTTGAAAAATTTGAGCTTGTTGGCTTGTGAAAGGAATTTGCAGGATTTCAGTTTCTCTCAGAAGATTGTTGTAATTCCTCCAATACACTCTGCTTCTCATGGATTTTCACCTACAAAGCCAAAGACTCATGCTATATGGGTGAGAAAAGATTCTCTAAGGTGAGTGTTGCTGACTTGTCCTTGATTTAATTCTTTCAATTGATTGTGGACATGTCTTGTTTTTGTTTTGTTTTTTGTTGTTTTTTTTTTTTTAGATTGTTTTAAAAAAAAATCCAAAAACATTGAAAAATTTCAAAAAGATAAAAATATTTTATTTTGTGTCTAGTTTTTCTTTTTGAGGATTACATGAGTTATGATATCTCTCTCTTGATTTAGAACATGCTTAACATTGTGGAGAAACTTGAATAGTATGTGTTATATAAGTGTTAAGCTATTTTTGATTTTGTGTGAGTATGTACTAGTTTGTACATGTACTCATGAGTTAATTAAGAAATTGATATTTCTTGTTTGTGTACCCTCTATAGTTTAGTTAAGTACTGTCATGCATTGCATTTGCATTTTTAATCATTGAGCATAATGTATGTTTTTTGTTCTTGGTCATAAATTTTTTTGAAACCAAAAGATTTTTTGTGTTTTGTATTTCATATCATGGATTTGAAATCAAGGTTGGCCACCTTATCTTTACATAAAATGCTTATGTACCTTGTTTAGCTTGGATGAGCTTACTTTATTGCACTTTACTAGTTTGAGTTTTGTAGTGCATGTTGTGTGGGAAAGATGTTTATAGCGTTTATCACTTTGTCTTAATCTTGAAGTCACATGTTATTTGACTATCGGACTTGATCCTTTTGAGAAAGGCATAATATACCATCTCATCACTGTTCACTAGCCAATCATGAATACCTTAGTGCATATCATAAGATTTTGTGCTCGAGAAAGTGTAGCACATGCACAAAAAGAACATAAGGTGTAGCCTCGATTAATTGCTTAATGCTTAAAATTGGTGTGTACTATTAGGCTTGATACCAAATCACATAATTAAAATTGGTGTGTATATTATGAGGCAAAAATTCATATCTCTCATTGTTTTCACACATAACATGCATACACTTTGCTAAATTGGGTACTTAACTTGATTTAAAAATTGATTGATTAATTTTTGAGTTTTGTACATTCTAGTATATGCTATTTCAATCCCAGCGGAGGCAAAACTTTTTCAGGGGACAGGGATTCGCATTGCGAAGAGTCCAGACCTTAGATACAATATGTGGAAATGTAAAAGGGTACCCATTACACTGATGTTGATAATCGGTAGGATTTTCCTCCCCATCTGACGATATCGTATCAATTTCATCCTCGTCAAAGTCGAGAATTGAGACGAGAGTCCAGAGTCTTCCACTTGCTCTTCCAAGGTTTATTTTAATGAATTTATAGTACACACACACATTCAATAAAACCTTAAAAGATAGAAGAACATCCTCATTTTTTACTTTCTGCGTTAAGTATATAGACCATAAGGTAATTACATGTCTTTGGTTGTACATGATTTAAGATTGTTACAAGAAATAGTAGTCATATTGAACCAGCAAAAGTGGATTCAATCAGGTGGATTTATCATATTAATCATGCATTACAACTAATAGCATGACCTTGATCCTGCAAATGTGTTTTTAAATAGGTAGATCTATAACAAAGGAAGTCTCACACTCACTCACTTCACTTTATAAACTGGATAGGACGCTTTACAATAGGATTTTATTTCCAAAGCTGCAGCTTATCAGTAATCTTCCTATACTACTTCTTGGCTTAGAAAAATCTTATGTCAGCTACCAATACAAGCCTGACAAATTTATTTGTCTTATAAAACTTGTTTTATTAAAAAAGAAACCAGCCAATTTTAAAAACCTTCTTCTTTCCCTTCTTTTCCTGTTTCTCTTCTTATTTAAGTTACCAGCCCTTTCAACTCAACTTTTGCAATTCAAACCAATTGAGATTTTAGATCTACACAACTCAAAAAGACATTTTTTTCTTTCGGTGATCAAATGCACCTTAATAGCTTTCATGCATAAATTCATAATTATATTTCAAAAAAAAAAATCATGATTTCAAAAGAGCAATTCGTTTAGCAAAGGAAATTAAAAGAGGAAAAAAAAAAAAAATCAGTCACATATGATTCACCAACCAACATATGGTATGAAAACAAAAGGAGCAAACCCAAAATTTTAAAAAGCTGGTAACTTTCCCTTTTCGGTGTTTGGAGCATATATTTTTATGCATGCAAACAACAGGATAGGAATGAGATGAAAAGTGTCTTCATTTGCACGCCCCAAAGTTCATAGCTCTAACAATTAAGAATAGGAATGAGATTTTCAAACCCTTTCTTCATATAAAACAATGCTGGCTGACCAGAAAGTCCAGGTTCAGCAATGCTCAGAATCTAATTCTCATATTTAAAGCTGAGCCTTTTCGTTTCCTTTTTTTTTCTTTGGTTTCGTTTATTTTTTTAACATGCAAACAAAGATATGTTTCATCTTTTAACTCTTGTGGAATCTAACATCTTTCAACACTTGTGGCATCCAGTTGAAGAAGGGTATAATGTACCAGCAAATCCAAAAGGCATCCAAAACATGCACATTAGCAACAAAAATTGTTTAGTGACAAGGAATGTCGTATATAGAATGAAGTTGATGCTACTCTTGCAAAGCAAAATTATTTTACATTCTAGAGCACTTAAAACATAACAGCATAAAAAAGTTCATTATAGATTCCATAGCCCTGTATTGATTAGACGATGAACATTTCAAAATTCCTTTACCTCTTGTGTAACAACATGAGAGGGCAACTCCTGAGGATTCTATACAAAAGTTCCATATGCAAGCCCCTAAATGTGTACATGCAGTTATTTGATAGGGGGACCAAGTATGCAGCTGAAAGGAGAGTTGATGTCTCATACAAATTCAATAATAGGAAACTCTAAGGATAAAAAAAAATCACAGAACGAACAGAGAGAGAATAGACATAGGCCATCCTTGAAAATCAAAAGAAAAGTTGTAACAATAGTTCCACTCACAATATATTTAGATTTTCACTGTCACACCCTTTCCACCACACAGAAGATTAACAACATTTCTAATACTCGGGAATGAATTAAGAAAACATGGCAACATCCCCTAACTAAAAGAACAAGAAATCAAACTTACTGGATTTATCTTTCCTCCTTCTAACATACACGATGCATAGGCAACCAGATAAAGTGCTTTACTCATGTTCGTTGTAGAAAGTGTTAGTTGATTCAACTGGTAAGTCTCTTCTAATTGGAAAGGAAACCTAGAATCAAATCCCAACAAGGTGAGGGCTAACTGAGAGAGAGTGTTTGATTAAAGAAATAGAATTCAGATAAATGCAATTTGACAAGTCCTAGATTTTCTTGGGAACATCAATAATTCCTGCAGAAAATGAAGCTTCTCCTCTGAATTCAGACAAGAAGAAGAGAGTTTCATTGTCCCTAAGAAGCTTGCCTCCTTTAGGACATGTCTAACAAATTTCAGCTCATCCATTGAGCCATCAAATCCTTCAAAATAGATTGTTTTGAGGCGAGATGACGTAACAATCCATTCAAAGATGGATGTTTTTTCCTCATGATCTGCTGGAATCTCTCAATAGAAGATTCAGTAGTATATTAATTCAATGTGAACAAACATATCATCCTGTGAACATAACACAACATACCTAATCAAACATATCATCATGTGAACATACTTTCTGGAGAAGAAGCGCTTCAAGATTAGGAGACTGTCGAAGCAAGGGTAGTAGCCCACGCCAAAAGGAAGTACCATCATCAAACTTTAAGAGCGCCAAATTATGAAACATGGGACGATCAAATTCAGAAGCATTGTAGAGGCAAAAGTTGAATAATCTCAACAATATTAATCACTGCTTGTCCAAGAAGAAGTATTTAGCCATTTAATAATAGACCATGAAAAACGTGTTTTATTTACATGTGTGGTATGTAATGCCCCAAAATCATAAGCAATAAATGTCTATTTAATTTGAATAATCCATAAAATATGTTAAATAAAAGAAACTAGCAACCTTGAATCTCATCACAAAAGTCAGAGCTCTAATTCATCAAATACAAAACATCCTCAAAATAATTCTCCAATACAATGTTTAATGCCATAAAATAATAATAAAATCCTCAGTTCTACAAAAATAGTTTGTAACTATTGTCTTCCAAGAATCTCCACTCCAGTAATCCCTTTAATGTATCTGTAATGAAAAATAAAAGGGGGGGTGAGATAGCTCAATAAGTGGAATTCACTAACATTGGGGTGTGGGAACAAACCTTCAATAAATAATTCTTACAGGAATTTCATAACTTGTAGCTCAACAATATTTATCATCAAATATTTCATGTAAAAGAAAAATATCTTTATATCGTGAGCTATCATAATATATATATATTAATACCATCACATAAACAATTTCCTAGGCTTTTCTCGTGGTCAACGTTTACGCCCCGTTGAGAGGATTGTGTTGTCCCCTTTTTGGGACTGGAACCTCCTTTTCATCCCATTTCTTAAGGATGGCTCCTTTGGAACCTAAAGGTGCACTCCCTTGCTAAGGAGCTTCCCTTTTGGATCCTCAATAATTTACTCTCTTGCTAAGAAGCTATCAAATGTACACTGTCCCCTTTTGGGACCATCCCTTGCTAAGGATTAGCTGCAGTATGATTGTCCCTTGCTAAGGACTAAATACCATACTGATCTTCTAATCACGACTTGCCATAGGTTTTCAAAACATATACAAGATGCTCACATAAACAATCCATTCAAGATGCTTACAAAATAATCCAATCATAATTCTCAAAAATATAAGGATATATCGCACATACAAATTTAAATAAATTTAGGTTGTCCCACAAGTTTTTCATAAAACGAATAATTAATGTACACATCAAGAAATTATAAAATATCCATTTATATGTATAGAATAACAATATATTTCTTATATATATAATAGTTTAATAACCAACGCTGTTTCGGAAAAACCCCCAAAATTAGTAAACACCACTTACCTCTTAGTTGCAAAATAATGAAAATCAATCTCCCTTAAATCACAACAATTCAGTAGAATTAGAACCTAGCAATACCAAAAATAGGTTCATCAATACACAATTTCCCACTTAAAAATCTATTTTCACACTTAAAATGGTTTTATCCTAGACAATATAGATATATCTAAAATTCTCCCTTTATTCACCTAACTATCCAATTTACTATTGAAAGCCACGTATTGCCTTAATTTGTTGCTTAGCATTCCCTCTTGATGCACTGGATGTCCATTGACTCTAACATTATATATATATAAATATATATATATATATATATAGATATATATATATATATATAGATTCAACTAACATTATATATATATAAATATATATATATATATATATAGATATATATATATATATATAGATTCAACTTAACATTGAAGGCCACGTGAGATTGCTCTAATCTATCAATCTAGTGCTAGAATGCTCTCTTGATGCCGCTGGACATCTACTGACCTTAATATTATATATGTGTGTGTGTGTGTGTATCAATCTAACATGGAAAGCCACGTACAAGCCTTATATCAATCTAGTTGCCTATTGTCCCTTTAATGCCGCTGGACAAGGATTTAGACATTAATAGAAGTGTGATGGTTGATTGGTCAACCATTGAGGCTATGTGTGAATGCAATAACCATAAGCACTCTTTTCACTTTAACATGGTGACAAAGTCCAAGCCTAATACTCTATTTGGTTCAATTTCAAAGTTTGAGTTCCTTCCTGACATATTGAGCAAATCTTTATCTAATACAATACAATCGGAGGAGCCCTTTTCTATAGTATAATGATAGTCTAGGTTCATATCAATTGCTAGCTATTGACTATTCAAACTTCTTAAATCTTGAGCATGAGAAAATCATACCTGAAGACTCCAACTCAACGCCACAGTGAAGAAAGACAAAGCTCAATAGTCGGCTGAAGCAAAAAGGAAGCCTCCATCAGCAAAATACACGTGTGACTAAAGAGGAAAAAGGCTAGTTCAAGGCCCATATATTTACTTATGCCACCTTACTTGGGCTTCATATTCCAATTGTATTTATCTTATTTTTTAATATTTTAGGCCCAAACCAATTTAATCTATTTAATTGCATGCCTCCTTTATAGTCTATATATTACTAAAAGCTGAAGCGTAGCATATATTGTTGCTACGCTCCAGTTGAGCCACATAAACGTCCATCTCATTATCATTTTCTTTCCAATTTTCTTATAATTGTTTTTAACATTTAATTTTTATTTTATTTTAATATTTACACTTTTTCCAACCTTTCTCCATCCTTATCTTTTCATCTCCCCACTACCCTCTACATAAATATTATTCTTCTTCTTTTCATCTCCCTACTACCCTCTACGTAACTATTATTCTTTTTCTTTCTCTTCATCTTCCTTTATTTTGTCTCTTCTTATTCGCATTGTCTTACTATAAATTGGTCACTATCTATTCCATTCTAGGTTTTCTCTCATAAAAAAGGTTCTCTCTCTCTCTCTCTCTCTCTCTCTCTCTCTCTCTCAATTTTTCTATGAATTTTTTATATTCTTCTATTTATGCCAAATTACTAATCTTTGGGAATCCTTTCTTTTCTTTTTTTCTTCTTTGTTTTTCTACACTAGAATCATTATGCTCATTTCTCACTTAATTTAATCGAGTAGTTTGCAGAAATTCAAAAAAAGGTTCTCTCTCTCTTTCTCTCTCAATTTTTGATGAATTTTTTATACATTCTTCTATTTATGCCAAATTACTAATCTTTGGGAATTATTATTATGTTTTCTCTATACTAGAATCATTATGCTCATTTTCTCACTTAATTTAATCGGGTAGTTTGTAGGAATTCAATTAAAGCTAGACAATAAGGGATTTTACGGCATTGGAGAACGCCTAAATATATACCAGCCAAAAGTTGAAAGTCAGCAAATTAGTGGAGCTATGATTAAGCTTCAAACGGGATTGATGGTATTGCCAATGTTCTTTAATTAGCATCCTTATTTCTATTTCTCTATATATGTTTCCTAGAATTAGTATTAGTCTCATTTTTATTTTCTCTATCATATTCTAGGTAAACCAAGAGTTCTTTAAAACTCCACATTGGTTAATGCCATTTAGATTTGTTTCTTAATTTTTTTTTTTTCTCTTTAATTGTTAAATGTTACCCTTTTTTTGCTCTTTCTTATAACTCTAATTAATTTTGATGGTTCTTTTTTTTTTTTTTGGTTAGTTAAGGTTGATGGTTCTTTCTTACAGAGAAAAGAAAAAATTGTAAACAATTGAATTCTGTATAAACTTGTACCTAAAGGGGACAGGATCCTTTGTTTATTTGATTAGAGACAATATATTAAAGGGGCATATCCTTTGGCCATTGCATTGCACTTCTTAGAGGTTAAAAGATAAAGCTTGTCATTATAGGAAAACATTTTGGGTGGGGATAATGGCATCATTTTTTTTGCTCTAAGAGTAACAAAAGATCCTATTATAAAGGAAGCCCACAATCATACCATATGCTTATTACACAAACCATGAGCACAACCCATTATTCTCTCTCACCATGTTTCTACTACGTTTGCATTTAGCAACCTAAGATTAGAATTTATTCCCAATAGAAAACTTGTAGAATCATTCAGTTTTTATAGGAAACTAGCCGCAGGCTCACACGATGCATGGGAATATAAATATTATGCAGTGAAGTGTAATATACAAAAAGTAACAATTACTTCAAGCATTGTCTTTTTTTCAAAAAAAAAAAAAAAAAAAGAAGAAGAAGAAGATTTTTACATTTTTTTTTTTAATCTTTTTATCTCTACAAATATATCATTTTAATATTTTTTGTGTATTTCATTAATAATTTTTAAGGTGAACCATATTCTTCTAACTTTGTTGTAGTGTGTTACATTTGCTTAATATACAACTCATCTCTTAAGGAATAAGGAAATTGTCATAATAATAAAAAATAATCACAAAATTACAATGTTAACTTACCAAAATTAAAATAAAACTAAAGAAATAAAAAAAAATAGATTTTATAATAATTTATAAGTCAAAAAATTGGCAGGCATATTCAAATTTCTATTTCCAAAAACAACTAAGTATTAATCCAAACCAAAATTCAATCAAAATTATAAAAGGGAAAGAACAAAATCCTAAAACACATAATTAAAAAAAAAAAACCATCAATCTTAATTTGAGTTACAAGAAAGAACAAAATCTTTTATGTGCAATTGTTCTCTTTATTGGTATTTATTGTTATATTTTTTTTTTTTAATTTTTTTTTCTTCTCATCTTATGTTGTTCAACATTTAAATTCAGTCACATCTTCTACACCATTAAATTATTTATTTTCTCTCTTTTTTTATTTTTAATAATTAAATATGGAATATTTTATTTAAATAATAAATTTATCCTTAAAAAGTTGTACTTTTTTTTTTTTTAACATTTACACTTTGTCCAAGCTTTTTCCTTACCTTTATCTTTTCATCTCCCCACTACCTTAATATCACTATTCATCTCCCCACATCTTCCATTTCATTAAATTATTTATATTTTTCTCTCCTTTTTATTTAAAATATTAAAAATTATACTTGTAGGGTCCGATTTTGTAGCCCAAAAGATATAGGCTTAAGGCCCAACGAACCCAGAACAATGAATTTGTAGAGAGTGGATCGAAGGTTTAGGCGCTCGCCGCGCTCAACGGAGTATAAACTACTTTCTTTTTATTGGAAGATACTAAGACTAATTTACAATTGAGGGATGCTCCTCGGCCCATGGCCGAGGAGGTTTTTCCTTCTCTCTTTTTTTTTTCCTCCTCCCATTACACTTTGCCCACGTTTCTTATATATCCCTCTCTTCCTCCTCCTGTTGATCATCTATTAGCTTCCCTTCTGACAGTCCGTCCCATCAGGGGTTTTATCCGTGCTCAAATGGCTCACCCTGATCGATGTTGCCCTGTCGAGGGGTTACATCCCCATTAATGCGGCCAGGAGGGTTAAGTGGGCGCATTCAATGCCGAGGTGACAGTTCGCCCAGGGTTTGCCCCTTCTCCACACTTCTGTTGCCAACGCGTGGCACTGGGCCCTCCTCTCCTCGAACGGCAAAGGAATCTCCTTTGGTGGGGTGGTCCTTGTGTCCCCTCGAGGTCTCGGACGACCGAGGACAGGGCCATCCTCGGACATGCTCCTTGGGGGTTGGTCTTTGTGCCTTCATCCTCAGACCCATCATGCGTCTTCGGCGTGGGCCGTTTGGGCATGGCTTTGAGTGGGCCGAGACTACCCGATTTTCTGACCCCACAATACTTAATTTCAATAAATAAAAGTGTCATCATAAAGTGGAGTAATACTAGGGACACACTCATTCTCAAACCCAATACATCAAAGAAAAAATATAATACAAAACAAATGCCAATTGGGAAACACTAAATTAAAAAAAGAATAATGAGGATATCAAACCAAATTTAATATAAAGAAACTAATAGTTATGGATATACTAACTTAAGGGTAGCAAAATTAAATTTAAAAAAAAAAAAAAAAAACTACAATGCATATTTGATGCAATAAAATCATCATCAAATTTCGGAAAACAGTAGGTTGCCTTTGGAGAGAAAGAGCGAGATGGTAAAGAAAAAAAAATCAATGTCAATTAGTAACTATTAATTGGAAAACAAAGAGGTTGTAAGGAGAAGTAAAAATAAAAAATAAATATGACCAATATGGAGAACATTAAAAACTTTACAGTGCAATAAAATCAACTGTTACATTCACTTAAAAAATTGAATCAATAATCAATAATTATACACAATCATAGCAATTAAACTCTAGTTCATAACTAAAAGGAGATGTAAGGTTTTTATTAACTTAAAAGAAAATGAAAAATCAATTATTAACAACAGCAACAAGAATAATAATAATAATAATATTAATATTAATAATAATAATATAGGGATAATTACATTCTCCTTCCTTGAGTTTTGAAGAAATAACACTCTACCCCAAACTTGAAAGGAAAAAATATTTTCACCCTTTACATTTGTTTAACCAAATTTTGTTAAATTAATATTAAAATATTGTGTACTAAACTGCCTGTGCTTAAGGTAGGTTCCAAAATTATCCTTAATTTTAAAATTAAATTCTCTTATTTTAAAATTTTAAATTAAGGTGTATTTCAAAATATTAAGTAATGTCTTTTGCTTCTTTTTTTTCCCTTTTCTTTTCCCAATGAGTAATGGAGAGATTTGTCATTTCTAATCTTTTGGTATTTTATAAATTTGTATTTTAATTCTAAAGTTATGAGTAATGTCTTTACTAACCATGGTCAAACATTTATAAACAGATTCTTAAATAAATTTAAAATATTTTGTTATTAATATAAACAAAATGGGAGAGTGTTATTACTTATTACCTCAAATATATTTAATAAGATCACCCTAAAAAAAAATTATCTCGCGCAATACACGGATCTACAACTAGTTTACATATAATAATTAAATAGGTGTTAAAATTTTGGGGTGTTACATACTTTCTGGAGAAGAAGCGCTTCAAGATTAGGAGACTGTCGAAGCAAGGGTAGTGGCCCACGCCAAAAGGAAGTACCATCATCAAACTTTAAGAGCGCCAAATTATGAAACATGGGGGGATCAAATTCAGAAGCATTGTAGAGGCAAAAGTTGAATAATCACAACAATATTAATCACTGCTTGTCCAAGAAGAAGTATTTAGCCATTTAATAATAGACCATGAAAAACGTGTTTTATTTACATGTGTGGTAAATGAGTCCAAATGTAGGGATTTAACATTAGAGAGTGCTCTAATGAAGTCCCCTACTCTATTTCCACATTCTTCAAGATCAAGACTGAAGTAAAGTGATTCGATGACGACCGCGTCAACTACGTTGGACAGATCTTTCAACAAAACGTCTTTACTCAGCTGACTGCTGACCTTTGAAATGAATGTGCTCGAGAGCTGGGGTGTTGATCTCAAGTTCATAGCTTAAATGTAAGAAATGTAAATGTAATATTTTCAGGGTAGGGACAATGATTTTAAAGTTACAGGGGCAGTTCCCAGAAAATGATTCTACAGACAAGTCTTGAAGGACAGGGCAGCAAGTGAGGAATCTCCAGAAAGAGTCTTGGTTTGCATAATCGACAGAATGAAGATGACTATATTTTCCTAGAAAGCTTTATATTGTAATTTTTAATGTATGTGATTATTTGTGAAAAGGGCATCATATTTGGTGATGTATATGCATGATTTGGTGGCATGGAAAAGATAAGCAACTTTTATAAAATTCTTGGTGTTAGGACATATGTGATTCACTTGTTAAGAACATATGTCACTATTTTATGTAATTGGCTAATCATTTGACAAAACGCACTTTACTTGTATTTGGGTAGATTTAAGATGTGTTTAATATTTCAAGAAACCTTGTTTCAAGCTCAAGTGTTAAAGCCATGCAAGTTTGTCCAAGATTCAAGTTTGAAAGTGTCTATCATTAAAGCTCGACAGCTAGCATCTATCAAGCTTGAAGAGCTGTTCCAGCCTCATGGCTCAACAGCAGCTCGACAGATAGTTATCTGTTTTGACTCTAATCCGTGATTGTATGTTTGGGATTGCTTTTGTCACAACCTTAGACATATAGAATGATTATTTTAAGGGTCGTCGAAGGTGACACAAGTTGCATAAGTGTTGAGTAAAGTTTGTTCAAGCAAATTGTGACCGGAGACAAAATTTGCTCTAGTTCATCTTTCTTTAAAGAAATAGAATTCAGATAATTGCAATTTGACAAGTCCTAGATTTTCTTGGGAACATCAATAATTCCTGTGGAACATGAAGCTTCTCCTCTGAATTCAGACAAGAAGAAGAGAGTTTCGTTGTCTCTAAGAAGCTTGCCTCCTTTAGGACATGTCTAACAAATTTCAGCTTATCCATTGAGCCATCAAATCCTTCAAAGATGGATGTTTTTTCCTCATGATCTGCTGGAATCTGTCAATAGAAGATTCAGTAGTATATTAATTCAATGTGAACAAACATATCATCCTATGAACATAACACAACATACCTAATCAAACATATCATCATGTGAACATACTTTTTGGAGAAGAAGCGCTTCAAGATTAGGAGACTGTCGAAGCAAGGGTAGTAGCCCACGCCGAAAGGAAGTACCATCATCAAACTTTAAGAGTGCCAAATTATGAAACATGGGAGGATCAAATTCAGAAGCATTGTAGAGGCACTGAAAAGTTGAATAATTACAACAATATTAATCACTTCTTGTCCAAGAAGTATTTAGCCATTTAATAATAGACCATGAAAAACGTGTTTGATTTACGTGTGTGGTAAATGAGTCCAAATGCAGGGATTTAATATTAGAGAGTGCTCTAATGAAGTCCCCTACTCTATTTCCATATTCTTCAAGATCAAGACTGAAGTAAAGTGATTCGATAACAACCGCGTCAACTACGTTGGACAGATCTTTCAACAAAACGTCTTTACTCAGCTGACCTTTGAAATGAATGTGCTCGAGAGCTGGGGTGTTGATCTCAAGTTCGTAGCTTAAATGTAAGAAATGTAAACGTAATATTTTCAGGGTAGGGGCAATGATTTTAAAGTTACAGGGGCAGTTCCCAGAAAATGATTCTACAGACAAGTCTTGAAGGACAGGGCAGCAAGTGAGGAATCTCCAGAAAGAGTCGTGGTTTGCATAATCGACTGAATGAAGATGCAGAAGCCCAGGGATGAAGAAGAAGAAGAAGATGGAGGATTGATAACAATACTGCCACCCAATTTCAGAACCACTAGTGGTTTAGCATAATTGAATAGGGTAGAGGTTAAGTTGAATGGTTGGTGAATAAAAACTTCGAGATCGAGCTCTTGCAAGAAGCCACCTGAAATTGCAGTGTGAACCCATGAATCCACATCGATTGAGTTGCAATGACAATGCCAGCGGAGGCGAAACTTTTGTAGGGGAAAGGGATTCGCATTGCGAAGAACCCACACCTTGGACACGATATCGGCAAAGCTAAAACGGTACCCATTTTGATGATGATTTTCTGAGCGTAAAATCCAAGACCCAATCGAAGAATATGGCAATGTCAATTCACCGTCGTCCAAGTCGAGAATTGGGACGAGAGTCCAGAGAGTCTTCCACCGGCTCGACAAAATGCTTGTCGCCAAGGCCTCTTTGGTTGTGAGAAACGAAAGGATATAACAGAGGAGAGGCACCGGGAGATTGCTAATCCTGTCTTCGAAAACTGTTGTCTGTTCTGGTTCAGAGGGTTCCTGCTGTTTTGAGGTTGATTCAGCCATTCCCATTCCGCTTAATTTGAACCACAACACACACCCTCCACTTCACAATTTTGAAACTTTCGCAACACTTTTTTTTTTTTTTTGGAGGAGATGGGTTGGTCTTCAAATGTTGTCATATACACTACTTTGATTGATGGGTGTTGTAAGAATGGAGATATTGAGCGGGCCAAGGAGTTGTTTTGTAAAATGGGAGAGCTTGGTTTGGTTGCTAATCAATACACTTAAACGGTGTTGATCAATGGGTTTTTCAAGAAAGGGCTAAAGAAGGATGGGTTTGAGCTGTATGAGGAAATGAAGCACAATGGGGTGTTTCCTAATTTATAAACCTTGTATTACTTACCAATCAAAAATAAAAATAAATAATGCCTGACAATTTTAAAAACTTTCTTCTTTCCCCCTCTCCTCTTAGTTAAGTTACCTGCCCTTTTCAATTCAACTTCTGCAGTTGAAACCAATTGAGATTTAGACCTACATAATTTAATTGGTTTAAATCGAAACACAGTGAAAGCTTTATAAAGCTTTTTAATTATGATTGGTTTGAACCCTTTATAAAATAACAGTGGTTCTCAATATTGTTTGAGATCATGCCATAAAGATGAAAAAAATAATTGAACATAATAAATTTGGCCTAAATGATTGAGGATTTTGCTTTAAATTCCTTTTTTCTGTTTTCTTTTCTGATGGAACATGATGGTTCATTTGGTTGCTAAGAAAAGATCCAAGAATATCACAAAAAGTCTTCATTGTCTTACCCTCTGGTTTCTGAGAAACAGGAGGAAAGAAAAATACTGATAACAGGGAGAAACAAGTCCAAAATACATGCGATATAGAACTCAACATTACTTAAACTTCGTGGTAATCTGGCTCAAAAAGTTAGCATCAGTTACAAGAGGAGGAATTCATGAACAAGTAAGGAGAATGTTGGGAAGCAAATGAAAATAAGTGACAAAAGCAAGTAAGATTGTTCAGATGTATTTTCGAGTTTCATTTTCATTATTTATTTCTGAACAAGATTGAAGGATCGCACCCACCTCCCATTATATGTGGGATTAGAAAACAACATTTGATGTAATGATCATTGGCAAACCCAATTTTTGACAGCAATGGAAGAATTTGTCAGTCAAACCATTTTACATCAGAAATATTAGTACAAGTCAATGAGTTGGGATGGTTCATGTGAAAATCAGAAAAGGTAAAACACAAGTATAGATTTGAAACCATAACAAAAGTTTATGGCAGAATTGGGAATACAGGAATTATAAACAGAAGCAACATTTGTGGCAGTCGTTTGTCCCAGAAGCAATACAACATCCAAATGAGCATAATTCGAACTGCAAAAGTTGAATTGATATGATAATCAACACATCTAAATGGTTGGTACATAGATTCGCACAAACACAAGAAATGACCTTTCAATGATATATTAACCCATCCTGCTACTAATCTCTTAATTATATACAAAAGCAATTTTACAAGTTCTTGAGTGTCTGGGAAACATCAACAACTCCTTAAGAAGATTAAACTTTTCCTCTGAATCTGAAGTTTAGAAGTGATTGTCATTTGCTTCAAGAATCTTGAACTCTTTAGTAAATATCTTTTAAGTTCCAACTCATCCTTGGACCATTGAAATCCTTCAAAATGAAACGTTGTAAGGCATGATGACAGACATTTAGGAACATCCAGTAGCCATCTAACGTTTCTTTGTTCATTAGAAAATTAAGGTGGACAAGGCTGTGCAAGGACAAGCTCTTCGAGATTAGGAGCGCATTCAAGTAGTCCTAGTATATCATGCTTATTACAAGAACTAACACTCAAGTTCATCAAAGCCAAATTATGAAACTTCATAGAATCATAATTAGAAATAGGGAAGAAGCACTGCAGGACAACATAATAATCACAATAATATTACTGCTTGTCAAAGAGAAAGGGTATAGCAATTTAAAAAATTGACCAAAGAAAAAATGTCTTATGTTTACAGTTCAGTGGGAAAATGCAGGGATTTAACATTATAGAGTTTTCTGATGAAGTCCCATGCCCACTTTCCATAACCATCAATATCAATGACCGTTTCAACTAAGTTGAATGGGTTTTCCAACAAGATATCCAAGTACAGCGTACCTCTGAAATGAAGATACTCAAGAGCTGGGGCGTTTATCTTAAGTAGGAAACCATCATAATTAATCCACAAATGTAATTCTTTCAGTGTCGGAACAATGATTTTAAATTTGTATGTGCTCTTCAAGCCAAATGCTGTTAAGAAAAAATTTTGGAGGACCGGGCAGCCACTGAGGAGCCACCCAAAAGCTTCCTCGTTTGCATATTTGACATGTTCAAGATGCAGGGTCTTGAGACTGAGCAACGCAATGGCAGAAGAAGCAGGAGGTGGATCAATAAGAATATCAAGTCCTAGTATTAGAACCACAAGTGTTGTACAGCTGAAGAGGCTACGGGGCAATACCAAACGTTGCTCAAGTCTAATTTCAAGAGAGAGCTGTTCGACGCCACGCGCAATCGCTGCACACACTGACACAGGCATGAATCTACATGGATTGGGTCCCAATGAGGAACGATACAGCCACCTGAGGCTGAGCTTAAACTTTTGCACTCGATTCTCAGTGCAAAGGGCCCAGAACCTGAACAAAATACGCCCAAAGTTAAAATGGTACTGATTATTTAACTGATCTGATGATGAAATCCTCTTAAAATTATCATAGTCAAAGTAAATATTTGGAACGAGAGTCTAGAGAGGCTTCCATCTGGTGGACAAAATGCTTGAGGCCACAGAGTCTTTGGTAGGGAGAAACGAAAGGACATGACAGAGGAGTCTGGTAAATTGCTGATCCTGTCTCTGTTGTTATTTGGGGCCATTGAGTTCTTGTTGAGGCCACAGAGTCTTTGGTAGGGAGAAACGAAAGGACATGACAGAGGAGTCTGGTAAATTGCTGATCCTGTCTCTGTTGTTATATGGGGCCATTGAGTTCTTGTTGAGGAGGCACAAGCTTATTTGGATGGATTTGCTTATTATACTGCTGTGCTGTGTGAAAGAAACACCAGAAAAGGGAGGACCGTAGTATGAGCAATTATTACGGTACACTCACTGCTGCTGGAGAGGACAGACCCCGCTGGCACTAAATGCGCATAGGGTATTGGAATAACAAGATCAACAACTTCACAACACCCCCATATTAGTACAAGTCAATGAGTTGGGATGGTTCATGTGAAAATCAGAAAAGGTAAAACACAAGTATAGATTTGAAACCATAACAAAAGTTTATGGCAGAATTGGGAATACAGGAATTATAAACAGAAGCAACATTTGTGGCAGTCGTTTGTCCCAGAAGCAATACAACATCCAAATGAGCATAATTCGAACTGCAAAAGTTGAATTGATATGATAATCAACACATCTAAATGGTTGGTACATAGATTCGCACAAACACAAGAAATGACCTTTCAATGATATATTAACCCATCCTGCTACTAATCTCTTAATCATATACAAAAGCAATTTTACAAGTTCTTGAGTGTCTGGGAAACATCAACAACTCCTTAAGAAGATTAAACTTTTCCTCTGAATCTGAAGTTTAGAAGTGATTGTCATTTGCTTCAAGAATCTTGAACTCTTTAGTAAATATCTTTTAAGTTCCAGCTCATCCTTGGACCATTGAAATCCTTCAAAATGAAACGTTATAAGGCATGATGACAGACATTTAGGAACATCCAGTAGCCATCTAACGTTTCTTTGTTCATTAGAAAATTAAGGTGGACAAGGCTGTGCAAGGACAAGCTCTTCTAGATTAGGAGCGCATTCAAGCAGTCCTATTATATCATGCTTATTACAAGAACTAACAGTCAAGTTCATCAAAGCCAAATTATGAAACTGTTAGAATTATTTGCCCTCAAAAACAATATCATGCATTTTTTATTTGATAATAAAAATTTATTTTCACATTCATTATTTTATAGGTATATTTCACTGTTTAAATGTGGCATGTGATGTCACATCTGTAGAAAAATCATGTTAATGGTTAAGGAACCAAAGACAGGGAGTAATGATTTTTCATAAATTATTAAATTGTTCTAGGCTGTGGATATTGATTGAATATTATCACTAAAGCCTACACTTGTTGTGCTGCTATATGATAGGATGATTTACTCCATCACAGAGGTAGTGACTTTAAGCAGACAAGTGGGTGTAATGTAACAAGTACATACATTGAATTGGATCCAATCAAGGACACCTTATGGAGCGATCACTGTTAATTAAAAGGTTGTCCTATCACAATTTTTCTATTGTCCTTAAACATGAGGGGTTTGTGTATATTTATTTATTATGCACATAACTTTGACAATGTCAACTGGTAATGCCGATTTTTAAAGGCTATATACAGACACGTTGGGTTATGTGTGTAATGAGTAAAATATATAAATGCTCAACAATGAATCCACCAGTCTCTAAAGAAGATAGTATATTCAGTTGATTTTCATATTGAAGTTGGACTCAAAACAAAACCGGCAGGTGACATTTTTTCAAAAATGTTTTTCATACATATAATATTGTATATATACATTTAAAGAGTTTCTAAAGATATTTTGGAGTCCAATAGAAATTACGAAATCAAGAAATTAAGGGTTACATAAGCTAGGGACATGACGGTGATATTAATCTAGTCCTAGTGGCTTGTGGGAATATAGTATGGTGGAAGGACATAGATATAAAATTGTAAGTAATGGGACCTCATTTGTAATTCTCTAATCTTCAGGAGTCAATTGCAATGTGTTGATGGACATTATTGCAATTTGTAGAAGTTCAAATATTTTCTTGATATGATTGAGAAAATTAAGGAATATTTTTGGAAGGAGTTTCAAGAAAAGTCAATAACGTTCAAAAAAGTTATTGATAAAATCCTACGGCTGAAGATTAGGATCCTTAAGGATCCCACGTCCAATCTCTCTCTAGGGTTTTAGAAGTCTACTATAAAATAAGATTTTATAATATCATATTTAGTGGTTGGCCATCAGAACTATTGAGTGATACTACAGTCTTTTGAAAACTTAAAAGAAATAGAGAGAGAGACGTGAATACCTTGGGAGGCAACACACTTGGGTTGCTAAGAGAGATATGCAATTTTGTTCTATTTAGAATCCATGGTTGCGTGGTACAATGATCCTTAAAATCAAAATATAAATTTTTTTGTTCTATATTGCTTCTGCAAAACCTTTCAAAAACTTCATGGAATCATAATTAGAAGAAGGGAAGAGGCACCGCAAGACAACATAATAATCACAATAATATTACTGCTTGTCAAAGAGAAAGGGTATAGCAATTTAAAAAATTGACCAAAGATAAAATGTCTTATGTTTACAGTTCCAGTGGAAAAATGCAGGGATTTAACATTATAGAGTTTTCTGATGAAGTCCCATGCCCACTCCCCATAACCATCAATATCAATGACCGTTTCAACTAAGTTGATTTGAGTTTTCCAACAAGATATCCGAGTACAGCGTACCTCTGAAATGAAGATACTGAAGAGCTGGGGCGTTTATCTTAAGTAGGAAACCATCATAATTAATCCACAAATGTAATTCTTTCAGTGTCAGAACAATGATTTTAAATTCGTATGTGGTCTTCAAGCCAAATGCTGTTAAGAAAAAATTTTGGAGGACCGAGCAGCCACTGAGGAGCCTCCCGAAAGCTTCCTTGTTTGCATATTTGACATGTTCAAGATGCAGGGTCTTGAGACTGAGCAACGCAATGGCAGAAGAAGCAGGAGGCGGATCAATAAGAATATCAAGTCCTAGTATTAGAACCATAAGTGTTGTACAATTGAAGAGGCTACGGGGCAATACCAAACGTTGCTCAAGTATAATTTCGAGAGAGAGCTGTTCGACGCCATGCGCAATCGCTGCACACAGGCATGAATCAACATGGATTGGGTCCCAAGGAGAACGATACAGCCACCTAAGGCTGAGCTTAAACTTTTGCACTCAATTTATCAGTTAGCAATGAAGCAGAAAGGAGTGAAGAAGAAAGGATCACAGAACAAGAAGGAAGAAAAGAAGAACTAAGCAACACAGAATAAGAAGAACTAAACGACACAAACGAGCTGCAAGTGTAATTTAGATTAGTTGATAAACGGCATGTAGTTTAGCTATTAATTTTATTCAAATTGTATCTCACGTGCTGTAACTAACCTTCCCACGTGTTATAACTGATTTCCTTATCCTCTGATTAGTTTGTTACATTCTGTTTTGGGGTTTTAGATATAGAGGTGTATATATCCCTAAATCATGTATAGATTCATTATTACAAGATTAAGAGAAAGTTTCTAATCTTCTCTCTCAAACATTCTCTCTTACATTCATAAGTTCTTGGCTTTCTTCATCTCTGTTTTGTAATACAATTCTCAGTGCGAAGGGCCCAGAACCTGAACAAAATATGCCCAAAGTTAAAATGGTACTGATTATTTAACTAATCTGATGACGAAATCCTCTTAAAATTATCATAGTCAAAGTAAATATTTGGAACGAGAGTCCAGAGAGGGTTCCATCTGGTGGACAAAATGCTCGAGGCCACAGAGTCTTTGGTAGGGAGAAACGAAAGGACGTACAGAGGAGAGAGTCTGGTAAATTGCTGATCCTGTCACTGTTGTTATCTAGGGCCATTGAGTTCTTGTTGAGGAGGCACAGGCTTATTTGGATGGATTTGCTTATTTTACTCCTGTGCTGTGTGAAAGAAACACAGGAAAATGGAGGACTGTAGTATGAGCAATTATTGCGGAACACTCACTGCTGCTGGAGAGGACATACCCCGCTGGCACTAAATGCGCATAGGGTCAAACGAGTCAAAAAATAAAAAACTAAAGCCACCCACGCAATAACATGTGTTTTGCATAAGTGAGGAGATTAGTATTAATATGGTATATCTATATTTATATCTATATATATATAATAGTCGAAGCTGAGAGAAAGTCAGTGCCTACAATTAAGTGACGTCACTTTAAAAGGCGACACATTATATCGTTTAGCAACGCTATAGTACCGTTTAAAAGCCTCTGGTTATAAAAGGAAAACTGACCGGTTACAATACTCACTTGCGATACTGAGAACGGAGGAGGAGAGAGAGATCGAGAGATTAAAAACTGAAACCCAAAACATCAGACATAGATCAAGATGAAGAAGAGTCGTACAGTCTCTTTCTTCTGAAACCCAAAACCCAAAACTCTCTCTCTTCTCACGAACCCAAATCTTTTTCTTCAAGAATATTCAATCCCTTCAATCTAGGCTCCAGGTTTGTTCTTTAAAAATTAGAACATACGTTCCAAAAGGCTTGCCCCTGTGCGGAGAAATAGAGAACAGAAATTTCGATTTTTTTTTTCTCTAACCCGATAATACATATAAAACCCTAGAATACAACAAACTAAATTCTGATTTTCTATTTCTCCCGTTCCCCTTCTCCTTTCCTGTTCCACTTCTCCATTCCAAAACACACTCCACGGCCAAACCCCTTCTTCATCGTCCAAAACCCAGACCATAAAGGTAGGCGGTTTGTTGAAACGGTTTGGTGAAAAGGAGATACGGAGATAGAGAGAACTACCACCGGTCAAAATTAAATACGATGAAATGTCCAAGAGGTATGAGATACGGAGAGGCAGATACAGAGAAATAGAGAGACAGACCATCAGATCCGTATCCTCCATCGGTTAGTCTCTGTTTTTTGGTTCTTTAAATTTGGGTTTAAATATGATTTAGGATTGGGTATTTTGATTGTATTGGATTGGATTGCATTTAGGTTTTCGCTTAGATTCAGTTTTGAGTAAGGAATTTGGGATAGAATGGTTTTTAATATCAGATATCTGTGTTAGATTTGGTTTTACTTTTGGATAACAGAACCATCCGAGCAAACTCTCTCTCTTTCTAATGCACTCCCATGACCTTCTTCTTCTTCACACAGTTCTTTCTCCTATTTTCTTAGTCTCCCCATCGTTTCCCCTAACCCATTTACGGATGGCTCTGTCAAACTATTGCCTCTGTGTTTGGTTCTTAGATTGGCAGTTTTTAAGAGTTTTTTTTAATAAATTTATTAAATATTGTAATAGCGCTCAAACCATGATTTAGTTTCTTGGCTAAAACTATTTGGAAAATTAAAAAAAAAAGAAGAAATTTTGTTTTTGTTTGTTTGTTTTTTATTATTATTATTATTTGTGTTTATGTTTGTTTGATATGTTAGTAATTACATCTGAATGATATTTTTGGCCATTGATATGTCAAGCTATTATAATGGGTCCAATGAGATAATTTTTTAAAATACTAATTTTATGATATTTACCTGGTTAGGATTATTGAATAATTTTCATTGTTAAAGTTTGTTAACTATCCTGAAATATTGAACCAGTGGTTGCTGCAAATTTTCTAGGTTTCTCTTAACTGGCACCGGTAATAGAGAGCGGCAGATATAGAGAAATGGAGAGACAGAAATAGAGAAACAGATATAGAGAGAGATAGATTGCTTTGCTATCCAATTGGGTTTTCTTTATTGTTACTCATGCCCTTTTTTGTTGTATAATTATTTTCCATATTTTCTTTTTTTTTTTCCTCAAGTATTTGGATTGAATTGACATGTAAAATTGTAATATCTGTCTTATTTAATCTATAGCCTGTGACTTCACATTTTCCCTCTATTGTACATTCTTCTTTGTCTTGGTATTTACAATGTTTATATGTTTTCGTTATAAATAAAAAGCTAAGCTATGTTCCAAAAAAATATAACAAAAGCTGTTCACGAAAGAGAAATTACTTTGACCAAAAAATATTAATTTTTTTTGTACTATTTAATCAATGGGATTTCAATGTGGTAGCTATTCCTAATTGATATATAGTCTCTCTTTGATTCCAATGTGTTTGATTAAACTCCAAAATCAATATTTGTTACTTGCTAAAATATGCAAATTAACCCAGTGTGATTTCTTAACATATATGGATGAGATATGCCAATTGAAGAGCATTTAATAGAAATGGTATCATAGAAGTGATAAGATTACCAATTGAAAATCAGTCTTTTAAAGAAAGATTGACTATGACAATGAGGTATATTGGTACTTTATTATTTTGTTTTAGATATGATTAAACATACTTGGAGATTGGGTCAGCATTGTTTATGAAAGACTAATTTCTCTTTCGTTTATCATATACTTTGTAATAGATTCTATCCATTATGTATTTGTTGTTTGAATTACCTCTGTTTAGACAGATTTATGACGTTCACCTGGTGTTTTCAAGAAACATTGCTGGATAAAATTGGCAGGTTAGGACGTTCTAACTATCATTTTTCTCATTCTCTATCCTATGACTTCCATTAGGTTGATTCCATTGTTTCTCCAATTGACTTCTTCTCTTTTCTATCTCAATATCAGTATCATTGGATTACATTTTGCCAATTGATGTATTTGGGATAGTTCTTTGCAAAATTAAGTTTTCTTTGGTTTATTTTTTTGAAAATAAAATTTCTTTTGCCTAAGTTTTAATTGGCTTGGTTCTTTATTTTTATTGCTTTGCACTATTAGAAAATGTTGGAAAGTTTATATCATCAATTTTGGCTGTTTAACCTGTTTTCTTTAAATTGTAAACGCCTCTGTATTTTTCCCTTTGTATCAGTTTCTTTCAGCAAGAACAGTTACTTAACCAAGCAAGGGAGAAGAGTTAGTCAAGGAGACAATTTGTAAGGTATTCTTAAACAAAATTAAAACTTAAATAAATCAACAATGGTCTCTTCAAAACCCCTTTGTTATCAGCCTTCAACATTCTTTGGTTTCTTAAACATTCATTGCTTTAATATACTAATCAAAACAGAATTTTGTCCAATAGATTCACCAGTTTTCTTACTTTGTCTCTCTATAATTACCCTCTCTCTCTCTCTCTCTCTCTCTCACACACAAACACACACACACACATGTTTTTGTTAGGGTAATGTTTGAACGAACGTTAAATGTCTTTGTGTGTGGTTTATCTTTAGAATGAATAGATTATGACTTTGGGAATTTATGTTCTGACTTAAGTGGTTTATAAATAAAGGAGTCTTGAAGCTTATTTTATCATAATTTACAACTACTCAAATTTTATTTAGAATATAAAAAAATCAATTGATATTGTATAACCTATTATCTATACCTTTAAAAGAAAGGTTTTTTAAAGGATTTTTTTTGCCCTGTTTGAAGCTTCTCAATGGGTATCACTAGACCTTGAATACGTTGTGTTCTGTTAGTCTATCCTCCCTTTTCTCTACCCATCTTCTTCTCCAAAACCACATTATAACCTCCATTTTATTTGGTATGTGATTTTACTAATAAGCTTTGGCTTTGGATTTTTGTTTCATATGCCAAGTTTTATAAAATGAGCAATGTGAGTTTGAAGGTTCTGTTTTGGTTATCTTTGTTTTGGTTATCTTTGTGTTTGTTCTCTATTTGTTTGTTTAAATTTCTTACTGTTTCACAAAATCTACACTGCACTGATTCATAAAAATCTGCACTGCACTGCACTATTTCATTAAATCTGTTCTGTTTTGAATAACTTTCTGCACTGTTTTTAAATAACTTTTGTCTTGGTTATCTTTGTGTTTTTTCTCTGTTTGTTTAAATTTTTCAGTGAATACGTAGAACAAATATAGGTTTTGATAAATAAAATCTATAAACATTTCCCAAAACCATTCTTTGTTCTTAAAGGGAACAAATATGACAAAGAAATTGGACCTGAATAAAACAGGACACGGAATTTTTTAAAATCAATTAAATTTCTTAATCAATTTTGACGCTGCATTACATGTCACTAAAACTATCAAAGTTCATATTTTAATGCATAACTTAATGGGAAATTAGGAGAAAGAGAAACAATAAAATTTGATAAAACAATACCCACAGTTGTCTTAAGACATATATTGTTAATTGAAAAATAGCCATCCTCATTTGCTTTGCTCCAAAATTTGTAGTCTTAATAATTGGGAATTGCCATGCAAAAGTTGTTTATAAGGCAAATAGTGTTATGGTTATGGGTGAAAGTTTTTAATTTGAACACTTTGTCTTGGCTTTTGGATCCTTTGGGCATATTTTGATATGATTAGGGAAAGTGGCTATGTAGAATCCATTGTTCCATTTAGAATACTTAATATTTACATATTCTTACTCTATGCAAATTGAGTGCACTTGATTTATGTGTAGGAATTGAGGGCAACTAAGCCAAATCACGAGAAAGAGATTTTGTGGCATATGTGAAGTTTGCCTTGGATCTGACCAATGCACCACTAAAAAATTATGCAACTGTTTGGAAAAAAGAAGGTAAGTTTGTTTCTTTAAGATGTTTCCTTGCTGTTCTATCTTTTAGATTTTAGGTAGTTATTGAAGAGAGATAAAGCTTGATTATTACTATTTAACTGTGTGTGTGTGTGTGTGTGTGTTTTTTTTTTTTGGGGTTATGTTGTGTGGATTGCAAATAGTCAAAACTTTAATGTGAAGGAAAATTGTTGGCTAGGGTGCCACAGTGTTATTTTGGACCATGTGATGCCTTTTTAACCATCGTGAGGAATGTCTATTTACTCACTATAATACTGTGCCCTTTTATTTCTTCAGTATTTCAATGCATTATTTCTAATACCTTTCAAAAAGTAGGAAGGTTTAGGATCTCTCTGGATTAATCTCTAAACCCCCAATTTTTGTTAGTATCACACATCCATAATCTGCAGAAAGAAATAACTATGAGTTTACAACTTAAAAGGAAATTAGAGGATTTTTTTATATAAATGTGACCCTTAGAGACAAAGGTATCAAAGGTAAACGAGAAAAACTATTTGTAAATTTACAAATGCGCACACAATATAAATATACATTATACTAACAACTTTGCAACTGAAACAGGTATAGGATACATGTCCAAGTAGAAAGTAAAACCGATTCAACAACATTCATTTCGTTTGACAAAGCGACTGAGAAATTTGTATCTAAGACTGTAAAAGAACTTGCAAAGATATAAGCAGAGGTAATTTCAATTAGAAATATCAATTCTATTTTCGTAGCTTTTCCTCTTACATACATTATCCCCAATCTGTCCTTGCACTCGAAAACAATGCCAGTCAATGATATTTCTTTTAGCAAAACACTTGCACTTTATTAGCATCATTATCTGAACAATTAACCATCCACCCCCTTCCATATTTTACTATTACATTAAGTGAAATAAACCAACCTTCAAAAACAATTTTGTTCTTCAAAAAACACACAGAATCTCATGCAAAGCTTTAATCATGATGTATGTATGTATGCTAAATTTATGAGCTCTTAGGTTTTCTTCTTTTCCTATTACAAACCAATCATATTGACAGTTTATGCCTGATGTGTTAGTGCACAATATTGTTAATTAAAATCATAATGGTTGTTGAGGTTGTACTACTCTTTGTATTTCTATGGTAGGTAACGTAGAAATAACAACCATATAGTTTATCTCTACGATATACAATCTGTTCTGCCAAAAAAACAAAGATTGGTGGGGAGATATTTCTAAGAAAGGGGCTCTGCCTTGGCAAATAGCAGCTGTGATTGAAGACATTTGAGACTTCCTGGCTTAGTGTAGACATATAGAAAGCTTACAGAAATGTTCAAAGGGATTAAAAAGGTTTGTAATACTATATGCAATATATTTGGATCAATTATGATTTAAATGTCAGTCAAGTTTTTTGGTTGGCATGTATGTTATGCATTATAAAATGCATGTAAGTTTAGACTTCAATATGAATTTTTTTTTATTTTGTTAGTTAGTATGGTTTAGTAGGAGTTGTGAAATTGAATTAACCATCTATTGAATGGATAGACTTAGGAGAATGTGTGTAAAATTAATGAGGTTGAGAAAATTTATGTCCTGAGGTAGCTTAAACAAAACATAGATTATGATCAAACTTTGTGGTTTATATGCATTTATGATTTTTTTTTTTTAAGTTCCTTATCAAGCTTCCAAGATACATTTACTTTGTGCAGTATATAAATGTTAGAGGCACATTGGAATTCAAAAGGAAAAAAAAAAAGTTAGCTAATGCTGAATCAGCATCTTCAAATGCACTTGGTTGGATTGTTTTAGATTAGATATTTGAGTTAGATTTGGTTTTAATTATGGTATTGGGTTTAAAATAAATTTTGTTTTGAGTATTTGAATTAGATCTGGATTAAATTGGTTTTTGGTATCTGCCTATGGTGTATGTAATTAGATTTATAAATGGAGATATGTGTTGGGTGTTTAGTACGTGGTAAAACTGTAATACCGTATGCAATCATCTCATCTCTTTTATAAACTACTAATCTCTTAGGTGATAAATATCATGGGTATTTTGATTGGATTGGTTTTGTTTTAGGTATTTGGGTTAGATTTATTTATTTTAAATAATCTGAATTTTTTTGTAATCAAGGTACGTATTTAGGTTAGAAGCAGTTTTGCTGTGGGTATTCGTGTAAGATTTGGTTTTGATTTGTAATATATAATTGCTAAACTTCTATTCAGTCATAAGTTAATCATTGATTTGGGAGGGGAGAATGTTCCACATGGAAGCCTTTCAAAATTGGATATGGAATTTGAGCATATTGGTTTGATGGGCATGTTTCATTTTCTTTGCAAGTATTGATTTTTAAGCTTTTCAATCTGTGAGTCTTTACATTTTCAATTGGTTAACAGATTTATTTTTCTTTTTTTCCCAATTTCCTTTGGGGCTTCTTGAATGCTGAAAAAAATGTTAGAAAGACATAGAATTACCATTTTCTGTTAGCAAGATTTGGGGCTGTGCAAGCTTGAAAATAATATAATTTAGCTTGATTTAAAAAAAAAAAAAAATTTGTTTGTTTAGCTTTTGAGAAAATTAACTACTATCAAAGAAAATATCATGTTGATCCTCACAGCAATTCTCTATTTGCAGCTTATAAACCTGCTGAAGATGGAAAATGAGAAGATGATAGCATGCTTATTCAAATGCTTCGCAGATGAAACAATGCTACTAAACAAAATGCATCAAAGAAGAAGAAAAATTGAAGAAGGAAAAATAGCAACTACAGAATTCAATTTAATTTTCAGTTTTTATTTTCCCTCCTACCTATTCTACTATTTTTAAAGAGGGATTGAAATTGTGGAACTTTGAAATCTGAAAGTGTAATGTTCTTTATACAAAGTTGATTATTTCATAGATTTTAGTCAATATTTCACCCTATCTGCATAATTACCTGGGTTAGCTACTTTAAACTTTTATTTTAATGGTAGACAATTGTAGAAAATGTATTTTGTTGTTGTAATTTTATGGTTGCTGGTGGGTGAATTTTCAATAATAAAACAATGAATGTGATTGCTATTAAGTTGACAGGTTTTTAGTGGTATCATCTTAATATCTTTTGGTTAATTTTTTGTTTAAAGTTTGTGAAATTTCTATTGCTATGACAGCCTTGCAGCTATTCTTTGATGATAACTTCATATTATCCAACTAATTGATGTGAATGATCCTAGGGCAATTAAATAATGTGCCAAGAAAAAGACATTTTTTAAAACTTGAAAAAAGCAAAGTCACCATCAATTATTCTTCTTATTATCACAATTTGTTTGTCACTGATGAATAATTATTTGAGGATTTACAGACAGTTTAGCCAACCTCAACTAACCTACATAGATGGTTACAAAAATTAAAGAATGACAATATATACTTCTTTTTCTAATTTTTTTTTCCTTGCATCTTTCCTTTTCCCCCTTTGATGTACCAACTCTAGGCCGATACTTTCGGGTGTGAGAAGTTTCGGGCAATGCAAGATGGACTTAAGGGACTCCTTGGGCTGACACTTAATTGAGATGGCCTGTACAAGTCATATCCCATGAGGAAGTACTCAAATGGTATTAACATAGCATAGGGCTGCTCCTTTGTCACCATTGACCCACATACCTATACTTGTATGTCCTCATATTCATAACAGCTTAATGTATATAGTTTTAGGTGTTAGACACTGTGCTTAAATATACTACCTTATTAAAGATTGAATATATGTAGTAGAAGTATAATAAGTTTATGTTAGATGCAAAATTCATTAATATGTAAAACGATCCCGCGTATTGCGCGGGTTTAACACTAGTATAAGATAAAGTACGAGCTTGGACTATTTATTGACTTCTTATTATTTTGTCACACATGCTTTTAAAAGCCCATATTTTCATATTCTAATTAAATTAAGCTTCATATTCTGTATTTCCTCAAAAAAAAAAAAATCATATTCTCTAAATATATTTAATTAAATTAAATATATTATTTTATATGAAGTCATTATTAATTTAAATTTGTATTCATATATATCTCTATATAAAAACTAGACTCTTCCACTTGTTAACAATTAGTAAATATATAAAATAAATACTTATATAGTCTTCTTTTGCTAGCTCTTTTGTAAAGATTTCCCTTCCCTCATTTTGTTAGAGTTTTTTCCTATACACTCTGTCTAAATAGAGTTTGTTCCTCTAAGCATAAATAATATTGTAACTTCTCATTTACCAACATGTTAACGAAGTTCATGATATTCTATTTCTAATTTTCACTAGTTAAAACAAGGAAAACAAATAGGAATAAATGGAAAAAGGAAAGCTTGGCCATCTAATGCAGCGTAAAAGTGTAGAAGCAAAATATGTAAAACGCAATAACTATAAATGTTTCACAAAAGCTAAATTCTACAAGAACGGTAGACTAGTAGGCAAAAGAATATGACAAAACCTCTCAATAGAAACTAACTTGATAAAAACTTAATGATCACCACCTCTTCCTAAAGAGTATTTATAAAAAGAGATTTTCACCTACTCCTTTACTAAAAAGGCATAACAAAGTCTTAGTTCTACAAGAAATAGGAAAACAAAAAATCATAATTCATGTAGGATAAGGAAAAGAATATATTTTAACTATTTAATCTTATATAATTTATTACATCTAATCTTTTTTTAGAGAAATATATTATATCTAATCTAATTAAATGTATTACAATTGTTGAGTAATGCTATGAGATTCTTTTTGTTGTGTCCTTAGCATTACTCAAAACAATTTGAAAAAAAAGCCCAAAAGTCTTTTGTTTTTAAATAAATAAATTTTAAAAAATTATCGGCACTATTTTAAAATTATACATGTAGGGTCAGTTTTTGTTGCCCAATCCCAAAGGATATGGGTTAAAGGCCCAACGAACCCAGAATAATGAATTTGTAGAGAGTGGATCGAAGGTTTAGGCGCTGGCCGGCGTTCACGAAACATGAACCCCCTTTCTTTCTTTGAAAAAATACTTAGAACAATTTACAACTGGGGGAGCCTCCTCGGACCATGGCTGAGGAGGCTTTCTCTTTCCCCATTCCAAAGACCCCCCCCCCAATTGCCATATACATTCAGCCACTAAACTTCCATTTAATCACTAATATTTATATTCATCAATGGAACAATTATTTTAAAATAACATTTAATAAAATTTAATATTTTTATCAAAAATAATCCAATAGATGATGTATGCAATGATGCTACTTGTCATTTTGTCAAAGAACAAGATTTTCTTATATACTCTTCATCTAAATAGAGTTTGTTCCTCTAAGCATAAATAATATTGTAACTTCTCATATACCAACATCTATATATATTATATCTAAAAGCTAAAGCGTAGCATTTATTGTTGCTATGCTCCAATAGAGCCACATCAGCGTACATGTTATTATCATTTTTATTTCCAATTTTCCTATAATATTTTTTAACATTTATTCATTTTAAAAAAAAATATTTACATTTTTTCTAACCTTTCTCTATCCTTTACCATTTCAGCTCCCCACTACCTTCTACCTTAATATCACTTTTCATCATTCCTTTCATCTTCCTTTTTTTGTCCTTTCTTATTCACACTCTTACTATAAATTTGTCATTCTCTTTTCCATTCTTTACATACTTTTCCCTCACAAAAAAAGTTCTCTCTCTCTCTCTCTCTCTCTCAATTTTTTGGTGAATTTTTTATTTTTCTTGCATCTTTGCTTTAGGTTGATAAATTGTTGTGTTCTTTAGAACTTTATATTGAGCTGATGCGATTTTGTTTTGTGATTTAAGTTTTTTTTCTCTCTTTAATTGTTAATTTTATTACATGTGTTTTTCTTTAAATTCTTAGTTTGGGTTGCTTCGAATTCACATATTTAGTTGTTCTATATATGTTATTTTTGTACAACATGAAATTTGTTCTATGAAATTCCTTTTAGACTTGCTACGTTATCTTTTCAATTGATTTTTTTTTTCTCTCCTCATGTGCAGTGATTGACTTCTAGCCAAAAATATTCTATTTATATATTTAGAAATCTATTTCTTCTTAATTCCAATTGTTTAAATTTTTTATGGGCCATGGATTCTATTGTGCAATTAATATGAAAAATAAAATAAAAGTAAAATAAATTCTGCAATAATTTGCTTTACAGGGATTGACTCCTCTAAGTTATACATTGTTCCTTAAAAGTAGTGTGAGAAAACTAATTTTTGGTATGTCTATGTAACTAATGTTTCTAATCTTTTGAAAGTTTGTGGAGCATAAACCCTACTAATTAGGCCATTTAAATCATTTGAATTAAAAATCAATTATAACATAAGGAACAAAGGGGTCATAATGCATTCGTGTTCTCCTCATATCATGATAAATTTGAGTAGTTGAATAGTATTGTTGTTTAATTTACCACTACTACATATTTTTTCTTGAAAGCTACATATCATCGATCGTAACACCAAATGGATATTTCAAAATTCATTTTCATGATTACTTTGTTGTGTGGTGAGTTGAAACATTGTTGGATAATGATGTACGTTAGATTGTATGTGTAGCCTCTTGACTTGCAAAGGGTAAGTACTGATTTATGCTAAGTTTTTGTTATTGATATTCTTTATAGCTATAATGGTTGAGGTCTAATGAGGCTTCATTAATTTATGCGAGGCTTCAATTTCACCCAAATGACAAGTAATAAAACAAGACAATTCATGTTCAGCTTTTAAGTCTATTCTTTAAAAAAATGCTTAGCTTTCTGGTAACCACCAATTTGTTTTGTTAACTCAACATCATAAAATAACTTAAATTTAGTTATATGGATAGGGTTTATCATTTTTCATGTTGCAAAAAAATAAATAAATTCAAGCTAACATCAATAGCACTACTACAATTGACCATTTAAATTTAGTCATATCCTCCATATCATGAAATTATTAATATTTTCTCATTTTTTAAATTTTTAAAAAATGAAACATATAATGTTTTAATTAAATACAAATAAATAAAAATTTCCTTATAAAATTGTACTCATTTTTTTTTTTAACATTTACACTTACTTCAACATTTCTCATTCCTTTCACATTTTCATCTCCCTACTACCGTCTACATTAATATCACTCTCCATCTTTCCCTTTATCTTTATTTATTTTGTTTCTTCTTATTCTTATCCTCTTATTATAAAATTTTCATTATCTTTTCTATTCTATATTTCTATGCATAATTTTCCCTCACAAAAAAGATTATTTCTCTTTCTAAATTTTTTGTTGGATTTTTTATTTTTCTTGCATATCTGCTTTAGGTTATTAATTTTTTCTATTTTTAAGAACTCTACTTTGAGTTGATGCAATTTAGTTTTGTGTTTTAAGTTTTTTTTCTTTGTTGTTCTCTCTAATTGTTAAATGTTATCCTATTGCATTATTAAAATATATAATATTATTCTATTACATAGCATGATTTGGATAATTTTACCATATAAGAATTTTACATAAGTTATATAGACAAAAGCAAAACAACAACAACAACAAAAACAACAATAATAAATACATATATATATATATATATATATGTGTGTGTGTGTGTGTATGTATATATTTATTTATGAGATAACTCTAAAAAATTATCATACGCGACACACGGGTGTACGACTAGTGTTAATAAAGTTCATGATGTTCTGTTTCCTCTTTTTTTTTCTTTTTTTTTCTTTTTTAACCTTTACCAGTAAAAACAAGGAAAACATATAGGAATAAATGAAAAAAAAGGAAAGCTTGGCCATTTGATGTAGCGTAGGAGTGTAGAAGCAAAATATGTAACACACAATAACTATAACTATTCCACAAAAGCTAAATTCTACAAGAACTATAGACTAGTAGGCAAAAGAATATGACAAAACCTCTTAATAGAAACTAACTTGATAAAAACTTAATGATCGTCATCTCCTCCTAAAGAGATTTTCACCTACTCCTTTCCCAAAAAGACATAACAAAGACTTAGTTCTACAAGAAATAGGAAAACAAAAAATCATAATTCATTTGGGATAAGGAAAAGAATATATTTTATCTGTTTAATCTTATCTAATTTATTACATCTAATCTTTTTTTAAAGACATTTATTACTTAATCTAATTAAATATATTATAATTGTTGAGCAATGCTATGACATTCTTTTTGTTGTGTCCTTAGCATTACTCAAAACAATTTGAAAAAAAGCCCAAAAAGTCTTTTGTTTTTAAATAGATAAATTTAAAAAATTATCTGCACGATTTTAAAATTATACATATATAGCAAGAAAATTATATGACGCTGTCCTCATAGATTTTGAGTTGTTTATCATAAAAATAGCTTTCAGAATTTATTTGTGTAATTTGCTTCCTATAATTAAATGCAATACAATAAGGAAAGAAATCAAAAATTACAATAATAATTACACCTAATTTCATCCCATAAATGTCTAATTATATCTAATCTAATTAAATTATCATAGTTTGGAAAGAAGTTCAAATGTCTTTTCGTTTTTATTATTGATATGGACATAACAAAAAACTACAATAATTTCATAACTTTCTGAAATTACATGGCCAGCTCAAACAAGGGCCCACCGTGATCTCAAAAATTTTAAGGCGAATTTACACTTTGCCCATCTCTGATTTGCTCCAAAAACATTTTGCCTACCTGTGGTTTAAAAATTAACAAATTACCCANGATTTGATGTAAAAGGGAGAGTTTTCGTTTTGTTTTTAATATGATTTGTAGTGTAGTTTCTTGGCTTTCTAGAACCTGAAAGTTACTGAATACTTAAAATGAGGGGTTTGTTTTTGTGATCACATGATTATTACACTTCTTTTTTTCTTTTGCATCCTATTGATCTTATGCTACAGGAATCGTTATTAACCTTCAAAAAACAAATAAAAAATTTATTTGTGAGTTTCCTGCCTTTTTTTAAAGGTTATGGTGCTGGTGCAGTGGGTATTCTTTGCTTAGGGATCCTCAGTACAACAAACGATTTACCAATGCTTTGGTATCTTCAAATGTTTTCCCCTTTTAGTTGAAAAGATTCTAATGCTCCATTACTTAAAGCTGGGTCTCGAACTAATCATATTCCAGATTGTAGGATTGTACTATGATAAATTTAAGGATCAATCCAGATCGTCCTATAGTTCACTTTTGTGGAATCAGATCAGTTACTAGAATTGTAGTGACAAATTTACTGGTTTAAAAGTCACTTACATATCAATATCCATGCGATTGCTGCTTCTGCACTGCAGGGCTTGCACCATAACCAAAGCTTTGCCATATATTTTATGTCATTGCTACCAATTGTTCTTCCTTCCTTTTTTTTTTTTTTTTTTTTTTTATTATTTATTTTTTTATTTTTTATTTTTTTTAGGTCTGTTTAAACCAGTGGCCAAAGGAATTTATCTTTATTTTGTTCCAATGGTGTATCTTTGAGAATAATCCTCGGCTAGAAGGTCCAGAGTTGCTAGGACTTGCAAGTTATGACACTAACTGCTCATGAAGATGTATGATGCTGCAAAACTTAACTTTGCACGGAATAGATATGTATTCCAAAAATTGGAAGTGTGTTACCTACAGTGTAGTGGGGTTGGTGATAAATTCAATCCCTTATATATAACTATTTGTAAATTTTACTATACTGTTGTTCTCTTTTGAAGATGTTCAACAAGTTAATATGTATTGATGAAATACTAGAAAAGGGTTTACCTACCATGTGAATGATTGATTTGGTTGACAGTTTCGCTCATAATATGTTCAAGACATTAATATGTATTAATGTAATACTAGAAAAAGGTTTACCTGTCGAACAAGTGGTTGATTTGGTTTGACTTCATCTCTCTTGCTTTGTCCTACTTATTACTAATGATTTTTATACAAGCTCATATACTTCTGTTAGTTCTCTTTCCAGCTTCAAAATTTTCAGGAATACTGATTGAAAATAAGTTTGATGTGTGCCGTTTCTGAACTCCAAGGTATTAAACATTAGTTTCTGTACTTGCTGTCATGCTAGCAAAAATAGGGGTTTCAGCCGGCTTTACCTTTATTGGATTTGAACCAATGACTTACCGCTTACTATTCAAGGGGGGATGGAGCGCTAAGAAAGAGAAAGCGTTATCACTATTCGAAATGAAGCAGCAGCTAGCACGCTCAGATTAGAAGGCAAAATAGCAACTACAGAATTCAATTTAATTTTCAGTTCCTGTTTTCGATCCTACCTGTTCTGCTATTCTTGAAGAGTAATTGAAATTGTAGAATTTGAAATCTGAAAGTGTAATGTACATTGTGTGTGCAGCAGCCAATGTGGCATGACCACAAAGCTGAAGTTGCAAAGGGGTATCAAAGATTTGATTGATTTACAGATACTTCTTTTTATTGAGAAAGTGATTTATATACAGATACTTTATTAGTTATTATGAGAATGAAATAATGCTTAAAAATTTCTCAAAATTCTACTGCACCAATAAAATATGGACATCTAATCATGGTTAAAGACCATTTTAAAATCTGTCTGTTAATGATCATATGGAATTTTCAACTTAGTGCTATTTTCACCATGTTTTTAACATGTGCAAGCAATCAGATGGATGGTGTGGAATGGTAAATGTGGATACTGGTAGAGAGAATATGATACCTACACTTCAACTTTGTAGTTTCTCACACAGGTTCAAACTCTAATCTTAATGCACAAAGCCACCAAGAAAGAAATCATAAACAAACCAAACCTACTTATCAGTTTCCCCTAACTTTCAAATACATAATCTTAAAGGCTATTGTAATTCAATTTTATGGAGAAAAATATAGAAGGGTTCCAACTTGGGAGCCCTATAAGAATTAGAGTCTAAAATTTCATTTTAAGATTAAGTTTCATATTCCTCCAAGAAGAGAAAAAATGATTATGAGGAGATAGAAATAGGGATTTATAATTAGGCCCGTCGGGATAAATTGATCAAGCCCAAAGTCGATGAATCTCCCATGGTCATTATTATAATTATTTTTTATTTTACTAAAAATAGTTTTTTTTTTTTTTTGAAAAACCCAAAAATACACTTTAAAACCTATGAATCTTCCAGGAAAGAACGCACAAAAAAAGAAAAGAAAAACCACGAAAATGAACAACTAACCATCACGTGTTGATGTTAAGTTATGTCTGTCTTTTAGAAGAACACCTACATATTAACATCATTATCTGAACAACTAACCATCAATCCCCTTCCCTATTTTATCATTGCATTAAGTATAATATATTAAGTTGATTGTTTTCTAATTCATAAAATGATTCCGCGCATTGCGCGGGTTAAACACTAGTATTAATAAAATCTGATGCCTAAAATGTATAGATGAAATTATGTTTGATAATTTTATATGGTATTAACAAATAACAACTATAATTTTGTTAAACAGACTGGTTGTCTAAGGGAAAGTGCTGTACAGTGGGACAATGTGCCTTTTGCTATAATGCAATCAGTTGCCGTTTACTCTGACCTATCTTTGATTGGCTTAATACTTAAGTTTCCAGCTTTTAAGTATGCATAAGTTTCTGTTTTCCCTTCCCTAACCGACTCTTAAGTCTCAACAAGAGAGAGTGATAAACGCAAGAAATTACATCACATGTAGTGTGCGAGTAAACATGAAGAAGATATTAAAGGAAAGCGTAGAGAATGAGAGAATACATTGCATTAACGTGGTTTCGCTTCTCTGGCCTAGTCAACATCTACGATGAAAAGTCTAGGATGCGCAATGAATCTATTGAAAAATATTCATAATAGGTTAAATCTTAGACTAGTCCGATATTACTGTTGTATATATAGGTATATATATGGATATGTTATAATAATGATATTTGAGTTTGGAGAGTATTGTTTTATAAAGATGATAAAATGAAAATTCAAGTTTTGAAATTTTTTAAGTGAAAATTTGAAATTCAAGTTTTTCGATTGGTTGAAGATTTGCTCGATCGATCGAAATGATGAGGAAAATAATCCTGAAGTTTTTGCCGGACTCGATTGGTGTTTGATTCCTCTTCCATCGATCAAAAAGAGCCTTCGATTGATGTTCAATTCCTTTTGATTGATTGAGACTCGTGAAAGCTAAATTTTTATAGAATTTTTTGATAACTGTTTTGAATGTTTGTAAAGGTTTCAAGCTTTGTGAATAGTTTTATGAAATATTTTAACTCTCCATATGTGTCTTTTGAAGGAATATAATCCTATGGGTATAAATAGAGATTTATATTTACTTGATATCAATCTTTTTTTCTCCTAAAAGTTAGTTAAGAAAAGAAACACAAGAAATGCTATGGGTATTCTCCAGAATTGCTATCTATAGAATCTAACAACTTGGTTGTATTCTTGGAACAAGTTTGTGGCAACCCTTTAGCAAGAATAGTGTGGGAGCAAATATTGTCCAAAGATAACAATGTTGTGCCTCCAAGTTATTTAATTTTCTGTTTTTCTTTTGTGTTCACTTTGTTCTTTCTTGATTACTTTGTGTATTATCCTCAACAGTTACATGTTACACACACTTTCATAACATGATTTTATGTTCTCTTTGGGGAGTTCTAGCATCCATTTTAAGTCATGACCTCCTTGTTTTTGCTTTGGTTATCTTGTTTGTTTAACTTGGGCTGCTCGTATGTATGACATAGTTGTTGGCAAGTTAATGCTTATTTGGGATGCACTTATAAGTTAGCTTATTGCTTCCCCCCCCCCCCCCACTATTTGTGGGTCTTATGCAAGTCACACACTTATTTTATTTTATTTTTATCTTTTACTTATAGTACTTTCAACAAAAGCTAGATAAGTTGTTTCTAAATGGACACAATTTGCTTGTTTGTGTGTTTGTTTGTATTTCACTAATCTCATTTTTCAAATCCAAACAAAAATTAGGTGAGAGAGAAAGAAAGAATAACAAAAGTAGTAAACACAATTTGACATGGGCCAAACGGTTTTTTATTTGACATTTCCTCACAAGAGCCTTTTATCTTTCAGGAGCATGTCATATTGTCATGAGCACACTGCACATAACAAGATTTCAAAAGGAAACTAGCACTGCGCTGAAGAAAATCAAAGAGAAAATGGGACAGAGTCACAGTCACAGAGTCATATTTTAGATCTTTGAGGAAACTTCTCTGAAATGACTCCAATGCAGAAAAAATTCTTAGATACTCTTAAAATGAGAAATTGTGCTCCCTTCTCTCACATTTATGGTGAACTTTATCAAGAATATAATGAGTAGAACCCATTATAAATGTGAGAGAAAAAAACACTATTCTCTGTGCTCTAAGAGTGCTTAACAGTTACTCTAAACGTGGTAGTATCTTTTTCAAGCAAACTTGAATTTTTTTCTCCTTCGGCAAGTTTATTCAATAAAGTAAAGCTTGAGTTATTATCTTTCGCTAATATTATTCAATATACAAGTTCAGCCTGAGGCCTAGCTAGTTTTCTTTCGTACAGGTAAAGAAATTTAAGTTCCCTGGCCTCCATATATAGCAGAACATTTATATGAATTGAACCATGCTTTTCACAAGCTTGATGTGACTGCTCTAATGTTTTCACCTCCTGCCTAACAAGTTTTCTAAACTTGCACGTATATAATGTAGAGTTTGATTGACGAGAATGGGAATAAGGATGGGCAGAGAGTAATTCGGTAAAAAGTTTGTCAACAATGTCATGGAGAGTTTGCTCCCATACCTCCCCTCAAAAGAATGATAATGTTACGATCTGATAGCACTGATGAATAACTCGTCCAAAAAGAGAATAAGAAAAAAAAAACCATATGACTACTAGCTATTTCTAGCGATAATCACACAATTCCAATTACACAATTACATGATTAAATATAATAAGGCAACTCGTTTTTAGTGCTTAGATATGCTTTCAAAAACTGACACCTTGTTATGTTATGCTTAGGTATCACTGGATGAGTGTAATCCTTTTTGTTCCATACATACAGTATAATTATATATATATATATATATAAATCATAAATCGAATAAGACTTAGAAATGACATCAATCTAACAGTTACAAAGTGAATATATTCTATTGTAATATTTAATTCAAATCATATAAAATAATCAATTTCGAATGGAGAGAATCTATTTTCCTATCCTAATAGGCCTAAAAACATTAACATAGTTATTAAATCCTGGATGGTGACCCAATGTTAAATAAGAAAAAAAAAAAAAATATAAAACTGAGTCTAAGAGATTGTAATATAAATATATAAATTAAATAAAGGAAAACCTAAATTACTAATTAGAAAATAAAGCCTAAAAATATAGAAAAATAATAAGACGATGTCATAAAATGTAGTCAAATTTTTACTAAATAAAATTCTATTATATTAGGTTTTAAAATTCTACAAACAAAAGCATATCTCACATTGTATGGATATTGTATATATATATATATTGATCTCCCTAACTACTCCAATCCTTTAGATTATATTCTGAGCTAGTACTTAAAACTCTATTTTCATTGAAAAGTCCAACATCAAATTCATTATAAACTCCTTTGTTTTCATTACTCTATTTATTCAAAAAAACATTACTACCAATTGGTGATTTTGTGCAGAATTATAAGACCAATGGACATGCAAATTCAATTGAGTTGCATGGGTTTCAAAAAAAATCATTGGGTCTTACTGGATTTTATTGATTTAATTGTATAAGTAATGTAATTAAACAACAAGACTAACTTAAGTTTTGATTTACTGGATCATTGATCTGGCTGGACTCGCTTATCCAAGTTTAATTACTATGAGCATTAATAAACCAAATCACTTATGATTGATTATGCCGTTATTGTATGTGTAGATGAGTCTAAATCTTCTGTCCCACTTTTCCTGCTCCACTCTATACTCCACCAATAAATACTTGCCACATGTCCACCTAATTAATTAAATACTTTTATTAATTAATAATTATAGTTTTAATAAGTCAATAATGATAGTATTGAATTAATTAGGTGAACAAGTGGCAAGTATTTATTGGTGGAGTATAGAGTGGAGTAGGAAAAATGGGACAGAAGATTTGGACTCTGTGTAGATAGATGAGTATGGTCTATCAAAAAAGAAAGAAAGAAATATAATAAGAAAAATAATTAAAAAATAAAGGCAAACCTAAATTACTAATTAAATAGATAAAGCCTAAAAATATAGAAAAATAATTAAAAAAACACAAAATAAAAAGACGATGTCATAAAATGTAGTCAAATTTTTTACTAAATAAAATTCTATTATATTAGGTTTTAAAATTCTATAAACAAAAGCATATTTCACATTGTATGGATATTGCATATATATATATATATATTTTTTTTTTGAGAAGGATATTGCATATATATTGATCTCCCTAACTACTCCAATCCCTTGAAAAGTCCAACATCAAATTCATATAGACTCCTTTATTTTCATTACTCTATTTATCAAAAAAAAAAAAAACATTACTGCCAAAGACTTATAGAGGTGATTTTTTTGTGCTGAATTATAAAACCAATGGACATGCAACTCGACTGAGTTGTACGGGGTTAAAAAAAAATCATTGGGTCTTACTGGATTTTATTGGCTTAATTGTATAAGTAATCTAATTAAATAACAAGGCTAACTTTAGTTCTAATTCACTGGATCATTGATACGACTGGACTTGCTAATCCAAGTTTAATAACCATGAACATTAAACCAAATCGTTAGGATTGATTATGCCGTTATTATAAGGAAAGTTTAACTACAAAATAAGGCTACAATCTTACTTTATAAAATAAATATTACTACATATTTTAAAAATCTAACTGTTGAATTATATGTTCTTTATATTTTTAATACAAATATCAAATTTTGTGTCAATCGAATATTATTTACTCTATGATTTATAAGTTTATGTTTTATGCATAATTTTAAACTACAAAAGCTTGCAATTTAAACAATTTATTGATGACATAGCTATTAATCTTTAATTTTCTATTAATTATGCAAGCATGAAGGATATAAGAATAGGATGTAATCTAATGGTGGATTTGTCAAAATTCACTTTCAATAAAAAAGATATTGAGTAAGGTTGTATCCTAATGCTACAACCAATTTTGTAGCTAAACTTTGTCCGTTATTATATGCGTTGATAGATGAGTATGGTCTATTGAAAAAGAAAGAAAGTTGAGTATGGAAGTCAACCAATGTCAAGATATAGTTTACATGTTAAAGAATTTTTGCATCTTCTACTAGTAGTATGAAAAGCACATCGTACGTAAAATGGAAAAAATGACAGATATGAGATACCTAATGATATAGCATGCCTGTTTAATAAAAAAAAAAAAAAAAAAAATAACATGCTTGATGTAATAAGGGATGGGGATGTGTGTAAAGTAATTTTAATTCGTAGTTAAAATGTAAAAGTACATTCTAAGTCTCTTCTTTTAGGCTTCGTTTGAGAGTTCATAAGAGAATAGAATGGAATGATCATAAAGAAATGGAATGGAATAGAATGTATTTAAGCAAGGGAAAGGAATGGAAAAGAAAGAAATGTAATGAAATTAAGTAACCTTGATTGGATGTTTTAAAATAAAGGAATAGAAAGGACTAAAAATGAATGGAATGTAAGTAATCTTGTTTGGAAGTAACATAGAGGGAATGGAATGAAATTATTTTATGACAATATTACTATTAGATCCCTATTTTAAAATAAATGGTTGAATATATAGGGGTATTTTTGGAGTTTTAGTAAAGAATTCATTAAATTTAATTCTATTCCTTCCCATTTCTTTCAATTTTGGGGAGAATGAAAATTTGAGATTTTAAGGGAATAGAGAGGAATGAGTATTCACTTCTACTCAATCTATTTCCTCCCACTTATCTACTAAACAAGAGAATGAACTTTCCATTCCCTTTATTAAAACTCTCAAATAAGAGAAGGGAAGAATATTATAAAATTATTCTTTTCATTCCTTTTCATTCCATCCATTCCCTCCTCCCAAACGAGGGCATAAGGTTAGGATTTGATTTTTGGGAAAAGTTAATTGATGCCATAAGTGCATTGATTTAGAAAATATTTTTAGAAACTTTTTATATAAAGGAAAAAAAAAAGTAATTGATTTGTTTAGCAACTATTTATATTTCTCATAAAAGTGATATTAAAACTTTCCTAAAAATAGTCTCGTAACAAATGCTCTAAGGGCTCCCGTTAACTAGGAAAAAGAATTTTGTATTAAATGATACCACGCAATCCGTATCAAAATCCAATAAACGAGAGACATGTGTGCAAAATAACTACCCACTAACACGTCTTTTAATTATTAATGGGTTAGTTATTTTTTACTAACATGTCTTACACTTATTGGATTTTGATACCGCTGACATGTTATCATTTGATACCAAATACCTTATGTACGTGCAAGTTAGATTTGAGTTTATATGAACAAATAAAATAAGTTATCTAACAGTACATCTACATGAAAAAGCTTCTACGTGACAAAGATGCTAGCTATGACATGATACACGTTAGAGAAGAAGTAAGTGATAGGAAGAACGTAAAAGGGACACAAGATGTATGTGGAAAACCTAGAAAAGGGATGAAAAACCACAGTTTGAGCAAGAATGGAATGTTCTTGCTCTGTTCAGATTTGTATTAGGTGAGGAAAAGAGGTAACTCTTGTACAATAAGAGTGTTCTTCCTTAAAGAGAGACCTTGTTTTTTATCTTCCTATCTTGTCAACTTTCCACTCTCTTCTCCAACTGTCTACTTAGGTTCTTACCTTAAAATATAACTGCATGTTCTTCTTATAATCTGAGGAATATGACTGAGTACAAAGACAGGTGTCTAGTCATCATTTCCTTATTTTAGACCTTTTCACAGCTGTGATATTATATGCTGACTAGAGGATAGAGATTGCGCCAATGTGGCACTGCAGCCCGTGGGTAGGTGACTTTGCCACTGCTAGGGAAACAGGCCCTGGACATTGAGAGGGACATCAGGAGTACTATGAATGATAGACGTGTCTCTAAAGTGGTCTAACATGCATTCAACCAATAAAAGGTGTCCTCATAGTTACTGACCTTAGAAAGTCACTATCTCCCTTTTTGTGAGTTCTTAAGTACCATGTGAGGTGCATATCTTACTTCCTTTCCAAGGCAGTCACGCTTTTGGCATGGACCAAGAATAGGATCTTTTAGCCAACGCTTCCTCTTCCTTTGCTCATAGCCATTCCACATGTAGGGTCCAGATCTAGTCACATACACATTCTCCCATGCCTTAGTGGAGTAATATGTTAGGATTAGTGCCTTTAAATCCTATTGTATGATACTATTTATGACATTATGTATGACTTAATGATGTAATTAATAAAATTTTTTTATTCTTATCTAAAATAATGGTAACATGAATATTTGTATATTATCATATAGCCCAAGAAATGTAGTATGTGATTTAGTCACAAAAGATATAAATCACAAATTCTTTGTAAACTAAGAATTTTAGTTCGTAGTTGGTGATGAAATTGGGTATTTCATTTGCGAAGACTATAACATATCAACTAAGATGATTTATCTTGATTATGAAAGTTGAGACTTCTAGTTGATATATTGATATGTTTTAAGAGTTAAGACATATTAAACTGAACCACTGTGAGATTTATTATTCTTCTAACGACTGTCAAATGAATAATAAATTTCACGACTTCTATTTACATGAACTCTTTATCCTAAGAGAATAATGGACCTGATCATATAGTGTAGGTTGCTTTAATATATCAAGAGTGAGATCTAAAGTCACGATCAAAATCTCAGTATGTTGGGTAGCCACATTTAGTGTTGATGGAACATATATTCTCAAGATGGAATTCATAATCTCTTAATAGAGATATAAAATATTCCTTTGAGATAAATTTAATGGGTTCGGTTATTCAGAGTGTTAGGCCTATCCACTTTAGTAAGGAGTTACTAAAATATATATATTTATGAAATTAGATTTCATGAATATATGATGAATAACTTAAAGGATTAAACTGGGTACTCAAGGATTAAGATGTAGTAATCTTCAAAGTGGCAGTTTACATTCATAACTTTGTATTACTATGAATATTTTATGAAGGAGTTGCATGTATTATAATAAAGTCTTGTGATATAATTTATTAATAAGGCCTAAAGTGCAATTATATTTATATAGTGGTATTAAATATAATTAATGGTAACTTTGAACTTGTCCAGAGTTGACAGAAAAGGCCAAGGCCTATTGGAGCTAGTGTCTTATTTGTTCTCTTTTGGTTTCACTCCAAGCCATATACTAAATCCCAATTGGAATGGCCCAAAAGACTAGCCCAATTAGATAATCAGCTATAAGAAGAGAAACATACAGAATTGGTTTGTATGTGAGTGTCGGACACTCTCTTATTCTTCCTTGAACACATTCACATAAACTGATTGAGAGACCACACTTCTTGGGCACAAGTGGATTTGGAGTGAAGATTAAGAGTGTTCCCAAGTACTTCTAATTTTTGGTTTTGAATTTCATTGCATGAAGGTACACTCTTTTGTTCTTGTACTCTGAAATTTACATAGTACATGTTATCTATTGCGAATGAAGTAGATTCGTTAATTTTCCGTTGCGTATGTTTTGTATGCGATACAAATCATGTTTTTCCAACATAATGTACATTAGCCCCTTGACTGTTAATGGTGTTTAATGGCAAAGGCCTTCAATAGTCACATTGGTTCAGGCATTAACACTCTGGTGATCATGCCTTGTGACCTTTGAACATGGACACGTGGCTTGCAGGGGTTCTTTTAGCCGTTTTGTATCTCTTCGTTTCTTGCGTTTTGGCAGACAGACATTATTCCTCATAAATGCCATGTCTCTTCACTTAACTGTAGTTGAAGATTTAAATAAGGAATGTTTCTTCTTCATTGTTCATTCCTTTTGTACCTTTAAATTCTCTCAAAGAATCTTAACTCCCACAAAAATGTCAAACCTTTCCTCCGCTGGTTCTAACTCCCCAAAACACACCTCCAACTCTTCTAAGAGTGCTCCAAGCTCTCCAGACAACAACATTCGCTCCCCACCACCAAGCCCTGTGCATCCCCCTCTCCCTTTTTCTATATTCCCTCTGCCTCCCCAAGTCTTCATCCTTGAAGAGGTTGCTCCCTTCAATTGGAGTGACGAAGAAAAAGAAGACTCAGAGGAACTTCGGCTAAAGGCTGAAGAAGATGCTAAAGAGGCAGCGCTTGTTGCCTTCATAAGAGCCCCCTCTAGGCGCAGGAGAAGGTGTAGGCCCTTTCAATCAGGCTCGGAGTCTATCGCTTTGGATTATTCTGACTCAAGAGAGTTAGACTCCTCTGATGGCTCTGACTCAGGGCAATATGAACGCGAGGAAGAGGAGGAAGAAGAGGATGAGGAAGAGATGGAGTATTTGGCTCCAGACTATCCACAAGAGGACTCTAGGGATGACTGGGATGCCTATATGCTGCAGTTTCCTTGATTTGCTTGCCATCAAACCTGCAGCATTTTTTTTTTAATGTTGACAGGAATTTAGACCCCTTAAACACACAGATTGCGTAGCCTAGATTAATTAGCCAAGTTGTTACTTAGACAAATTAAGCAATTCTAGGTTAAAACAATCCAAACAATCATATCAAGAATATAAAGCAGCGGAAAATAAATAACACAAGATATGATCACCCATGAAACCACACGGTAAAAACCTGGGGAGGATTTGACCCACCGATCCTCAAGGCTAACCTGAATTCACTATGAAAGAATTGAAGTTCATACAAAAGGACTACAAGCTCCCCGCTCGACTTCCTAATGCTACCCACCAGTAGAACTTCCTGACACGACCACGCGCAGGCTCCGAATCCACGGACTACTTCTTTCTTGAATTCCTCAATCAGCTACAAGCTCCCCGCTTGCTTTTCTTTTAAGTTCCAATGGTTGCAACGGTAATGATCTTCAAGATGTTGAAATCATCTCTACCATGAAAACCCTAAGTTTTGTGTAAAGGAAAGCTCCTCAAAGATCTCACAAGAGATTCACACAAAACA
>NW_027069546.1:163385-200387 GCF_002906115.3 Quercus suber
GACTACTTCTTTCTTGAATTCCTCAATCAGCTACAAGCTCCCCGCTTGCTTTTCTTTTAAGTTCCAATGGTTGCAACGGTAATGATCTTCAAGATGTTGAAATCATCTCTACCATGAAAACCCTAAGTTTTGTGTAAAGGAAAGCTCCTCAAAGATCTCACAAGAGATTCACACAAAACAGCAATGTATGAGCAACAATACAATATGGACGACCCCCAAAAACGTGGCTAGGGTTTAGTTTATATACCTAGGGTAAAAACATAAAACCCTAAACGTTTAATGAAGTAGGGCTGAGTTGGAAATTCTGCAGAAAATTCAACCTGTGCGATTTTCGATCGATCGAGTTAGGCCGAAAGTCCCAAGTACTTCTGCAGCCACTCGATTCCAACTTTACAATATTAAACTAACTTTGAGCAAGTCTAAATAAGACTAAATACAATGTTTTGATCATGATTTGCCAACATTACAAATTAGAGTTCTAAATACATAAAATCCTAAGACCTTAGAACCTAACAAATGTGTTTCCTTTTGTTTTGCCATTTATTGGCTTCGGTTGTAAAACTTTAAATAATTTTTGTTTTATTATTTTGTGTCTCTATATAGGAAAGGGGTGATAGGCCACAAGGGCCAAATCATGTAAATCTCTCTTTCCAATTTTTGTAATGCTTAAACACAAGAAAAAAAAAAAATTGAACGGTTTTAGACCCTTTAAACTAACCAGATTAACCTAATTAATTAGCCAAGTGATTAACTTAGTCAATTTATGCAATTCTAGGTTATCACAAACATATAATCATATCAAGAATATAAAACAGTGGAAAAGTAAATAACACAATGATATGATGACTCAGGAAACCACACGGTAAAAACCTGGGGAGGATTTGACCTAGCTATCCTTAAAGTAAACCTGAATCCACTACAAAGAATCGAAGTTCATACAAAAGGACTTACAAGCTCCTCGCTTGACTTCCTAATGCTACCCACTAGTAGAACTTGCTGACATGACCACGTGCAAGTTTCGAATCCACGGACTCCTTCTTTCTTGGATTCTCCACCAAGTACAAGCACCCACGCTTGTTATTCTTTAAGCTCCAATGGCAGCAACTAAGTTGATCATCAAGGTGTTGAAGTAATCTCTACCTAGAAAACCCTAAGTTTATGTGAAGGAAAGCTCCTCAAGGATCTCACAAGATATTCACACAAACCATAAGTATGAGCAACAATCCACTCAGAACAACTCCCAAAAACGTGGCTAGGGTTTTGCCTTTTATACCTAGGGTAAAATTAGAAAACCCAAAAAGTTTAATGAGGTAGGGTTGAGTTGGAAAATTCTGCAGAAAAACATTCTGCCCAAGATTCGATCGATCGAGTCTAACTTTCGATCGATCGAGCCAGGCCGAAATGCACTAATGCATCTGTAGCCACTCGATTCCAACTTTACAAGAATAACACAACTTTGAGCAAGCCTAAACAAGACTAAACATATTGTTTTGATCATGGTTTGCCAATATTACACATTAGAGTTCTAAATACATGAATCCTAAGTCTTTAGAACCTAACAAACTCCTCCTTTGGCAATCCGTGACAAAATACAAATTAAAAACTCAACAAACGCATAAACGCATGTGTGACAGAAAACATTTAATCAACAGGTATAACATTCTTGTATGTTTTACACAACACATAATAAAGACATATATCAATGAATAACTCATAAATATAAATCAATAAGCAGAGAATCACAAGAAACAAGAATCATGTATATCAATCATGTATAACAAAAACAATGTAACTCCCCCTAACATGAATAGCCCTAAAAATGATATACAAAGTGAAGCACCTAGATACAATCTAATATCTCCACTAACTCCGTAAAACAAAAATAAACTCCCCCTAACTACAAAAACTCCTTTACAGTGTCAAAACTGTACTCCCCCTTTTTGTGACGGAATGCCAAAGGACAATCACACGCCATCATCAAAAGGAAGTGGTGAGGGTGAACGCAGATGTGCTAAGTCGGTTGGTAGAGCACGAATCTCGTTAAGCAAGTCCACCAAAATTTGACTATGAGTCGCCTGAACGGTCATGATAGTTTCCAAGGTACGACGAATATCAAAGTCATCTGAAGGAGGTGGAGGAACATCAGTAGTAGCAGCATCACCATTAGGATCAGGAACATCCTCACCAACAGGACCTGTAGAAGAAGAAGAAGGAAGAGGTGCGTTACCAGAAGGCTCAAACCTAGGGTGTTTACAACCAGCTCGAAGATGAGCAGCCCTCTGACGAAGAAAAGACGCATCTATGGGAGCAATAACATGAATGGGCTCAGAGGAAGGGAAACCACTAAGATCAAGATAAAGCAAAATCCTATGAAAGAAAATAGGATGAACAAGGGCATGAGAAGAAGATGAACTCCTATAAACATCGTTCAAAGAACGAAGAAATAAATGAGGAAAACTAATAGGAGCATCAGTAACAAGAGCATACAAAAACACACACCGCTCGAGAGGAATGGTGTGAAGATGAGAAATGGGCCAGATAGAGTGACAGACTATCCTAAAGAAAAGATAATGTAACTCAGATAGCTCAGCAGTGGTAATCTTAGGATCATACCCCATTGGATAGAAGACCCAGTGATGTATGACATGACATCACCCAAAGGAGGAGACACATCATAAGGATAGATAAGGTGTTGGACCACAGGTACCCCTAGAGCATTAGCCACTACAGAAGGAGTAATGGTGTACTCTACGCCTTGTATCCAACTCTTTACTAAAGTGTTGAAATCATAGACGTGGATAGAGATATTCAAAAAGAACTCTTTAATCAAGGTAGCTGGAGGAGGAGGATCAAACCGAACACCAACCTTGTTTTCAAAAACCAAGAAAATAGTGCCAAACACAATTTGCTTTTTCAAAAAAAAAAAAAAAAAAAAAAAGAAAACAAATAAGTCCTAGAATGAAATGCATGAATGTTATGCAATGCAAATCCTAGAAACAAAAAACACAAAAACCAAAGAACAATGGTCACAAAAGAGAATAGAAATGAAGCACAAGGACCATGTCAGAAAGACTTAATTAGGTCGAGTCTTTTGCATCCAAAACCTTTTAGATGTACCATGAGCATTGGAGTTCTTATTTACGTTCGAGTGATTTCCAACTCCAAGATTGGAATAAAGGTTTAATGCCTTTACCAATTCACCAATGAGTGCCATAGGATCTTGTGCTTGAGGCACAGACACTTTTGGTTTGTTTGCTCTTTTAGCAGCCTGAAGCTTGTAACAGTTAAGACGAATGTGTCCAGACTTTCCACAAAAATGACAAACCCAAGTAGGTTTACCATGCATCTTGTCCTTAGAAAGGGTAGACTCTTTAGGTTTAGACTCATCCAAATCAACCCTAATCTTCCTAGGAGGTGAAACTTCTATGGATTTGACAATCTCACTCACAGAAAGTTTGACAGTTTCACTCACACCCTCACTCATGGAAGGTTTAGAAGAAGATGAAGGAACAAAGTTCGTGGAAGTAGGTGCAGACACAAAGATGCTTTCAACTTATCCTAAACCAGATTTGTCAAAAGGATACTTTTGAACGTTCAGCATTTGATCAAGTTTAGAACTAGCAGATCTAGTAACAGATAAATCATGTTCCAAAGTTTTAACTTTATCAAGCAACAGCATGTTCTCAGATTTCACATGGTTCAAAAGATCATTAGCATCAAATAACTTAACAAGCAAATTTTTCTTTTCAAGCTCAAGAGAATCAATTTTCTTCAGGCCAAGTTCAACATTCATAGTATCCTTTGCAGCAACTTTGTAAAGTTTATTATAGGCATCTTGAAGATCTGCATCCTCAGAGAGTTCCCCATCAGAAGGGTTCTCTTCAATAGACATGCTTTCATTGACTATAGCAGTAGCAATGAAAGCAATGAAGTTTTCATCCTCGTCACATCCAGACTCATCATCAGAAACCTCATTATCACTAAGAGTTACAGCCATAACTTTACACTTAGACCTCAAGAAAGTAGGACATTCAGATTTAATATGACCATACCCTTGACAACCAAAACACTGAACACCCAAAGAATTGTTTGAAGATTGACCTACTTTTTCTCTAGGTTTTTCAAAGTTATTAACCTTAGTGGGATCATTCTTTCTAAAGTTTCTAGGTTCAGCAGTGTTTGTACCTCTTGCCTTTCTGTTGTTATTCCCAATAAAGTTTCTAAAATTCTTGGCAAGGTACGCAATCTCTGTAGCAGAGAAGTCATCATCAAATCCACCAACATCAACATCATCAACAGACTTGAGAGCCATTGATTTGGATTTGTTTGCTTTGGGCAGGTCTAACTTATAGGACTGAAGAGATCCTACAAGCTCATCAACAGGGACGGAGTTCACATCCCTGCTCTTAGTAATGGCAGTCACTTTGGGTCTAAAATCTTCAGTTAAGGATCTAAGAATCTTCCTAACAATTTTAGGTTGATCATAGATTTCACCAAATTAAAAGCAGAATTAGCAATATCATTTAATTTAGCATAGATGTCATCAAAAGATTCATCATCAGACATTCTAATGCTTTCAAATCTAGAAGTCAATTGTTGCAATTTATTAATCTTAACTGCCTTTGTGCCTTCATGCACAGTCTAGAGAATTTTCCACGCAGTGTGAGCAACCTCAATATTTGAGATTCTCTTAAATTCCTCCATAGAAATAGCATTAAAGATGGCATTCATAGCTTTGCCATTGAACCTAGCTGCTTCTTTTTGAGAAGTTTGCTATTCACTCACAGGAGTAGTCGGCCTCTCCTATCCGTACTCAACGGAATTCCAAACCCTCTCATCAATAGATTTCAGGAATGCTTTCATTCTTACTTTCCAATAAGCATAGTTATTCCTATCAAAGTGAGGAGGAACAACGAGAGAGTGTTCATGTTCCATGACAACAGAGGTTAAGGATCAGCTCAGAGATAAAAAAATCTCAAACAAGAGAGCTACCTGCTCTGATACCACTTGAGAGGTTTTAGACCCCATAAACCAACCATATTAGCCTAGTTAATTAGCCAAGTGATTAACTTAGTCAATTTATGCAATTCTAGGTTATCACAAACATACAATCATATCAAGAACATAAAGCAGTGAAAAAGTAAATAACACAATGATATGATGACCTAGGAAACCACACGGTAAAAACCTGGGGAGGATTTGACCTAGCTATCCTCAAGGTAAACCTAAATCCACTATGCGAAAGAATCGAAGTTCATATAAAAGGACTTACAAGCTCCTCGCTTGACTTCCTAATGCTACCCACTAGTAGAACTTACTGACATGACCACGTGCAAGCTCCGAATCCACAGACTCCTTCTTTCTTGGATTCTCCACCAAGTACAAGCACCCAAGCTTGTTATTCTTTAAGCTCCAATGGTAGCAACTGAGTTGATCATCAAGGTGTTGAAGTAATCTCTACCTAGAAAACTCTAAGTTTATGTGAAGGAAAGCTCCTCAAGGATCTCACAAGAGATTCACAAAAACTGCATAGTATGAGCAACAATACACTCAGACCAACTCTCAAAAACATGGCTAAGGTTTTGCCTTTTATACCTAGGGTAAAATTAGAAAACCCAAAATGTTTAATGAGGTAGGGCTGAGTTGGAAAATTCTACAGAAAAACATTCTGCCCGAGATTCTATTGATCGAGTCTAACTTTCGATCGATCGAGCCAGGCCGAAATGCACTAATGCATCTGCAGTCACTCGATTCCAACTTTACACTAATTACACAACTTTGAGCAAGTCTAAACAAGACTAAACATATTGTTTTGATCATGGTTTGCCAACATTACACATTAGAGTTCTAAATATATGAATCCTAAGTCTTTAGAACCTAACAAATATGTTTCATTATATGTTTGCTACTTATTTACATTTATGTTATGCTTTATGTTTATTTAACCACATTAAAAAAAAAAAAAACCAACACAAGACATAAAATATAAACATGCCAGTTAACAAAAATGAAATGAGATAAAGTAAAATAAACTTGTTGGTGAAGGGTCACGCCTTTACACTTTGTCTGTGAAAGTGGTTTCCTTGATTTTAGCATCAACTGCCCCTTTGTCAAATATTCATTTTTTTTCTTCTTTTGCTGACACGTGTCACTTTTGAAAAGATATCCCGTTTTTGAACAAGCTTCTTTTTGGAGGGAAAAGAGTAACACTTCAAAGTATAAAAGGAAAAGAATATTTCCCTTTCTTATTTCTCTCCTTTTTCCTTTATCTTCTTCTTCTTCAACCCGAGACCTAAAATTCTTCTCAAATGCCAAATCATGGGTGTGAAACATGGTTTAAGATCTAGCTCTGCAAAATTTTTGGAACCTTCACCTTCAAAGAGCAACAAGCCCTTTCTAGGGGGAGATGAAAATCCTTCCATAGAGGAACATTGGATTATCCCTCCCTTCTTCGAAGACTATTTGTTTGATAAAAGTCTTGATTAGGATTTAGTCCTTTGTTCTGAAGACCTTCCCTACATAGCACGTGGAGAACCTAATGACCTTTTGACAATGGATCAGGATCTGAAGCACATTCCTAGGCTCGACACCTATGGAGGGGACTTTACTCCCATAGTAGATGTGGTTTTTAAATCCCACACCTATTTTTCTAGAGATTGGAGAAGTTGGTGTTGGAGGGTGTTTGCTCATCATTCTTTCGTGGATACTTTACAGAGAGTAAAACTTGTGGACACCATTCTTGTGTTCTCTGGCTTGGATATCAGCAAGGACAGTGAAAGTCTTGTCTCCCTTTTGTATCGGTGGAATCCTACTACTCATACCTTCTTTACACAGTGTCAAGAAATCTCTCCATCTCTAGAAGATGTCTATGAGATATTGAGACTTCCCCTGTTAGGAGATGGTGAAATAGTCAACATCTCTTTATCTCCTGATGAGTCTAAAGCTGTGAAATTCCTTGAAAATGCAGTGAAGAAAACTCTAAAGAAACCAGTCCTGAAGGCAGTAAGAAAAGGGAAAGCCCCCAGTAAGGAAGTACTAGAAGACACTGGTCTTGGTAGAGACAAAGGTTTCAGGGCCAACTTTTAGGGATGGATTAGGTAGTTCTGGAGGGAATATGCTAATGGCATGGATGAGGAAGCTAATGGAGACTCCTTGAAGGAAGGCATCGACTTTGTTGTAGAAGAAGGTAACTCTAGCCCTTATGAACTTGAAGCCTTTATTGCTTTCTTATTATCTCGCCATTTGTTTTGAGGGATATCCTTATGAGAAGATCCTATGCATACATTTTCCTCTTGCTATTAAACTAGACAAAGGACATTCCTTCCCCTTACTCCTTATTTTCTAGAAACTTTGTATTCTCACTTGGATCATTTAACTCTTGACTTGCAATGTTCATGGGGTAGATTTCAAATAGAAAACTTTGTACTCATTACCTTTTTGCAAATATGGTTGTGGGAACACTTTAGGAATTATACTCCTGTCCCTAAGGTGTTAAGCTCTTATAAGACCAGGTTTGCCATCACCCCAAGGGCTACCACACTCCTGGCATTGGAACAAAATGGTAGTGTCTTCAAATAGTTTTCTTAGCAAAGTATTAGATGACCCCATTGACTGGACAGTTAGACCTTACTCTGCCTTAGAGGTGGACTTCTCCCACTGTTCACTTCTTTAGAAAATACCCATGTTTCTCACTACAGAGATACCCCCTAGTCTAAGGAAGAACTTTCCTTTGTTGCCTGTGCTTTTCCCTTTCATCTCCAGGCATGCTTTCAGGATGAGTATGAGACTTAAGCTTATAGTTCCCATAGGTTTGCCTGCCAATTTGGTTTTGACCAAGGCATATTGGGACACTTTCTACTTTAGCTCTACTTGTTGTAGTGGCATCTTTTGCCTTTAAAAGAGAGAATCTCATTAAGATATTGATAACAAGCCCCAAAATCCCCTTTACTTCCCCCATAAGAATAGGACTGCCTTCACCCAGGTTCAAGTCATGGTGGTTCGACATTAGAGAACATGTTAGGAATTTTAGGGAAAGCGGTGCCCAGAGAATGGATGTCCCACCTATTTTTTAGGGTGATTTGACTTTGAAGCTCCTTTCCAAGGCCAAACTTTCAGGCACTAAGAGAAAGAAGAATGCAAAAATCCCTTCTATCAAGAAGCCAAGGTACATTTTCTTCTTTGTAGTGACTAAACTCTTGCAATGTCTTCTCTTACTTAATGGCGCAAGTAACTTTTCTTCCTTTCTCCCTTTTTGACCTTTGACAAGTTACAAGATTTGTTTCTTAGGTTCAACCCAAAACAAAAGTCACTTCTTCAACCTAAGAGGTTTCTATAAAGAAAATAACTTCTGATGAGGAAACATAATCTAACACTGAAAGGGAAGATTCAAATCAAGTATATGTCGAAAATCCTTAAGAAATAGAAGATATAGTAGAAGCTACTTCCAAAGATCAAGAGAGTGAAAGCACCCAAACAGAATCTGATCCATTGCTCCCAATGATTTCTCTTGATTTGAGAGCAACCTGTTCTTAACTGCTTTCCAAATATCCTAAAACGATGAAGGATACCTATAAATGGACCTTGTCACTTAGGGGTTTTCTCTTACAGCAAGTTGGGTCTATCATATCCCAACTGTAGCCAAAGGGCAAAGAGGATTGTCTAGCTCTTCCCCTTGATGATTTCCTTTCCACACTAAGTGAGGTCGAGGGCCTAAGTGCCAATGTCGGTCGGTTAAAAAGCTGTGTCACTGCATTGAGGGACTTAAAGAAGGCGGGACCCTCTGTTCATGCTTTCTTGTCCTCACTTCGCGAGTTGAGAGTTAAAGAAAACTCTTGTATCAGAAAAGCAAAGGAAACAGAATCAACCTTACAGGTATGTAGCACTTCAATCACTCAGCTCCAATAATTTATCAACAAACTTCAAGCAGAATTAACATCCCAACAAGAAGCAAGTCCTGCCCTTCAGACTCAATTAGAAGGTGTCACACCAGAACGTAACTCTTTGAGGAAAGAGATTGAAAAGCTGGAAGGTGAGCTAGGAGCTCTGAGCTATCTAGACTTCCCTCTTGAAAACATTAGTTCTCTCACAAACATTATCTGATTTTCAAGTTGTAATATTTTATGGTCTTAAAGGGCCATGTGGTTGTATTATAAACTTTACTATGCTTTATTTAGCTAGGCTATTTAGACTTTGCATGTATATTATGAACAATAGAATATGACATAGCTGAATAGAAGACTTTGTTTATAATAGTATAAGTATCGTGGAACATAACATTAGTTTGACCTTACAACAACAAAATGATAGGCCACAAACTGAATGACCCATTGTGATTAAATCAATTAATTAATTAGCCAAGTTATTAATTAATCAATTTATCATGCAATTGCATGGAAGCACAAACAAATCACCAAAAACTAAATATGCAGCGAAAATTAAATAACACGGTGATTTGTTTACGAATGGGGAAAAATCTCGTGGCAAAAACCCCACTGGGTGATTTTCAGGTCACCACTCCCGAAACTCCACTATTATCAAATCAAGCGGTTACAAGTAAAGGAATCCTAAGTATCTTACCAACCTATAGTTGAACCCTTACCCCAATACCCAATTGGACTTGATCTGTAGTGACAGTTCCCACCTTTAATGCATGACTCCCAAGTACGTGAATAACCAATGCGCGGATCCCAGCACGCGACTTCAAAACACTAACTTAAGGAAGAGAGGTTGGTTGCAAAGTTCTTCAGTTCATCTTACACGATGAAGATCAGGAAGATTCTTGGTCACAAAACCCTTTGGTGCAAATACACAGCAACTTTTTCAGAGAAGATGAACTAGGTCAAGAACTTCGTATTTTGATCACAACTTGCTTGAACAGAGATTACTCAATACTTTTGCAACTTGTGTCATCCTTGACGGCTCTTAAAACAATCCTTTTATATGTTTAGGGTTTGGAGAAAAGAAGGCCCAAAAGCATATTCACGGATTCCAAGAAAATCAGATCAAAAAATCTGAAATTATAAATCTCGACAGATAGCAGGTTTCGAGGTAGCTATCGAGAAGGTGTCGAGCTTTAATGAATTTTCACTTCAGCTTGCTTTTTCTTGGACAGACTTGATGACTTCAACACTTAACCTTGAAACCTTATTTCTTGAAGTATTAAAAATACCTAGAACTACCCAATTACAAGTAGAGTGCATTTTGTCAAAGGATTTAGCCAATTTACATAAATAAGTGACATATGTTCTTAACAAGTGAAAACACATATGTCCTAACAATCTCCCCCTTTGGCAATCTGTGACAAAACCACAACAAACAAATGAACATATGAGAGAAGTCATAAATCACTCAACTCATATTCACTTGTTGAATACAACAAAATCTATCCTAGCACAAACTCTTGAAAAACTTTGCAAGAAGAGAGTTCATAGCATGGAAGACTTTGACAATCTGTATTTCTGAAACACTTTAAACAAAACTCATCAAGGCATCTTGTGTGAAACAGAAATAGTAGATTGCATACAAGTATAATGAACATGTGTATAAAGATAGAGAAGAAACAACACATGAAAAGAGAGGTGAAAGAAACGTTCATCCTCATATATAAAGAAGTATAAGTACAATATATGTAAAAATGGTCAAAGAACCTCATATACAAGATCAATGTATCTATAAATAATAGGAAAGAAAAGATACATCAAAACCTCACTACATCCCTCAAACTATCAACACCCCCTATAAAAAATCTCCTATACTAACTCTCCTCCTAAGATGACTACTCTCATAACCCAAAACTAATTCCCCTTTTTGTCACGAGTGACAAAGGGTAGAGTGTCATGTAGACATCTCATCAGTAGAGCGAGCATCTCCATCATCATCATCATCATCATCATCCTTATCATCATCAGAATCTAAAGCTGCTGGAGTAGGTGGTGAAGGAGTAGCTTTTGGAGCAAAACCACCCATGGTCGCCTGCCGTCGTACAATACGACCAACACAAACATTCACCTGATACAACTTAGCGGAGAGTGTATCAAGGCGAGTGTCCATGTGCTGCAGCTGCACCATAATGTCTCCTGGAGATACATCGCCCGTAGAGGAAGAAGGAGCAGATGTAGATGGAGTTGATCTGGATGGAGCCGAACGGGAAGGAGGAGTGGAATCCGTCTGTCTCGACCTAAACTGCCCTCACTATGTTTTACGGTAGCGGCATCTATGACACAAATGTGTGTGAAGTGGTCGGACACAGGAAAGGGAATAGAAAAATAGCGTAAGATCCTCGTGATAGCGGAAGGAAAGATGAGCTTATCACAGGACGTCGAATCAAGATGAACATCTATGATAGAAAGAATAAAGTGAGAAGGAAAATCTATAGTAAGATGCTCTAAAAGAGATAACAAAAATCGAGCATGAGGCTCTGTGATAGAGTTGTAGTGAGAGAGAGGATGAAGTACAAATGACATCACCATGTTTAGGAATTTAGGACCTTTAGCAAAAGGCCTACATAATGTGTACTGATGCTCACCCCAATCAGCAGGGTGCTGACAAAAAGTGCACAAGGAATGCAATGTATGTCATTTTGAAAGCATTTAAGTGAAAGCCTAACCCAAAATTTCAAGAAAAACTCTTCAAATTTGAAAAACCCCAAAAATTTTCAAAAATCCCAAAAACTAGGTTTCAAAACATGAAATGTATGAGAAAGGGAGGGAAAAATGAACTTACCAAGTGATTGAAACCAAGGGAAGACCGAAAATGAAGTGGGTTTGAAGATTTGAGTGAGAGAAAGTTGGTTGGGAGATGAAACGCCTCAGATAGATAGAGAGAGATCGAGAGAATGAGAGAAAAATCGTGAAAAGTCTTTAAATAGACACTTCAGTAAATCTCGAAAGCTGAGGTGTCGAGAGGTATCGAGGAAGGTGTCGAGGAAGGTGTCGAGGATTTGGCCTTCGATAGCTTCAGGTGTCGAGAGGTGTCGAGGTACAAGAACAATTTCAAGGAACATAATCTTGATCGATCGACAAGGTGTCGAGGAGGTATCGAGGAGACAGGAACTTTCTCGATCGATCCACCAGGTGTCAAAGAGGTGTCGAGATTGCGATAAGAAAAAGGCTTGAGAAGCTCGACAGATGACCAGGTATCGAGGAGGTGTCGAGACAGGTTAAAAAAGCAATTTTTTGAGAAGAGAAAAATATAGATATGAATGCAATTCAACATACACCTCAACCAAAGATCCAATCAACATATTAAGCTCTCAAAATCATCTCTCAATCAAAAATTTAGCACATGGATCCTCAAAAACACACACATACACACACACACTAAACAAGTCTAACTAATTTTATTTTTCAAAAACAAATTAAGACAGTTTAGTGAGTATACATTAGCACATGTAAAACCTTTGTGATGGCCAAATGACATTGTACTTGCACATGTATCAAAAGTAGCAAAAAATATTGCATGTTGTGTGTGAAAAACATCGCAAGATTGCATATGTGTATACATGTTATGACGATCTGAGATATGAGAAAATAACTTTAACTCACACACAATCATAACTGTTTGATGGGGACTATCACCTTCGAGGTACATCCTATAACTCCCACATCTCCTAGAATACACGCTTGCAACTATATTTAAAGCATTTTTGATCTTTTTTTTTTCTTTTCATATTTTCTTTTATTTTAATATATCATACATGGGCATATAAAAGAGAGAAAAGAAATACTCAAGATGTTAAGCATTTGACATCGCACTTTTGCTATGCCGAAGCATACGAATGTCTTTGACACTGCACTTTTGCTATGCCGAAGCATACAGGTGTCATATTATTATTGGCGGGCAACAGTGGTGAGATAGTTATTTATACCTTTCTCTTAGGATTTTCTAGTCCTACCCGTCAAAAAGAGTGATACGAGTGTTAAGTTTAAGAGATAACTTAATCTTACTCATCACAAATAAGAGCCACAAAACTCACTTGCTTAGTTGTGCATAGAGATGCTCATTTAAGATACAAAAGATACAAAGTTTAGAAATTTTGTTTCAATGGCCATCCAAGGTACGCAAGTACCAAAGTACACAAAACACACACTGTTTTTGTATTTTTCTGATTTTTCATTTTATTTTTATTTTTATTTTTATATATTAAAAACAAAAGCAAACAAAACTAAAAGTACACACACAAAAACATGTTAAACAAAACAAAGTATAAAACTAGACTGACTCAACAAAAATGCAAAACACACAAGCAATGCAACAAACAAGAAAAGCAAGAAGGGAAAAGAAAGTGATGAAATCACTTAGAGTCCTTTTTCTTCCACACCTTGGAAGAACCTTTCCTTTGATTGAACCCTTGAACAGACGGTAAGGGAAAAGAATTGAAACCGTTCAAGTTCGAAAGGAACATAAGGGCTTTCAGAAGATCTCCAAGAGGAGCAAGAGAGGATTGAAGCTGATTTTGGCTTCCAGATGCTATCATACCATTGCTTTGTTGAGTGGCTAGCCACTTATAGCAATTAGGTTGAGTATAACCAACAGCTCCACAATGATGACAAAGATGCTACTTCTTTTGTTTAGGCTTTTGAGAGTTAGCCTTCTTAGTCCTAGGATTTTTAGCATCTTTCTTATCTTGATTAGGGGGTGCTCCTAAGATAGATTTACCCTTGTCTAAGTTCTCACTAGCTAATTCAGTTTTAACATCAGTGTTCTCAATTTCAGTGTTATTAGCAGAAGAAACAAAAACAGTATTACTAGTAGAAGCAGTATTAGAGAAAGAAAGACTATACCCTATGCTTGTTCGATCCGAAGCAGTTTTCTGATTGCTCAGCATCTCATCAAGCTTTGCACTTGAAGTCCTCTCCAATTGAGATCTAACTTGAAACAGCTTAGCTTCAAGCTTCTTGGTCTTCTCAGCCAAAAAGTTGTTCTCAAACCTCAGTGCTCTAGTAGTTTGATTCACCTCATCAAATTTTGAGGACAACTCTTCACGATCAAGTTCCACATCACTGAGCTTCTTGGTGGCCAGCCTATACAATTTCTCATGCTTCTTAGAGAGCTTGCAAAGCTTCTTATAGGTTGAATGGATATCATAGTGATCATCTATTTTCTCAAATTTGGACTCCACCAGTTCTTCTTCTTCATCCACTTCTTCAACAATCCTTTCAGTAGGATTGACTGTGGTAGTGAAGGCATTTATGATTCCGTCATCCTCATTGTCAGAATCATCTTCGGGCTTAGTGTCACTCAAGGTTGCAGCAAGTGCCTTACTCTTCCCAATGCTCTTGAGATATGTTGGGCATTCATGCTTTATATGACCGAATCCATGACATCCGAAGCACTTTGGTCCAGCCAGAACAGTGCACTGACCGCCATCCTTAGTGTCCTTCATACCTTTGTCTTGGCTCTTAAATTGAGAAGAACTGGATTGTTTGCGGTCCTTGTCGAAGTTCCTCCCATTGGGATTCTTCATAAACTTCTTAAATTGCCTTGTAATTTAGGACTTCATCTTAGAATCTTCATCATCGGAAGACTCATTTGTATCACTGCTCTTTGCCTTCAAGGCCATGCTCTTGCCTTTACCCGTTTTGCCAATCCTAGATAGTCCTAGCTCGTAGGTCTACAAGTTTCCAACCAGCTTAGTCAAAGAAATTTTGTCAATATCCTTTAATTCTTCTGTTGCCGTAATCTTGGCTTGGAATCTCTCAGGTAGAGATCTGAGCACCTTCCTTACAACCTTGGGTTCAGGGATGGTTTCCCCAAGATTGAAGGCTGAGTTCACTATGTCCTTTAACTTGGCTTAGAACTCATCAAACAACTCATCCTCCTCCATCTTAATTTCTTCAAAGTTTGTAGTGAGCCTCTAAAACTTTGAATCTTTGATAGCCTTTGTTCCTTCATAGGTTGTCTGGAGGATAGTACAAGCCTCCTTAGCAGTTTTAGTTGAGGATATCTTCTTGAACTCCTCATTGGTGACTGCGTTAAATAGGGCATTTAACGCTTTACTGTTGAAGTTAGCCGCCTTGATCTTTGCGTCATCCCAATCGGCCAGTTCTCCTTTTAGCTTGGTCTAACCAATCTCTACAGCTTGCCACACCTTCTCATCTAAAGACTGCAAGAAAGCTCTCATGTGTACTTTCCAGTATGCATAGTTAATGCCATCAAATAAAGGAGGTATAATTAATGACTATCCTCTATCCATTACAAGCAGGGGTTAATGGATCGACACAGCAAAGATTAAACCTAATCAAAGTGTGCCTGCTTTGATACCACTTGATTGGCCACAAACTGAATGACCCCTTGTGATTAAATCAATTAATTAATTAGCCAAGTTATTAATTAATGAATTTATCATGCAATTGCGTGGAAGCACAAACAAATCACCAAAAACTAAATATGCAGCGAAAATTAAATAACACGGTGATTTATTTACGAATTGGGAAAAACCTCACGGGAAAAACCCCACCGGGTGATTTTCAGGTCGCCACTCTTGAAACTCTACCATTATCAAATCAAACGGTTACAAGTAAAGGCATCCCAAGTACCTTACAAACCTACAATTGAACCTTTACCCCAATACCTAATTGGACTTGATCTGTAGTGATAGTTCCCACCTTTGATGCATGGCTCCCAAGTACATGACTAACCAATGCGCGGATCCCAGTACATGACTTCAAAACACCAACTTAAGGAAGAGAGGTTGGCTGCAAAGTTCTTCAGTTCATCCTACACGATGAAGATTAGGAAAATGCTTGGTCACAAAACCCTATGGTGCAAATACATAGCAACTTCTTCAGAGAAGATGTACTAGCTCAAGAACTTCATCTTTTGATCAAAATTTGCTTGAATAGAGATTGCTCAATACTTTTGCAACTTGTGTCATCCTTGATGGCTCTTAAAACAATCCTTTTATATGTTCGGGTTTGGAGAAAAGAAGGCACAAAAGCGTATTCACGGATCCTAAGAAAATCAGATCAAAAAATCTGAAATTATAAATTTCGACAGATAGCAAGTATCGAGGTAGTTATTGAGAAGGTGTCGAGCTTTAATGAATTTGCACTTCAGCTTGCTTTTTCTTGAACAGACTTGATGACTTCAACACTTGACTTTGAAACTTTATTTCTTGAAGTAATAAAAATACCTAGAACTACCCAATTACAAGTAGAGTGCGTTTTGTCAAAGGATTTAGCCAATTTACATAAATAAGTGACATATGTTCTTAACAAGGGAAAACACATATGTCCTAACACAAAATATTTTTACAAGATTAAGCATGATATTTCTTAAAGTGAGTTCTGCTAATGGGGCTATATGCCTTTATACTTGTTTAATCTTTTAGCAAATAGTATCCTGTTGGATGTGCTTTTTCCACTATATAGGGTGCTTCCCATTTTGGAGAAAACATATGCTTAACAGCTCCAGCCATTCCTCGTACATAAGGGGTAGTTTTCCAAACAAGTTCCCCCATTTGAGACTCTCTTTCCTTAGCTTGGCCTTCATGCTTGGCCTTCATATTAGCCTAGTAAAGGTGGTTATGAAAGGCAGCATTATCGGACTTTTCTTCAACAATTTCCAAACTAGCTTCTCTGGGTATCCTTGAAATCTCTGCTAGCTTTGCTGTTGGCCTTACTAAATCTATTGGGATGACAGCCTCCGTGCCATAGACTAGAGAAAAGGGTGAAGCTCCTGTAGCTTGTGATTCCCACAAAGGTGTAGGAAGCTCCTCTCTCCATCCCTTTCCATTCTCCTTAGTCACTTTCCCCAATATTTTTAATAGTCTCTTGTTAGAGGTCTTAGCTCGACCATTTCCTTTGGGATAATAAGGTGTCAATGTTGTGTGAGAGATGGAGTACTGTTCTGTTAAATGGCGCACACCCTTGTTTGGGAGTGTTGTGCCATTGTCAGAAATAATTTTGCTGGATACCCCAAAATGACATATTATATTCTCCCTCAAGAAATTAGCCATTGAGCTACTTGTTGCCTTCTTCATAGCCACAACTTCTACCCACTTGGCAAATAGCTCAGTGGCTACTAATATCCATGTACATCCTTCAGAAGGGGGATTTATAGGTCATATAAAATCCAGCCCCTAGCTATGAAACTTTGATGGCTGGTGTGTATTTCATCCTTTTGCCTTTGGCATTCTTGATACTTCTTGACAAAATCTTGAGCATCCCTTTGCATTGTAGGCTAGTAATATCCCTGGTGTAAAGCCATTTACCATAGCTTTCTCCCACCCAGGTGTCCTGTTGGCTCTCTTTCATGTAGGTTTGAGAGAACGTCATTAACTCCTTTAGTGGGAATACATACCATCCACCTTTCTTGAAAGCTACTCTTGAATAACTTCCTTTCCAATACTTTGAAACTTATCACGTATTTTTTCAACTTTTCTCTTTTTACCCGATTAGTAGGTAGTACACCTTGTAAGAGGTATCTCAAGCATGAATCCTGCCAATCTTCTTCCAACAATTCACCATTAAGCACTTTTGCTTGGTCTAGGGGAATGATGGAACAAGTCTTACAACTCCTTTGCTTTTCCTTAGCATCATTGGCCATTTTTGACCAAAAGATCCCTGGCCTCTACAGTCTTCTATACAGACTGACATCAAGGTCTACACCAAAAATATCATAATGCAACTTGTGTAACAGTGTCAGTCCTTCTTGCCTCGAAACACACTTCATCAGCAAGCCCTTTGCTCCTTTGAAAAATATATCCCCATTAATCTTGAGGAAGTCTTTCATATTTGCTGGTATTTCCAACCCAACGTAGTTTCCTTGAGCCATTGCCTTCAACAAGGGTTCTCGCTAATCTTGAGGGCGACACAGTTCATCCTGGAGCAAACCAGGTTGTTTCTCCACTCGAAGTCTCATTTTCTTTTTCTTCAATACAGACTTGGTGGCTAGGGTAGCTAGTGAGCCAGCAAGCTTGTTCTCAGTCCTACTAACCACTTTCAACTCTATGGAAGTAAAGTGTTTCATAATCCTTTGAGCTGCAGCTTTATAAGTAGCTAGGCTAGGATTCTTTACTCCATAAGTTCCATCAACTTGCTTTATCACTAGCTTAGAGTCACCAAATACCTTTAGCCTTTTTTATGCCTAATCTCTTGGTAGCCTTCAGCCCTACCAATAAGTCTTCATATTCTGCTTCATTATTAGAGCTAGGGAAGTGTAGCTTGTAAGCAAACATGTGCTCCTCCCCTGGTGACATTAATACCATTCCTATCCCTCCCCCTTGAAATGTAAATAAGCCATCAAAGCACATTGACCATTCCTACTCCTTTATCACTAAGATTTCTTGTTGGGGGGGGGGGGGGGGGAGAAAGCACTTATCCCAGGGAAGTTAGCTTCTACTCCTTTATCACTAAGATTTCTTGTTGGGGGGGGGGGGGGGTGAGAAAGCACTTATCCCAGGGAAGTTAGCTAGTAGATTAGCTAGTGCCAGGCCTTTAATGGCAGTTGGTCTTATGCATTCGAAATCAAGGCATTATGTCAGGATGGTCTGCTGTGCCATTCTCCTTGACAATTGAGGGCGGGATAAGAGATATTTCACAGGATTGCTTTTGGTCACCAACTGCACACGATGCCCTAAAAAGTAATGATTGAACTTTAACATGGCAAATGCTAAATACAAACATACCTTCTCAATAGTTTAATATCTTAACTCTGGTTCCTTCATAAGCCTGCTACTATAATACATCAGCTTTTCTACCCCGTCTTGATCTTGAGCTAAGAATGCTCCCAAAGACTGCTTTGTGTTGGCTACATACAACAAAAGGGGTTTGCCAGGTAAAGGGACCACCATTGTGTGAGGGTTCGCCAACATCATCTAGATTTTCTTGAATGCTTTTTGGCATTGATCATAGCATATTAAAGTCACTCCCTTATTAGTCTGCTCTATAAGAGGCTTTAGGATTTCAGCTAGACTTGAAATAAACCTTCTTAGATAAGAAACTTTTCCCATAAAGCTTCTCAATTCCTTCAAAGTTGTGGGGGGACTGAGGTCAATTAAATCTTTAGCCTTTGTGGGGTCCAAATCAATGCCTCTATGATGAACAAGAAACCCCATGAACTTCCTTGAAGATACCTTAAAGGCACATTTGAAAGGGTTCATCCTTAAACTATGCTCCTTGCATCTTTCAAAGATATGCCTCAAATGCAATAAGTGCTCAAAGGGATTCTTTGCCTTCACTACAAGATCATTAACATAATCTTCTATTTGCCTACGAAGCATATCACCAAAGATCAAAGTCATAGTCCTTTGGTATGTAGCACCTACACTCTTTAACCCAAAAGGCAACATCTTATAAAAATAGTTCTCAAAAGGTGTTCTGAAGGCAATTTTCTAGGCATCTGCTGGCTCCATAAAGATCTGATTATACCCACTGTAGCCATCCATAAAGGAAAAATGTTCATGACTAGCTATTGCATCCACCAAAATATCAACATTGGGAGGTGTGAATTCATCCTTAGGACAAGCTTTATTGAAATCTCGAAAATCCACACAAATTATTTTTTGACCGCCTTTCTTCTTTTCAGGAACTATGTTGGCTAACCAACTTGGACATTCAATCTCTCCAATGAAACCTGCCTTTAGAAGCTTATTCACCTCAGCTTTTATCTTTTACTCTATATCCAAACCGTATTTACTTGGCGGCTGCTTTACAGGCTTAGTATTGGGATCTACCTTTAACTTATGTGTTACCAGGCTCGGACTCAGACCTGGCATTTCTTAGTAACTCCAAGCAAAAACATCATTGTATTCCCTCAATAAGGCTATCAGCTTCCTTTTTTCTTCTTTATACAGACTTTTGCTAATCTTCACCAGCCTTTCGCCTTCTTCTCCATCATTTAAATCAATCTTAATAAGTTCTTCCTGCACAATCCTGACAACATCATTCATATAATTAGGAGCTTCTTTCATAGGCCCCTTAACTACATGAACCTCTTCTGGCTGTTGCATTAGATTGGGGGAATTTGGCTTGCTATCCTTCTTATCCCCTTCCTTTAACCATCAAAACTCATATACCAGCTTGCCATTAGGCCTGGTGGTTCTCCTTATCTTGGAGGGCCTTTTTGGCTGTACAACTTCGCCATCATCTTCATCCTCCCTTTGCAAAGCAATAGGGTTAAAAGGAAGAATTTTTTCTCACCCTCAGGTTCATACTCTTGATATAGGATTGCTTCAACAAAATAGAGCTCTGCTCTATCAAAAGGCATCCTAGTGTCTTCAATAATCACTTGCCTATTCCTCCAAACGGCCTTCACATATTGATGATATGTGGAAGCCACAGCCTTATATGCCTTCAGCCGTGGACGGCCTAAAAAGATATGATAAGATGTATTTCCCTCCATTACATGCATGAGAGTGGGTGCTGGAATTGGCCAAACCCTAAGATCCAGAGACACATGCCCTAGGGTACACTGCTGTAAGGACCCTATCCCTACTACTTGAAGTGGGTCTAGGATGATCCTTTCTCTTAGAATGCCCAAGGCATCAAATGTCGGGAGAGGCAAGATGTTGGTGGATCTGCCTGGGTCTACCAAAGGTCCTTTTGATTTGAGATGCTCCCAAAAAGGCAGTAAGATATTAAGGTCTGTTGCCATCAACAGCTCGATTGGCTAGATCTTTACTAGAAAAGGTGACTGAATCCTTTGCTTCTTGGTATGCCATTTGCATCAAACTTCCTTCAATAGCTGCCACTTCATGATTCCTCTCCATCACCCTAGTCAAAGTTTAGGTTGCCTCTCTCTGAGCCAATGGCCTAAGACCTATTCCTTCAAGAAAGGAATGTATCTTATCTTCTCGCTAAATTCTTGTTACCATTTCTTCATCTAACAAGGGTGGAGGTGCTAAGCTATTGCTAGCCATGTTCTTTGCCTTTTCTTCCATGGGATCCTCACGACCAATGAAGAAAGTCATTGCCACCTCTAGTCTATGCATCCTTAGGTTAGCCCTCTTCCCAGCCTTGATAACCAAATCTCTCTTGGCTACCCTATCATGGAAAATGTTTCTCAAAGCATAACAATCCATGGTATGGTGGTCATATCTCCTGTGGTACCTACAGTAAAGTGGACCTTACTTTTCTTCCTTTGTGGGTTCACATTTGCATTTAGGCAACACCACTACATCATCTTCCAGCCAAGCTTATAAGATGCTATATAACTTCTTAATGGAAATAGTAAAAGGAGGGGGAATACCACCTCTCTCCCTTTTCTTATTCTTGACTACTTTCTTAGGCTCCTCTGCCACAGCAACTTCTACCTTCTTGCCCTCTCTTCTCCAAGGTTGTTTAGGCGTACTCACAACCTGTGAAGTCGAACCCTTTGAGGGTTTCCTTATAGACATACTTGTTCTTCTCGAAGCCTTTACAAGTCTTGTAAAGCTAGAAATCTGTAGATTTTCAAGATAATGCCGATATTCATGAAGCATACCTGCAATACAAACATCTACCAGCTTTTCCTCCTCCACATGGTCATAGCATAGCAAAGAAAGGTCTTTAAACCTGCGAATGTACTCTAGTAACCATTCAGACATCGTTTGCTTTTCATGTTGCAGATCTGACAACGTGAGCTTTTCTTTCAAAGTAAAGAACTTTTTCATGAACTGTGTTGCAAAGTCATTCCAACTTAGGACCGACCCTGGTGTGAGACTAGTGTACCAAGTAAAGGCACGACCTTCTAATGACTTAGAGAACTCTCTAAGCCTCAACTCAAGGTCATGGGGCTGAGCTATTAGCGCATCTACATACTGCCTGATGTGCTCTCTAACATTCATTGTCATGCCATCATACTTAGGAAATATAGGAGGAGTGTAATTAACGGGATAAGGCTTTCCAGCTACCTCTTTAGGATAAGGAGGTCTAGTATCAACATAAACAGTACTCTCTATCTTTTTGGATTCGAACAAAATAGTAGAAATATCTTCCTTGGTCAAGTAAGGAGATCTTTGAGGACCTTGACCACCTTAGGGGGCTTGAGGTATAGCCGTCTCCTGACGTAGAGATTGGAACTCTACACACATAACAGCCTGAGAACGCTGAAGGTCTTCAATGGTAGCCATGATATTCATGTTCTCAGGGTGACCAGCCTCACCAGAGGACTCTATGCCTTCAGAGTGCATGAATATGTGATCTTGCACTTGGTTTTTGCTAATGGTTTTCACCCATACCGGTTAGTATACCCATAGCTTTCTTCCTTGGAGGCATGGAGAAAGTAATAGCAAAAATAGAGGTATTCAACCCAACAAAAACACACTTAAAACCCAGCAAAGCACACTTAAAATGGCAACAACTAGAGATTCTCTAGTGGAGTCGCCAAAAATGTACCTGCAAATTAGATTTGAGCTTATAGTATGAGGAATACAGCTACACGTTCCTCTTATAATCTGACAAATATGGCCGAGTACAAAGACAGGTGTCAAGTCATCATTTCCTTATTTTGGACCTTTTCACAGATGTGATATTATCTGCTGATTAAGGATAGAGATTGCGTCAATGTGGTATTGGGGCCTGTGGGTAGGTGATTTTGCCACTACTTGGGAAATAGGCCCTGTACATTGAGGGGGATATTAGGAGTACTGTGAATGATACACATGTCTTTGAAATGGTTTAACATGCATTTAACCAATAAAGGGTGTCCTAATAGTTGCTGGCCTTAGAAAATCACTATCTCCCTTTTTATGAGTGCTTGAGTACCATGTGAGGTGCATATCTTACTTCCTTCCTAAGGCAGTCACATCTCTAGCATCGAGCAAGAATAGGATCTTTTAGCCAACGCTTCCTCTTCCTTTGCTCACAACCATTCCATGTATAGGGTCCAGATCCAACCACATACACATTGTCCCATACCTTAGTGGTGTAATGTACACCTTTTCGTTAACTAGACCCATAAGTTTTTTTTTTTTTTTGGTGGAAAGCACCTTTTAGTCCCTACATTTTCAGAAGATTCCTATTTTAGTCTCTATATTTTATTTTTACCGCTTTTAGTCCCTATCTTGAAAAACGCTTTCCGTTTTGGTCCTTGCTGTTACATCAAAAATGGAGAAAACTGACGTGGCAAACAGCAGGTATAAATAATACTAAATTAATGTCCACGTGGCCTAAATTAATAATAAAAAATGTTTTTTGGCATTAAAAAATGCCACGTTAGCATCTATGATAGGCCACAAACTGAATGACCCCTTGTGATTAAACTAATTAATTAATTAGTCAAGTTATTAATTAATCAATTTATCATGAAATTGCGTGGAAGCACAAACAAATCACCAAAAACTAAATATGCAGCGGAAATTAAATGACACGGTGATTTGTTTACGAATGGGAAAAAACCTCACGGCAAAAACCTCACCGGATGATTTTCAGGTTACCATTCCCGAAACTTCACTATTATCAAATCAAGCGGTTACAAGTAAAGGAATCCCAAGTACCTTACCAACTTACAGTTGAATCCTTACCCCAATACCCAATTGGACTTGATCTGTAGCGATAGTTCCCACCTTTAATGTACGGCTCCTAAGTACGTGACTAACCAATGCACGGATCCCAGTACACGACTTTAAAACACCAATTTAAGGAAGAGAGGTTGGCTGCAAAGTTCTTCAGTTCATCCTACACGATGAAGATTAAGAAGATGCTTGGTCACAAAACTCCATGGTGCAAATACACAGCAACTTTTTCAGAGAAGATGAACTAGGTCAAGAACTTCGTCTTTTGATCACAATTTGCTTGAACACAGATTGCTCAATGCTTTTGCAACTTGTGTCACCCTTGATGGCTCTGAAAACAATTCTTTTATATATTTAGGGTTTGGAGAAAAGAAGGCCCAAAAGTATATTCACGAATCCCAAGAAAATCAGATTAGAAAATCTGAAATTATAAATCTCGACAGATAGCAGGTGTCGAGGTAGCTATCGAGCAGGTGTCGAGCCTTAATGAAATTGTACTTCAGCTTGCTTTTTCTTGGACAGACTTCATGATTTTAACACTTGACCTTGAAACCTTGTTTTTTGAAGTATTAAAAACATCTAGAACTACCCAATTACAAGTAGAGTGCGTTTTGTCAAAGGATTAGCCAATTTACATAAATAAGTGACATATGTTCTTGACTAGTGAAAACACATATGTTCTAACAATCTCCCCCTTTGGCAATCCGTGACAAAACCACAACAAACAAATGAACATATGAGAGAAGTCATAAATCACTAAACTCATATTCATTTGTTGATACAATAAAATCTATCCTAACACAGACTCTTGAAAAACTTTGCAAGAAGAGAGTTTATAGCAAGTAGACTTTGACAACTTGTATTTCTGAAACACTTTAAACAAAATTCATCAAGGCATCTTGTGTGAAACAGAAATAATAGATTGCATACAAGTATAATGAACATGTGTATAAAGATAGAGAAGAAACAACACATGAAGAGAGAGGTGAAAGAAACATACATCCACATATATAAAGAAGTATAAGTACAATGTATGTAAAAAAAATGGTCAAAGGACCTCATATACAAGATCAATGTATCTATAAAGAATAGAAAAGAAAAGATACATCAAAACCTCACTACATCCCTCAAGAATATCAACACTCCCCTTATCAAAAATGTCCTATACTAACTCTCCCCTTAAGATGACTACTCTCATAACCCAAAACTACTTCCCCTTTTTGTCACGAGGGACAAAGGGTAGAGTGTCATGCAGACATCTTATTAGTAGAGCTAGCATCTCCAGCATCATCATCATCATCCTCAAAATCTGAAGCTGCTGAAGTAGGTGGTGAAGGAGTAGCCTTTGGAGCAAAACCACCCATGGTCGCCTGCCGTCGTGCAATATGACCAACACAAACATTCACCTGATACAACTCAGCGGAGAGTGTATCAAGGCGAGTGTCCATGCGCTGCAACTGCGCCATAATGTCTCCTAGAGATACATCGCCTGTAGAAGAAGAAGGAGCAGATATAGATGGAGCTGATCTGGATGGAGCTGAACGGGAGGGAGGAGTGGAATCCGTCTGTCGCGACCTAAACTGCGCCTTACTACGTTTTACGGTAGCGGCATCTATGTCACATATGTGTGTGAAGTGGTCGGACACAGAAAAAGGAATAGAAAAATGTTGTAAGATCCTTGTGATAGCGGAAGGAAAGATGAGCTTATCACGGGACGCCGAATCAAGATGAACATCTATGATAGAAAGAATAAAGTGAGAAGGAAAATCTATAGTAAGATGCTCTGAAAGAGATAACAAAAATCGAGCACGAGGCTCTGTGATAGAGTTGTAATGAGAGAGAGGATGGAGTACAAACGTCATCACCATGTTTAGGAATCTAGGACCTTTAGCAAAAGGCCTACATGATGTGTACTGATACTCACCCCAATTAGCAAGGCGCTAACAAAAGGCAGAAATGAGCTCATCTTTGGACACAGTCCTCAGACGCTCACAAGAAGGATAGTTAGGAAACTCTATCCTAGGAACCCTAAGCACATCCGTAACTAGTTGCGGTATGACAGGGATGTGCGTACCTCGAACGCGAGTGAAAAAGAGAGGTACTGAACGATCTATCCTATGCATATTGGAGTAAAACTCCTGAATCAGTACGAGAGGACAAGTGACCGAGACGTCACACAGTGACTCCCATCCCTTACTGTGAATGACAGAAGGAAGGTCAGTGTCAGCGAAGTCCGCCAGAATGACTTGGCATTCTGAATGAACACCTCGTCGAGAAAAGTTCTCCGTAAATGCCTTGTGGGCATCTCCATCATGGAACCGAAGGTTAAGAGGAGCAGAGTCAGGAGAAGAGGAAGCTCTAGAACGCAGAGGGTTCCGAGCAGGAGTGGATTTACGTTTGAGTGCCATAGACACTACTAACGTAAAAGAATGAGAAAGAGATAAAGAGGGAGACAATCAGAAAAGTCCCAACACAGTTCAAATAGATCAAATATGTTGAACAAAAAGAACGTATGCATGAGCATGTAACATGCAAATCAAAAGGCATCATGGGCTTAGCCCAATCCAATCCTATCAGCACACAGCATAGAGCATATATCTAAATGCATGTGAATATCATTCTAATGTACATGAAATGCAATGTATGACATTTTGAAAGTATTTAAGTGAAAACCCAACCCAAAATTTCAAGAAAAACTCATCAATTTTGAAAAACCCCAAAAATTTTCAAAAATCCCAAAAACTAGGTTTCAAAACATGAAATGCATGAGAAAGGGAGGGAAAAATGAACTTACCAAGTGATTGAAACCAAGGGAAGGCTGAAAATCAAGAGGGTTTGAAGATTTGAGTGAGAGAAAGGTGGTTGGGAGATGAAACGCCTCGGATAGATCAAGAGAGATCGAGAGAATGAGAGAAAAATCGTGAAAAATCCTTATATAGACACTTCAGTAAATCTCGACAGTTGAGGTGTTGAGAGGTATCGAGGAAGCTGTCGAGGATTTGGCCTTTGATAGCTTCAGGTGTCGAGAGGTGTCGAGGTACAAGAACAATTTCAAAGAACAGAATCTCGATCGATCGACAAGGTGTCGAGGAGGTATCGAGGAGACAGAAACTTTCTCGATCGATCCACCAGGTGTCGAAGAGGTGTTGAGATTGCGATAAGAAAAAGGCTTGAGAAGCTTGATAGATGACCAGGTATCGAGGAGGTATCAAGAAGGTGTCGAGCCAGTAGTTAAAAGCAGTTTTTCGAGAAGAGAAAAACACAGACATGAATGCAATCTAACATACACCTCAACCAAAGATCCAATCAACATTTTAAACTCTCAAAATCATCTCTCAATAAAAAATTTAGCACATGGATCCTTAAAAACACACACTAAACAAGTCTAACTAATTTTATTTTTCAAAAATAAGTTAAGACAGTTTAGTGAGAATACATTAGCACATGTAAAACCTTTGTGATGGCCAAATCACATTGTACCTGCACATGTATCAAAAGTAGCAAAGAATATTACGTGTTGTGTGTGAAAAAAAAAAATATCGCAAGATTGCATATGTGTATACATGTTATGACGATCTGAGATATGAGAAATAACTTTAACTCACACACAATCATAGCTGTTTGATGGGGACTATCACCTTCGAGGTACTCCTATAACTCCCACATCTCCTAGAATACATGCTTGTAACCATATTTAAAGCATTTTTGATCTTTTTGCTTTTTATTTTCTTTGCATATTTTCTTTTATTTTAGCATATCATACATGGGCATATAAAAGAGAGAAAAGAAATACCCAAGATGTTAAGCACTTGACATCGCACTTTTGTTATGCCGAAGCATACGAATGTTTTTGACACTGTACTTTTGCTATGCCGAAGCATACAGGTGTCTATGATACTGCACTTTTGCTATGCTGAAGCATACATGTGTCATTTATGATTGGCGAGCAGCAGTGGTGAGATGGTTATTTATGCCTTTCTCTTAGGATTTTCTAGTCCTACCCGTCAAAAAAAGTGATATGAATGTTAAGCTTTAAGAGATAACTTAATCTTACTCATCACAAACAAGAGCCACAAAGCTCACTTGCTTAGTTGTACATAGAGATGCTCATCTAAGTTACAAATGATACAAAGTTTAGATCTTTGTTTCAATGGCCATCCAAGGTACACAAGTACCAAAGTACACAAAACACACACTGTTTTTGTATTTTTCTGATTTTTCAAGTTTTTTTTTTAATTTTTATTTTAAAAACAAAAGTAAATAAAAATGAAAGTAAACACAAAAAAACATGTTAAACAAAACAAAGCATAAAAACTAGACTGACTAAAAAAAAAATGCAAAACACACAAGCAATGCAACAAACAAGAAAAGCAAGAAGGGAAAAGAAAGTGATGATATCACTGAGAGTCCTTTTTCTTCCACACCTTGTAAGAACTTTTCCTTTGATTGAACCCTTGAACAGATGGTGAGGAGGAAGAATTGAAACCGTTCAAGTTTGAAAGGAACATGAGAGCTTTCAGAAGATCTCCAAGAAGAGCAAGAGAGGATTGAAGCTGATTTTGGTCTCGAGATGCTATCATGCCATTACTCTGTTGAGTGGCTAGCTACTTATAGCAATTAGGTCGAGTATGACTGGCAGCTCCATAATGATAACAGAGATGCTGCTTCTTTTGTTTAGGCTTTTGAGAGTTAGCCTTCTCAGTCCTAGGGTTTTTAGCATATTTCTTATCTTGATTAGGGTGTGCTCCTAAGATAGATTTACCCTTGTCTAAGTTCTCACTAGCTAATTCAGTTTTAACATCAGTGTTCTCAATTTCAATGTTATTAGTAGGAGAAACAAAAATAGTATTACTAGTGGAAGCATTATTAGAGAAAGAAAGACCATACCTTAAGCCTGTTTGATCTGAAGCAGTTTTCTGAATGCTCAGCATCTCATCAAGCTTTGCACTTAAAGTCCTCTCCAATTAAGCTCTAACTTGAAATAGCTCAGCTTCAAGCTTCTTGGTCTTCTCAGCCAAAAAGTTATTCTCAAACCTCAGTGCTCCAATAGTTTGATTTGCCTTATTAAACTTTATGAACAACTCTTCATGATCAAGTTCCACATCACTGAGCTTCTTGGTGGCCAGCCTATACAATTTCTCATGCTTCTCAGAGAGCTTGTAAAGCTTCTCATAGGCTGAATGGATATCATCTTGATCATCTATTTTCTCAAATTTGGACTCCACCAGTTCTTCTTCTTCATCCACTTCTTCAACAATCCCTTCAGTAGGATTGACTATGGCGGTGAAGGCATTTAAGATTCCGTCATCCTTATTGTCGGAATCATCTTCGGGCTCAGTGTCACTCAAGGTTGCAGTAAGTGCCTTACTCTTCCCAATGCTCTTGAGATATGTTGGGCATTCATGCTTCATGTGACCGAATCCATGACATCCGAAGCACTTTGGTCCAGCAGGAATAGTGTACTGACCGCCATCCTTAGTGTCCTTCTTCCCTTTGTCTTGGCTCTTAAACTGAGAAGAATTGGATTGTCTACGGTCCTTGTCGAAGTTCCTCCCATTGGCATTCTTCATAAACTTCTTAAACTGCCTTGTGATGTAGGAATTCATCTTAGAATCTTCATCATTGGAAACTTATTTGTATCACTGCTCTTTGCCTTCAAGGCCATGCTCTTGCCTTTACCCGTTTTACCAATCCTAGATAGTCATAGCTTGTAGGTCTGCAAGTTTCCAACCAGCTCATGTTAGGATTGGTGCCCTTAAATCCTATTGTAAGATGCTATGTATAATATTAAGTGTGACATTGTGTTTGACATTATGTATGACTTAATATTATGTTTAATAAATTTGTTTTATTATTATCTGAAATAATGGTAACATGAATATTCAGACATTATCATATAGTCCATGAGATGCATAGTATGTGATTTATGTGAAGAGTCACAGAAGATATAAATCACAAGTTCTTTGTAAACTCAGAATTATAGTTCGTAGTCGGTGATGAAATTGGGCATTTCATCTGCGAAGACTATAACATATCAACTACGATGATTTGTCTTGATCATGGAAGTGGAGACTTCTAGTTGATGTGTTAATATGTTTTAAGAGTTAAGACATATTGAACTGGACCGCTGTGAGATTTATTATTCTCCTAAAGACTGTCAAAGAATAATAAATCTCACGACTTGTATTTGCATGAACTCTTAATCCTGAGAGAATAATGAACCTGATCATGAGGTGTAAGTTGCTTTGATATATCAGGAGTGAGATCTACAGTTATGGTCAAAACCTCAGTATGTTGGGCAACCACATTTAGTGTTGATGGAACATGTATTCTCAAGATGGAATTCATAGTCTCTTAACGGAGATATAAAATATTCCCTTGAGATAAGTTTAATTGGTTTGTTATTCAAAGAGTTAGGCCTAACCACTTTAGTAAGACTAAAGTATATATTTATGGAATTGGATTTCATAAATATATAATGAATAACATTAAAGGATTAAACCGGGTACTCAAGGATTAAGATGTAGTAATCTTACAAAGTGGCAGTCTACATTAATGACTTTGTATTACTACGAATATTTTATGAAGGGGTTGCATGTATAATAAAGTCTTGGGATATAATTTATAGATAAGACCTAGAGTGCAACTATTTTTATATAGTGGTATTAAAAATAGTTAATGGTAACTTTGGACTTGTCAAGAGTTGACAGAAAAGCCCAAGGCCCATTGGAGCTAGTGTCCTATTGGTCCCTTTTGGTCCCACTCCAAGCCACACACTTAAGCCCAATTGGTAAGGCCCAAAAGGCCGGCCCAATTAGATAAATTGGTTAGATACAAAGGGAAAAACGTACAGAAATATAGAGGTGAGAAAAACATCATAAAAAATGGTGTGCATGTGAGTTTTTGTCACTCACAAGTCATCCCTTTGTTACCAATTGAGAGACCACACATCTTGGGCGTTAGTGGAATTGGAGTGAAGATTAAAAGTAGTCCCAAGTGCTTTAATCTTCAGTTTTGAAATTCATCGCTTCAAGGTACACTCTCTTGTTTCTCTAATTCTGAAATTTACTTTGTGCATGTTATCAATATCGAATGAAGTAGATCCGTTTTAAAACTTATTTTCCGCTGCATTTATCTTTATATCCATCAGCTCAGTCAAAGGAATTTTGTCAATATCCTTTGATTCTTCTATTGCAGTAATCTTGGCATGGAATCTCTCAGGTGGAGATCTGAGCACTTTCTTACAACCTTGGGTTCAGGGATGATTTCCCCAAGATTGAAGGCTGAGTTCACTATGTCCTTTAGCTTGGCATAGAACTCATCAAACGACTCATCCTCCTCCATCTTAATTTCTTCAAAGCTTGTAGTGAGCCTCTGAAGTTTTGAATCTTTGACAGCCTTTATTCCTTCATAGGTTGTTTGGAGGATGGTCCAAGCCTCTTTAGCAATTTCTGTTGAGGATATCTTCTTGAACTCCTTATTGGTGACTGCGCTAAATAGGGCATTTAACGCTCTACTGTTGAAGTTAGCTGCCTTGATATTTGCGTCATCCCAAACGGTCGGTTCTTCTTTTGCTTTGGTCCAGCCAATCTCTACAGCTTGCCACACCTTCTCATCTAAAGACTGCAAGAAAGCTCTCATGTGTACTTTCCGGTATGCATAGTTAGTGCCATTAAATAAAGGAGGTATAATTAATGACTGTCCTCTATCCATGACAAGCAAGGGTCAATGGATCTACACAGCAAAGATTAAACCTAATCAGAGTGTGCCTGCTCTGATACCACTTGATAGGCCACAAACTGAATGACCCCTTGTGATTAAACTAATTAATTAATTAACCAAGTTATTAATTAATCAATTTATTATGCAATTGCGTGGAAGCACAAAAAAATCACCAAAAACTAAATATGCAGCGGAAATTAAATGACACGGTGATTTGTTTACAAATGGGGAAAAACCTCGCGGCAAAAACCTCATCGGGTGATTTTCAGGTCACCACTCTCGAAACTCCACTATTATCAAATCAAGCGGTTACAAGTAAAGGAATCCCAAGTACCTTACCAACCTACAGTTGAACCCTTACCCCAATACCCAATTGGACTTAATTTGTAGCGACAGTTCCCACCTTTGATGTACAGCTCCCAAGTACGTGACTAACCAATGCACGGATCCCAGTATGCGACTTCAAAACACCAACTTAAGGAAGAGAGGTTGGCTGCAAAGTTCTTCAGTTCATCCTACACGATGAAGATCAGGAAGATGCTTGGTCACAAAACCCTATGGTGCAAATACACAGCAACTTCTTCAAAGAAGATGAACTAGATCAAGAACTTCGTCCTTTGATCACAATTTGCTTGAACAGAGATTGCTCAATGCTTTTGCAACTTGTGTCACCCTTGACGGCTCTTAAAACAATCATTTTATATGTTTAAGGTTTGGAGAAAAGAAGGCCCAAAAGCATATTCATGGATCCCAAGAAAATCAGATCAAAAAATCTGAAATTATAAATCTCGACAGATAGCAGGTGTCAAGGTAGCTATCGTGCATGTGTCGAGCTTTAACGAAATTGCACTTCAGCTTGCTTTTTCTTGGACAGACTTGATGACTTCAACACTTGACCTTGAAACCTTGTTTCTTGAAGTATTAAAAACACCTAGAACTACCCAATTACAAGTAGAGTGCGTTTTGTTAAAGGATTAGCCAATTTACATAAATAAGTGACATATGTTCTTGACAAGTGAAAACACATATGTCATAACAATCTAAATTAAAAAAAAAAAAATTTAATTTATTAATTTTAACTAAAAAAAAAAACATAATTAAAAACTAAAAATCATATGAATTAAAATCTAAGTGTGTCTTGAACAAGAACAACAAGAACACAAACCCAGAAATTAAAAAAAAAAAAAAAAAACCACCCCAGATGAGCCACTAATCCTCAACAAACCCCGGCTTGAGCTAGATCCAACACCAACACCAACCAGGTCTTAACAACAACCCTTACCATTTTGCGGAGACGGCCCCACCACCAATGCTCCTCGGAGCTTGTTCGGGTTATGGATCTGGGCATGAAAGACCAGCGTTACTTCTGCAACATCGTTCGTCGGACGTGTATGATCTACGATTCTCTTCGAATCTTGTCCTTGATGGAAGACGAGAAGCGCCGACAGAGCTTGAGCCATAGCTTAAGCCAAAGCCAAAGTCAGAACTCAAACCCAAGCCTGACCCTAGGCGAAGAGCTCAATCCAATTCCCACGCTGCTGCGAGTCCGTGGCGATCTACGCGCCGCCTTCGTGATGCACTATCGTGGGCTTTGGGTCAACCGAGACAAGGGAATTGTAGGGTCAATCCCTTGGGTCCACATTAGTGATCTCTTATTTTTTCGAATGGAGTTGTGTGTGGTCGGTTTTTTTTGGGTTTGTTGAGGATTTATGGCCAATCTTTGGTGGTGGTTTTTTTTTTTGTTGTAATTTCTGGGTTTGTGTTCTTGGATTTGAGTTTGTGTTATTGTTGTTCTTGTTCAAGACACACTTAGATTTCAATTCATATGATTTTTAGTTTTTAATTATGTTTTTAATTTTTTTTATTTAGTTAAAATTAATAAATTAAATTTTTTTAATTTAGATGCTGACGTGGCATTTTTTAATGTCAATTTTTTTTTTATTATTAATTTAGGCCATGTGGACATTAATTTAGTATTATTTATTTATGCCGTTTGCCATGTCAGCTTTCTTTTTTCTGATGTAATGGCAAGGATCAAAACGGGAAGCGTTTTTCAGGATAGGGACTAGAAGCGGTAAAAATAAAATGTAGGAACTAAAATGAGAATCGCCTGAAAATGTAGGGAATAGAAGGTGCTTTTCGCCTTATTATTATTATTATTATTATTGAACGGTTTTAAACCCCTTAGAACAACCAGATTGGTTAGCCTAGATTAATTAGCCAAGTTGTTACTTAGTCAAATTATGCAATTCTAGGTTAAAGCAATCAAATAATCATATCAAAATAATAAAGTAGCGGAATAATAAAAGACACAATGATATGATCACCCAGGAAACCACACGGTAAAAACCTGGGGAGGATTTGACCTAGCTATCCTCAAGGTAAACCTGAATCCACTATGCGAAAGAATCGAAGTTCATACAGAAGGACTACAAGCTCCTCGCTTGACTTCCTAATGCTACCCACCAGTAGAACTTACTGACACGGACTCCTTCTTTCTTGAATTCTTCAATCAGCTACAAGCACCCACGCTTGATATTCTTTAAGCTTCAATGGTAGCAACCAAGTTGATCATCAAGATGTTGATACTATCTCTAACTTGAAAACCCTAAGCTTTGTGTAAAGGAAAGCTCCTCTAGATCTCACAAGAGATTTACACAAAACAGCAATGTATGAGCAACAATACAACTGGAGCAACTCTAAAAACGTGGCTAGGGTTTTGCCTTATATACCTAGGGCAAAAACATAAAACCCTAAACGTTTAATGAGTTAGGGCTGAGTTGGAAATTCCGCAGAAAACGTAATCTGGTCGACTTTCGATCGATCGAATCTATTCTTTGATCGATCGAGCCAGACCGAAATGCCCCAATGCATCTACAGTTCCAACTTTACAATAATTAAACAACTTTGAGCACACTATAACAAGACTAAACATATCGTTTTGATCATGGTTTGCCAATATTACAAATTAGAGTTCTAAATACATAAATTCCTAAACCTTTAGAACCTAACGATTATTATTATTATTATTATTTTGTAATCATACTACATAGAAATGTTTTTTTTGGTTTCTAAATTCCTTAAAAGAAGGCTATTTATGTGAATATAAAGAGGTATTTTAGTGCAAAAAGCAGACAAGACAAAGATGCGTTAATTTTTGATAAATAATGATTAATTAGGGACCATAAATGCATAAATGCATTAATTTGGTTTTTTATTTTTTGCATTAATTTTTATAAGGTTCACGTTAATCGATACCCTTAGGCCAATTGTTAATTAAACATAATAAGATAGTTTTAAAACTACTTTTATGAGAAATATAAAAAGCTGTTGTAAGAACTAAGATTTGGTGCCTAGGCCCACAAGAACAGTGGAAGCTAGCCCAACAAGCCCAAAGCAATAAATTTGTTAGAGAGTGCGTCTTGCAAGCAAGCTACTAAGCTAAGTAAGTGGAGGCCTTAAATAGATTGAGTTCAAGACAACAGGATTTAACACACAAATTGATGAAAAATATCACTCCTCGATCCAGCTCGAGTATGAAATGTTCTTATATTAATCAGATTTATTTGTATACAAAGTGTTTATCTACATAGATGCATTAATTTTGTTTTTGATTTTTTGCATTAATTTTAGAGGAAATTACACTTTACCACCCTAAACTATGCTTTAGATTACAATTTGCCCCATAAACTATCCGACTGCACAATTTGCACTCTAAACTATCACACTTATCATACTTTGCACCCAGGTATTATTTTTGTTGTTATATTTAACGGAATATTTTTGCATGTGACAAGCACATGCTTCTTGCTTAGGTGGAACAAAGTTAAAAGACTGAAACACCATTCTTCAAAATCAATTAAATATAAAACCCAATTTTTCCACATCTCCCTCTGTCTCACGTGTTTGCCATCCTCTTCCAAATTCATAAAATACAATCTAATACTTTTTAATTCCATCACTGATGAAATGGTATAAAAGAAGTTAAAATAGCAAATCCTAAGTGGCACAACAGACAGGAACTATGCCTCATTAGCCATGCTCACCTTCAATTCATAGAGCTTTCCATTGTGAGGTGCATCACCACCAGCTAGAGTTGTGGAAAAACTAACATATTTGTGGCCAATTTATCAGTTGTTGTACAGACTAGTCTCCCCTTACCAGGGATTTGTATCCCCTTACCAAGGATTTTTAATTATTTTAATAACTAGAAAGCTATAGATAGTATAAGAAATACTAGAAAGGTGGATGGGGTACCGTGAATGAATTCTGCTATGGAATTAGAGAGGAAAATTTAAATATTTTGAAACTGAATCTGGGGAAGAGGATGGCAGACACGTGAGACAGGGAGATGTGAAAAATTTTGGGTTTTGTTTAAATTGATTTTGAAGAAGGGTGTTTCAGTCTTTTAACTTTGTTCTACCTAAGTAAGAAGCATGTGCTTGTCACATGTAACAAGATTCTGTAAATATAATAGCAAAAATAACACCGGGGTAAAAAGTGTGATAAGCGTGATAGTTTAGGGTACAAAATGTGTAGTCAGGTAGTTATGGGTGCAAAATGTAATCTAGTGCATAGTTTAGGGTGCTAAAGTATATTTTCCCTTAATTTTAATAAAGTGTATGTTAATAGGTATCCTTAGGGCAATTGCTAATAAACTATATTAAAAAAGTGTTAACACCACTTTCATGGGAAATATTAAAAGTTGTTAAAAAATTAATTGTTTTATCATTTTTTTTTCATAAAATGTTTCTAAAAATAGTTCCTCAATCAATGCCCCTAGGGCATCCGTTAACATTTCACTTTAATAAATAATGAACAATTAATTTAAGCATAAATACATAGATGTAATAATTTGGTTTTTAAATTTTTTTTGGACTGAGATAGAATTCTACTCTAGTCTAGTCTAATTTAAGTATATGTGTGTGAAGTCTCCTCTTAAAAATTTGAACCATGATCATTGTCCTCACACACTCTACAAATACTTATATACTTGTGGAATGACCATCATGTTAGGTGTGTTGTGGTTGTTTTTGATTTGGAAATGATTTTTTTTTTTTTTTATTTATTAATTAGGGTCAAGGATGTCAAAGGAAACTTCTGATAAAGACGAAAAACAAGAGAAAAGAGTTGAAGAGTTTGATTTGCAAAACCTTTTTTATTTTGTAACAAAAAAAGTAATGATTAATGTCAAATGTGTAATACAACAACCCATTGTAACCGACAAAATTGATTAAAAGAATGACAGGCGCATTTTTTTGACCAGAATGATAGAAGCAATTTAAGGTTTCGTTAGTACAAGAGTTGTTGTTGTTGTTATTTATTTATTTTTAAACTCATAGAAAAAAAGAGTAAAAAAAAAAAACCATTCTAACGTCGGCGGCGAATTTCTTATAGTACAAGAGATTTAAGAAAACTCATTATTTTTAATGGAATAAGGTAGTTGCACTTCTTGCTGTGCGCTAATGGTATTAATGGCTTCACGTCCTATGGGTGTTGGACGATAATACACACATAAGCCACTTTTTCTTAATACTTAAAAAATAAGAAAAGAAAAAACTCTTTACTCTAAATAACTTGGCCTACCCATTGGTGGAGCTAGAATTTTATTTAGGGGGCAAGATTAATACAATAATTTGAAAATTGAAACTAAAAAATATTAATTGAAATTAATAACAAAATAAATAAAAGTTGCAAACAAATGTAATTGTCATACAAATTCTAATATAAATGTAAACTATAATTTATTTTTCATACCTAGTTCAATTTACTCAACAATCACTGATGCTTTTCATATTTTAAAAGCGCTATATGATTTTTAATTCTGAAATACTCTAACAATCAAA
>NW_027069546.1:201708-219447 GCF_002906115.3 Quercus suber
TGATCAAATAGGTTGTTTAGTCTTGTTTAGGCTTGCTCAAAGTTGGGTCTTTCATGTAAAGTTGGAATCGAGAGGCTACAGATGCATTGGTGCATTTTGGCCTGGCTCAATCGATTGAAAGAAAGACTCAATCGATCGAATCTCAGGCAGAATGTTTTTCTGCAGAATATTCCAGCTCAGCCCTAACTTATTAAACGTTTTGGGTCTTCTGTTTTTACCCTAGGTATATAAAGAAAAACCCTAGCCACATTTTTAGAGTTGCTCCAATTGAGTTGTTGCTCATACTTTGCTGTTTTGTGTAAATCTCTTGTGAGATCTGAGAGGGTTTACCTTTACACAAAACTAGAGTTTCAAGGTCAAGATTACTTCAAACTTGATGTCTGTTGTCTACATATAAGAACTTTAAAGATTATCAAGCAGTGGGTCTCAGTCAAGTGAGACATGATTGTGTAGAATCCAAGAGAAGAAGGATGTGGATCGAGCTTGACGTGGTTGTCAGTAAGTTCTACTAGTGGGTAGCATTAGGAAGTCAGGGAGCTTGTAAGTCTTATTGTAAACTTCATTTTTCATAGTAGATTCTATTTACCTTGAGGATAGTTAGGTAATCTCCCCAGGTTTTTTACCAGTTGTGTTTCTCTGGGTATCAATCTTGTATATTTTTACTTTCCGCGCTTATATTTTGTATAATTTATGTTGTTAACCTAGATTTAATTACAATCTTGTTAATCAACTTGCTTAATTATAGGTTAAACATATTGTTTTAAGGGGTCTAAAACCGTTCATCATAAATTAAACAAATGTATATAATATTATATATATATATATATATATATTTTTTTTTTTTATAAAAAGTATATAACATTTTAGATTAAATAAAAACATATTGAAAGCTTGGATTTTTGCAAAAACACTAGAACTTGTTTAGACCCCTCAAATAAAAATAAGGCTAGATAATTTTTACTCTAACTTATACGAAGTGCGGAACAAAAGTAAATAAGTGCAAATAATCGTTATCATTACCCTAAGCCATATTCATCCACGATTAACAATAAAAGGAAAGCTTAAAGAGTAGGGAAAAGAGAAGCAAACACAAGATAATACCAAGATGTCTTATCAAAGAAGAAATCGAAGAACTCGATAAAAAACCTCTCCACGACTCTCCAAGTCAAAATCGATCCACTAGAGAATAAAGTTGGAGTACATGAATAACAAAAAACCCTCCAAGCCTAGTCTACCCCCATGTACTTGAGCCCTCCAAGCTCCTGCTACCAACTGACTTCTCGGAACCTTGACTTCTCTAACTTTCCGGATCTCGTAATTCAGTCCAATTGCATTCGCCAATGAATGGCTCCTTCCAATACTTCCCAATAGCACCAAAATCTCACTTTACACTCAGGATAGGTGTGGTAAGTGTTTGAGCTAGCAACCTCTTAAAGATATAGAGATGGAGAGGCAGGAGTTGAGGAAAACCACAAAAAAATGTGTAGATGATTGTAAGTATGACAATCTCTAACTTTCAAGTATATTTTCTAGGGTTTTCTATTTGAAAAGCACTCCTTACAATTTGTAGGTAATGATGGTATATATAGTGTGGGTAAAGACATGGTAAAGCAAAATATAACTTTTTGCCAAACAAAAAGTTTTGCGGGTCCTTCACGGGTTAGCCTTACTCACGAGACACTCGCGAAAGATATAGCCTAGCGCGACTCTTCATCTTCTAGTCATGTGCTCTACACGTAACTCTTTTCACAGGTAAGCTACTCGCAAGCCAATCTCAAAATCCATTTATACATCCTTTGAAGCTTGAGTCTTCACCGATCTCTCACACTCATCCCTTACAATTAAACTCACATACATATAGGAAAAATGATTGAAGAAATTACAATCAAATTTGGTACGAAATTAAAGCCCACACAACATATATAATTGAAAATCACAACTTTACATGTACAATGTGTAAGGTTTTAGACCCCTTAACACAATATGTTTAACCTAATATTAAGCCAAGTTGATTAACAAGATTGTTAATTAAATCTAGGTTAAACAAATACGTGTAAAACAAATATAATGCGGAAAGTAAAGAATACACAGATTTGATAACCCAAGAAAACCAAACTGATAAAAAACCTGTGAATGAATTAACTTAGCTATCCTCAAGGTAAAAGCAGATTCACTATGAAACAATTGAAATTTATACAATAAGACTTAGACCACTAATATCATGTTGCTACCTCGTGTAGAAAACTTACTACCACAACCATGTGACAACTCTGAGTCCACGAATTACTTCTTTCCCTAATCTACAACAACCAAATGTTCTTCTACTTGTGACTTTGAGACTCTACTCAAAGGTTTTAGATCTTCTTTAAAGTTCTTTATGCAGTAACTAAAACAACCATCAAGTTCTTGATTTGAATCTTGATCTTGATAGCTCTATGTGTGTGTTTGAAGGTAAACACCTCTCAGATCTCACAAAAGATTCAACACACAACTCAACAAAGACATCTAAAACGTAGCTAGGTTTTTTTCTTTTATACTTGGAGTGAAATAATTAACCCTACACATCATATGGGCCTAGGTTGGTCTAGAAATTCTGCAGAAAATTCTTGATCCACAATTCTCAATCGATTAAGCCTTACAAAAATTGAATAGTAATTTCCTGCAATTACTCGATTCCAAACTTACATTATACCAAATTTTGAGCAAATTTAAACCTAGACTAAATGTTTTGATCATGATTTGCCAACATATACAAAATGAAGTTCTAATACATTAGTTCCTAAAGTCTTAGAACCTAACAATCTCCCCCTTTGGCAATCTGTGACAAAACACATTACACAATAAAATGCTCAAAGTAAAAACAAACCAATTACACATTATTTCCCGAAATACAATTCAACCTAACTACTATCTATCAGTTGCAAGAGTAAACAGCAGCTTCGAATAAATCAACCTGTAAATTCCTAAAACACTAAACAAACCATAAACGCATGTGTGGAAAATACAAGTAAACCAAAATAAATTTCTTATTTTCACAAAAACATAAATAAAAAAATATATACCATGAATAACCTCATAATAAATCATAACCAATGTATTATAGTATGTGAAACAAGAACATAAACATAAATAAAACAAGAACATTAAAAAAAAAATACCAAAGCATAAAAAATATAAAAGGAATGTCTCCCCCTAACATGTACAATCACATCATCTAAACATATATGCCCCTAAATACAATCTACACCAAAAATATCTCATCTCCCTCTATCACTATGAACTCCCCCTTTTTGTGATGTATTGCCAAAGGGCAATCAAGACTGATCCGAGGGCAAAGCTGGTGGAGAACCACCTCTAGCATCAGCTAAATCTACTCATAAGGCCACAACCTCACTGAGGAAATCCAACAAAAGCTGTCCATGTGCCGCCTAAACAATGAGACACGTCTCCAGCATAATACACATAAAAGAAGATGATGATGTAAACGATGGAGGATCCACGGCAGCAGTGGGGTCCACAAAATCCTCAACAGTAGGATCACCGAAAGGAGGCTCTCTAGATGCATCACCTGTAGAAGACTCGACGCGAGAGCGTTTAGAGCTGGCTTTTAACTGAGCAGTCCTTTGCCTAAGAAAGGTGGCACCTATAGGAGCAATGATGGAGGTTGTTAGGGTTTTCAAATTTTCAGCTTCGGTTTGCTGAGTCATATTCTCTACTTTATATGGTTGGGAATTATGGGTTATGTTATGGGGGACTTTTCTAATTTCATGATTTGTTGAGTGTTTGGCCTTTCTTTTTGGGATTTTAATGGGTATTTTTTAGTTCAAAATGAAGATGGTGATGTTACAAAAATGGGAACGAGAGTAGCAATTTCTCTTTGCCAAGGCAGAGTGAGATGAGAAAGTATGTTTTATGTCCGTTATGTAGTAGATCTCTTAGAATACGTGTAAAAAATGTGTAATTTTACAACAGTTACACCAAGTGTAACTTGAACCTATCTATCTGTATATGTGTGTGTGTGTATGCGCGTGCACTATTGGAAGATTCCTTGCGTCTGCAATATATATGTGCTACTTTCCAAACCGCTAGCTTTGTCTCTTTGTAATAACATAATCTTGTTTTTGATTGGTTTTCCAATCAGATCATGTCATATCATCCCTTCCTAGAAAGGGATGGAGGTTGTTAGAGTTTTTAGATTTTTAGCTTTGGTTTGTTGAGTCATATTCTCTACTTTATATGGTTGGGAATTTTTGGTTATGTTATGGGGGACTTTTCTGATTTCATGATTTGTTGAGTATTTTGCCTTTCTTTTTGGGATTTTAATGGGTATTTTTGAGTTCAAAATGAAGATAGTGATGTTACAAAAATGGGAACGAGGGTAGCAATTTCTCTTTGCCAAGGCAAAGTGAGATGTGAAAGTATGTTTTGTATCTATTATGTAGCAGGTCTCTTAGAATACATGGATCCCACCAATATGTGCGGCGCATGTGTTTTGAGGGGTTGGCTATATACACCGAAAATAGGACATGTAATTTCTTGTGTGTGAGAGAAGGAAAATGCTAGGTCAAAACTTTTTCTACAACTTTTACCACAACTTGCTCACATTACAATTCATGAGTGGTGGAGTAAAAATATATGGTGGGTCTATAACTCAACCACTCATGACTTGCTATGTGAGAAAATTGTGACAAAAGTTATGATACTAGCATTACTTGAAAGAGAATGTTTGTGGGGGTGTATTTACGATTTGAACAAAGTTTCTCTCCAAACTAGTTTGGAGTTTTGAGAGAAACTCTATAAACTCTTCATATATCTTTATATTGAGTATGATTTTTGAAAATTTTACCGTTAAATTGCATGTTCTTATTATATTCTTCATATTTGCAAAATTTCAAGAAGATCAAAAATCAATTACTATCTCATCATACAAATGTTAATCTAAAATTATGTATAAAAAATAAGTTTATTGATCAAATAGTAAAATATTCAATTTAAAGGAAATTTGATATGCATGTTAAGAATATAAAAAACATGAAATTCAATGGTTAAATTTTCAAAATTCACACAAAATAAGAGATATATAAGAAGTTTGAAAATTTCTTCCCTAACTAATTTAGAAAGAAATTTTGTTCTTTGTGCCTTTACGGGATCATCAATGCTAAACAACTATTTAAGGCAAGGACAAGGATGATGATATTACATGGGTGATGTTATTGAATTATGTCAGCATATAGAATGCCCTAGAACACAGGACACTTGTCACACAAAAATGGTACCATGTGTCAAGATCTTGGATGGGCTCATATTTTTCATTGAAATGAGATATTTTTAACTATGCAAGGAAGTTAGACATGGACTACGGTGCACTTACATTATGGACTATGACGTAGACTCTTTTTGTAATAATAATAAAAAAAAATATTTAATATGATTCATAAAACCTTGACACGTTTATCTTATTAAGAGAAATTTAGTGGACTTTAAAAAAAATCACTTGTAAGAACTAATAAATATAATAGGATCAGCTTGATAATATACGAGAAAAATTTTTAAACCAATAATTGTACCTAATAAAAATTATCACAGCGTAATTCAGAAAAATCAATTCTCCAATCAATTTAAAATTCAATTTTTAAGGGAATTATAGCACTTCATGAGAAATACCCAAAAAGGCAGTTTAATGAACAACTTTCCTAGAAAATTGTTTCAGATTTTTTAATTTAATTTTACCATATTCATAGACGTGCAGCCAGCAAATAAAGGAGGCCCTTTGCTTAATCACTCTTCTTTTTGCTGATGGTAGATGCTACCCCAACAGCATGTAACAAAGTCCTGGAAATCCTTCCATGTATAAGAGGGTTTCCGCTCAACAAATCAACAAAGGTAACACTTCCATCTTCTTTATTACCAACACCCAGGTGCGATCATTATAGCACTAATGCATCAGATCTCATTAGAACTCCACATTTAAGCGGGTTTGAATGAGAGCAGTACTACATAGTCTACACCCACCCTTAATCAAGAGTACTGATACAGGAAATTCTGGGAGCCAATGTGATCTATCGTTATGAGATATATCTTGGTCTACTGACTCTCTCTTAGCATGGGTACAACCAAGCTAGCCAAATTTGACAGTATTAAGCAAAGATTATGGAAGAGACTTATGGGTTGGAAGCATGGGTACAACCAAGAATTCCTCATTAAATCCGTGGCACAAACCACTCTACTTATGCCATTAGTGTTTTTAAACTCTCAATCACCTTTTGTCATGAGCTTAACAACATGGGATACTAAACTTTGGTGGGGGTATCCAGTTGATAAACATGGCATCCGTTGTTTATCTCAGGCAAAACTATGCAGATCAAAGTGTTAAGGAGAGCTTGGCTGTAGGGAGTTTTAATATTTTATCTTAGCGGCCATGTTAGCTTTAGAGAGCGATTGGAGCTTTGCCAAAGCCCGATCCTCATTTGTCCAGCTTTGGACATATTACTGAGGAGGCTTTTGGTTCATGCACATGCTAATAAGACGATTAGTGTTTTAGAGAACAAATCAAACGTTTGATAGTGTCCGGATTAACCATCAATAAATCTAAATATTCAGTATTTGTTAAAGAATTATGTCTTTGTTATCTTCGTGTCCTACTTTTTATTTGATAGGCATTTGTTAGATAACTATGTCTCAGGTGACTCTTCGCCACATCCACACTAAAATATTACAATAAATAAATAGAACTTTAGATTTGATTTTTTTTTTTTTTTTTCCAAAAAGTTTTACATTACCTTCACCAAGAAGTAAATGTCAACTAAATAAAAGAAAGGTTGTGAACTTAATCAGAGAGGATATCCACTGATATAACTCGCAATTGGTCGTGACACCAACAGTGGGAGACAGCCACTACCATTGGTGATCCAAAAAGGCAGGCAGAGGCCAATACCATAACCTGATATTTGGAGAAGTTAGCAACATCAACAGCCCCAGTGTTCTTTAGTAATATTCTTAGATTTGAACAAAAAGGACAAAAATAATTGGAAAAAAAGGAAAATACAATTATAAGTAAAAGATTATGGGGCTATTTGGTAGTTTAACTAGAACAACAATTTTTAATGTTTAAACAATATTACATGTATTTCTACACATTTTTTCACTCATACGTATTTCCAAAAAATATAAACAACATTATTAAAACAACGTTACCAAACACCCCCAATATCTAGTGTTCCAGGAACAGTGAGGAAAGGAACAATGAGGAAAGATATACCAATAGATGTGCCTTCCAATGTGGCTTATGAGGAATGGATTGGCTTTGTTTGGATTCTTACAAAACTCTGATAATCACTTCATCAATTACTTTGCTGAGTTTGCTCCATCGACACTCGACAGTCATTCTAAAAAGCACCAATGAGTTTTTGAATTTTACATACTAATTCTCATAGCCTTAATCTAGTCTATTTAAGGTGCTCAGATTGAGTACTGAAAAAGAAAAAGAAAATTATTATAGTAAAATTGAAACCAAAATTACCATGTTGCAAGTATGGTAGTATTATCTGATTCTCTGGAACAAAATTGCTATTCATTTTAAATAAGAATTATTTAGTCACGATCTTAGAAAAATATATGTACACGTAAATATGTGAATATGTAGGAATTTTTTTTATTAACTATAAAAATAGGTTGAAAAAAAAAAAAAAAAAACTAAACATAGTAACAAACTAACAATTGCTTAGAAGTAACAATCATTAACTAGGTGTGTTGGATATTTTTATAAAAAATATTATATTTATTTTGATATTCATTTATGTGTATCAATTATCCCTTAATGTCAGATACGTTGAATACTAAATTTTGAAATTCAAATTTAATTCAAAATTTGAATAGCTTTTGTCAATGGTTTTAATCAGGAAATTTATGAACATTAATGTAATATTAATACCATAATTGCCAACATATTTAGTTTTATTATCTTATTTGAATATAACATAATAACGTCATATATGGAAGAATTTCAGCACTTAAATGTATAGTTATTGCTGAATTATTTTATGCTCTAATAAGTTACCATATATATATATATATACAAATATTTACTATTTAAAAAGTAGTCAAACAGCCAGCAATTTATTGTGATATATATATATATATATATTTAGAAACTTTAAAAAAGGATATTGTAATAATGTACAACAACGTACTCTATGGGGCATTAAATTTCATAGCATCATGACCTTTTCTTTGTTCCCAACGTATGAGACTTTAGCAAAAAACAGTTTGACCGGTTTATATATATATATATATATATGGATATAATATATGTATTTATTACAATAACTTTATGACTATTTAATTGATATCAAATCTTTTTGATTTTTTGGCTAAGGAGAAGTTAAAGGTCCGACTATATATATATATATATATGGAAAGAAATAAAGTAGAATACACACATCATTTTTGAATTACAAAGCTGAAAATTTTTCAAAACAAATTTTATTGTCCTAAACACTTACCATCTTTTACTTTTTACAACTCACAAAAATATTCTATCTTTCACAAACTTTTCTGGGAAAAGAAAGTACTATAGAGAGCTTATATCCTACGAGCAGTGTAGGCTCACAAGGATAATCAGCAAAGGTGGCTGGGCTATTGTATCCTGGAGGCAACGTGCAGAAATTATTTGTCTAACTACATCGGATATACCGTAGACGGCACGATTTGTCTCAAGACAGTGACTTGGTCCACGCCTCATCTCTGCTGTCTCTTTTTTTGGTAATATCAAATTGTGTAATTTCCAAGGAAAATTCAAGTATTATCTCTCCTTTATTTCCAACAATTTGAGACAAATCGTTATGGAGAACATTAAATCATCCTTGGAAAATGGTAATGTTATGTCTAATTCCTCTGGAGCGGGTGATCTTAATAAGCCATTCCGCTTCCGTGGTGTTAACTTTAAGAGATGGAGACAAAAGACTTTGTTTTATCTTACTCTCTTGAATGTGGCTTATGTGTTAACTGAGAAAAAACCAAAGAAAAAGAAATCTGAACAATTGACTGAAGAAGAACTTTCTCAACATGAAAAAGATGTTAAGAAATGGGATAAGGGTCATCTTTACTGTAGAAATTATTTACTTAATTGTCTTTCTGATGATTTGTATGATTATTATGATCAAGCTTACAAATCAGCCAAAAAGATATGGAAGGCATTGAATCAAAAATATGATACAGAGGAAGCTGGATCCAAGAAATATGCATGTAGCCGATTTTTCAGGTTTCAGATGGTTGAAGGCAAGTCCGTGGTGGAACAATCCTATGAACTCCAAATGATTTCACAAGATGTTCGATCTGAAGGCATTCGAGTAGATGAACAAATGCAAGTTTCAGCCATCATTGACAAGCTGCCTGAGTCTTGGAAGGAGTTTGCCAAAGTTCTGAGACACAAGCAAAAGGAACTCTCCATTGAATCCCTTATCACCCGTTTGAGAGTGGAGGAAGAGGCAAGGAACCAAGACAAAGCTGTTGAATTCCATGGAGCAAATGGTCCTAAGGTAAATTTCATCTCCTCAAATGAAAACATGTCAAAAGCCAATGCAAAAAATAATGACTATGTAAGGCCTAAGAAAAGAAACTTCAAACGTAGGCCAAATGGAAATCAGCCTCAACATAAGACCCACTCTTATCAAAGAAAGAATCAAGCACACCATCCTAAGCATGCTCCAAATAATGGCAGCCACAATAATAATAACAATTATGCATGTTTTGTATGTGGAAAGCCTGGACATTCGGCTAGAAATTGTCGTTTTCGAAAACATGGGCCTATGGCTCAAGCCAATGTCATTGAAGAGCCTCTTGTGGCTATGGTTACCGAGATTAATATTCTCGAAGGCTTAGGAGGGTGGTGGATTGATTCTGGGGCAACTAGACATGTTTGCTATGATAAAAATTGGTTCAAGACCTACACCATCTTGGATGAGAAAAAGAAAATTATGCTTGGTGATTCTCATACCATTGAAGTTGTGGGTATTGGAGATGTGCTTCTCAAATTTACTTCTGGGAGAGAAGTCACTCTCAAAGATGTCTTTCATGTTCCTGACATTAGAAAGAATCTAGTTTCTAGTTTTTTGTTGAATAAGGCTGGTTTCAAACAAGTCTTTGAGGCTGATCAATATGTACTCTCTAAAAAGGGCATGTTTGTTGGCAAAGGCTATGCTTGTGATGACATGTTTAAACTTAATGTTGAGATGAATGAAAATTCAAGTTTTGCTTATATTGTTTCTTGTGTGAATGTTTGGCATGGTAGATTATGTCATATTAATAATAAATATATGAAAAATATGAGTGGTTTAGGTTTAATTCCTAAACTTGAAAATGAACTTGAAAAATGTGAAATTTGTAGCATGACTAAAATTACTCAAAAGCCTCATAAATCAGTTGAAAGAAATACTGAATTGCTAGAACTTATTCATAGTGATATTTGTGAATTTGAAGGACATTTGACACGTGGAGGTAATCGGTATTTTATAACCTTTATAGATGATTTTTCAAAATATTCATATGTCTATCTTATGAAAAATAAAAGTGATGCTTTTGAAAAATTATCAATTTTCTTAAAAGAAGTTGAGAATACTTTTGATAAAAAGGTTAAAAGGTTTAGAACTGATAGAGGAAAAGAATATGATACTCTTGGTCTTAATAATTATATTCAATCTCTTGGTGTTGTTCATGAGACTACTGCCCCTTATTCTCCATCTTCTAATGGAGTAGCTGAACGTAAAAATAGGACTCTTATAAATTTAACTAATGCTATGCTTGTTAGTTCTGGGGCTCCTAAATATTTTTGGGGTGAAGCTGTTTTAACTGCAAATTTTGTTTTAAATAGAGTACCTCATAAAAAGACTTTTTTAACTCCTTTTGAATTATGGAAAAAATATAAACCAAATCTGAATTTTTTCAAAGTTTGGGGTTGCTTAGCATATGTGAGGCTATCTGATCCCAAAAGACCTAAACTTGGGGTAAAGGCTTCTACATGTGTATTTTTGGGTTATTCTTTATATAGCACAACTTATAGATTTTATGATATTGATAATAATACAATAATTGAATCTAGAGATGCAATTTTTCATGAAAATAAATTTCCATTTAAACATAAAAATAGTGGGGGTTTTGAACAACAAGAGAAATTTGAATGTTCAACATCTAAGTCAAGAGATATTAATGAATATGAAATTGAACCTAGGAGGAGTAAAAGACCTAGAATTGAAAAGGATTTTGGTCCTGAATATTATGTGTATAATTTACAAGGTGACCCTACTTCTTTAGAAGAAGCTTTATCTTCTCCTGATTCAGGTTTTTGGAAAGAAGCCATCAATGATGAGATGGATTCTATTATATCTAATAATACTTGGAAACTTGTAGATTTACCTCCAGGTTGCAAAACAATTGGATGTAAATGGGTACTTAGGAGAAAATTAAAACCTGATGGATCTATTGAAAAATTCAAAGCAAGGCTTGTAGCTAAAGGTTTTAAACAAAAAGAAGATATTGATTTTTTCGATACTTTTTCTCCTGTTACTAAAGTTACATCTATTAGATTATTGATTGCTATAGCAGCTATTCATAATTTGATGATACATCAAATGGATGTAAAAACGGCATTTCTAAATGGTGATTTAGAAGAAGAAATCTACATGGACCAACCAGAAGGTTTTACAATGCCAGGTAATGAGCACAAGGTATGTAAATTATTAAAATCTTTATATGGTCTAAAACAAGCACCTAGACAGTGGCATGAGAAATTTGATCAATGTTTGCTTTCTAATGGTTTTAAAACAAATGAAAGTGACAAATGTATATATTATAAAACTTTTGATGATGCTCATGTTATAATTTGTTTATATGTTGATGATCTTCTAATTTTTGGTCCTAATATGGATATTATAAATGCTGCCAAAATGCTTCTTAAAAATAATTTTGATATGAAAGATTTAGGAGAAGCTAATGTGATTCTTGGCATGAAAATCTCTAGAACTTCATATGGCATATTTGTAGATCAATCTCATTATATAGAAAAAATTTTGAAAAAATATAATTACTTTGATTGTAAGCCTGCAAGTATTCCTTTTGACTCTAGTGTGCATCTTTTTCCTACTAAAGATGAAAATGATATTTACAATCAAAAGGAATATGCTAGTATTATTGGTAGTCTTAGATATGCTACTGATTGTACTAGACCTGATATTGCTTATGCCGTAGGAGTTTTAGCAAGATTTACTAGCAAACCTAATTTTAAGCATTGGAATGTCATGACTCAATTAATGAGATATTTAAAAGGAACTACGCACTATGGTTTGCTATATCAAAGATATCCTGCTGTTCTTGAAGGATATAGTGATGCTAGTTGGAACACCTTATCAGGTGATTCTTTGTCTACCACTGGCTATGTATTTATAATAGGTGGTGGAGCAATAAGTTAGAAATCTAAAAAACAACAAATTATTGCTAAATCCACCATGGAGGCAGAATTAATTGCCTTATCTTCAGCTAGTGAAGAAGCGGGTTGGTTACGAGATTTATTATCTGAAATTCCCATGTGGGAGAAACCTATTTCACCCGTCTTAATTCATTGTGATAGTACTGCCACTATTGGTAGAGTGCGCAATAAATACTATAATGGTAAATCCAGATCTATTAGAAGAAAACATAGTACTGTGAGATCATACATAAACAATGGTACCATAAATGTTGATTATATTAGTACAAATGATAATATTGCGGATCCATTAACTAAAGCTCTAGCTAGAGAAAAGATCTGGATAGCATCGAGGCGGATGGGACTTAAGCCCAAAGAAGAATAAAGTACCTATAAGGATACCCTACCTAGGGACTAGAGATCCCAAGAACTAGGTTCAAAGGGAAAAACTAATCATAGCGTAGTTTGATTAACATGCACTAAATATATGTATGAGTAATAATACTCATGTCTCTCCCTATGGTATGCGTGCATGTATCTTGTAACGTTATGTAGGATGAGTTTTTATAAAATCTCTTAATGTGGACTATAGCTCTTATGAGTGGGATGTTAGAGTTACAAGAACATCCTTGATAGCTACACCTAAGTGAGCATGAAAGTGAGGCCGCTTCCTTTGGGAATGGGGCTAGTTCTCTAAATAGCTCATGGATGCTGGGATAAAGCACAAGGCCATAATGTGCTGGCTTAAAAGCTTGTAGTAGAGTACTGGAATATTATGTGTGTGATGTAATGTTTTGTATCTATCGAAAAAGTTATAGTTCAAGGCTTAGATCACTATTAACTTTGGAACAATGTTGCTGAAACACTAAATGAGGGTTCAAGCCATTGGCACTCCCATTATGCATAATGTTCTACTTAACCCAGAAATTTTCTTATATATATTTACCTATTTATTTTTTATAAAAATAAGTGGGGGAGTGTTGGATATTTTTATAAAAAATATTATATTTATTTTGATATTCATTTATGTGTATCAATTATCCCTTAATGTCAGATACGTTGAATACTAAATTTTGAAATTCAAATTTAATTCAAAATTTGAATAGCTTTTGTCAATGGTTTTAATCAGGAAATTTATGAACATTAATGCAATATTAATACCATAATTGCCAGCATATTTAGTTTTATTATCTTATTTGAATATGACATAATAACGTCATATATGGAAGAATTTCAACACTTAAATGTACAGTTATTGCTGAATTATTTTATGCTCTAATAAGTTACCATATATATATATATATATATATACAAATATTTACTATTTGAAAAGTAGTCAAACAGCCAGCAATTTATTGTAATATATATATATATATATATATTCATAAACTTTAAAAAAGGATATTGTAATAATGTACAGCAACGTACTCTATGGGGCATTAAATTTCATAGCATCACGACCTTTTCTTTGTTCCCAACGTATGAGACTTTAGCAAAAAAAGGTTTGACCAGTTTATATATATATATATATATATAAAATATATGTATTTACTACAATAACTTTATGACTATTTAATTGATATCAAATCTTTTTGATTTTTTGGCTAAGGAGAAGTTAAAGGTCCGGCTATATATATATGGAAAGAAATAAAGTAAAATACACACATCATTTTTGAATTACAAAGCTGAAAATTTTTCAAAACAAATTTTATTGTCCTAAACACTTACCATCTATTACTTTTTACAACTCACAAAAATATTCTATCTTTCACAAACTTTTCTGGGAAAAGAAAGTACTATAGAGAGCTTATATCCTACAAGCAGTATAGGCTCGCAAGGATAATCAGCAAAGGTAGCTGGGCTGTTGTATCCTAGGGGCAACGTGCAGAAATTAAAACTACATCGGATATACCGTAGACGGCACGATTTGTCTCAAGACAGTGACTTGGTCCACGCCTCATCTTTGCCGCGCTCTTTTTCTGGTAATATCAAATTGTGTAATTTCCAAGGAAAATTTAGGTATTATCTCTCCTTTATTTCCAACATTTGTGATAGAGACAAAAAGGGAAATCATTCAAACCTTTGTTATAAAGCCATCGTTAATCTACCTCTTTCAGTCCAAAAAAAAACCCAACGTTAATAACTTAATTAATATCTTCTTAATATTCAATTGATACATGCATCTAGAGTTTATATTCTTCCGCTCTCAACTATCAAATTATTAGGAAAAAACAAATGCCTAAGCTATCTTGAAATTACAAAATTCTTTTTAAAGTGGTCTTGAGACTAATACCTGTAAACCTTTTATATATATATATATATACACTCATTTTCTATAAGCATGATATTTTTTTATAAGAAAATTAAAAATTATTAACTCATTTTCTTTAAGCATTTTTTATAAGAAAATTAAAAATTATTAAGAAACTACCCAACGTGAATCAACTTATATACCAAAAATATTGACAAATTTTTCAAAAAAGGAACAACATCAAAAATATTACTTGTTACTTTATCCTGTCCATATTTTTCGTCATTTTAGAAACCCAACTTTTAAGCAATATCATTTCAAACAATTTCTCACAAAATAAATTAAAAGTGTATAAGTTTTCTAAATTAATCTAACACGTGTAAACAATGGTTCTTATCGGGCCAAGACATTATTATTTTGACATAGGTGGGGTTTGATCGCATGTACTATTTGAGTACAAGAGATTTTACTCTTTTCTTTTTTAATTTGAAAATTACAACGGATGATAAGAGAATTGAACTTTTGGATATTATAAAAATACCTAGAGACGATAACTAGCTGAGTTACAAAGCTCATGATAGAAATTTTAGTAGTTAACTTATTTAAATGCGCTCTATTTTAAAACTAAAATAAAGTAATAAAAAAAATAGATATTGACATTTAAATTTTTTTTTTAAAATGAATAGTTCAAGAAAATTATTAATATTGTGTCATTCATTATTTGAAAATCATTGCATTACAATTTTCCAAAAAAGAGATCAACAATAAAATATAGGAGAGAATAGAGAAGATTCACTCAATATCACTGGCCGTCCCAAGAAGGCTCACTTTACTGTAGTCACAATCACAATTGAATGATCCAAGTGGGGTTTGGACCCCCCACACAAGCACATTATATCATCCCAAAGTTAAGTTACTCTACCATATATACAATGGTATAAGTAAAAGTATAATTGGTTGGGACTTTTCTTTAGAAAATATGGATCTATAATGTCATGTTATTATTATTATTTGTACAGTTTTTAGACCCTTTAACCCAATCAAATTAATCTAATTAATTAGTCAAGTGATTAACTTAGTCAAATTATGCCAATCTAGGTTATCACAATCAAACAATCATATCAAGAATATAAAACAGCGGAAAAGTAAATAACACAATGATATGATGACCTAGGAAACCACACGGTAAAATCCTGGGGAGGATTTGACCTAACTATCCTCAAGGTAAACTTAAATCCACTATCTTGAAAGAATCGAAGTTCATACAATAAGACTTACAAGCCCCCACACTCGATTTCTTATTGCTACCCACTAGTAGAACTTACTGACACGACCACGTGCAAGTTCCGAGACCACAGACTCCTTCTTTCTTGGATTCTCCAACAAGTACAAGCACCCACACTTGTTTTTCTTTAAGCTTCAATGGCAGCAACTGAATTGATCATCAAGGTATAGATAACATCTCCTCCTTGAAAATCCTAAGTTTTATATAAAAGAAAGCTCCTCTAGATCTCACAAGAGATTTACACAAAACAACAATATGAGCAACTTCTAAAACATGGATAGGGTTTGCCTTATATACCTATGGCAAAAACATAAAACCCTAAACGTTTTAGCAGTTAGGGCTAAATTAGAAATCTGTAGAAAAATACGTTCTGCCCGATATTAGATCAATCAAGTCTAAGCTTTGATCGATCGAGCCAAGCCAAAAGTCACTAATACTTTCTGCAGCCACTCAATTCCAACTTTACATAAATGCACAACTTTGAGCAAGCCTAAATAAGACTGTTAATGTATATTATGTTATGGGCTTTAGGCCCAGCTAGTTTACTTGTATAGCACACTTGTACTTGTACTACACTTTACTTGTACCGCACACATATGCTTACTTGTACCGCACACATATGCCTCCTATATAAAGGCATCACATGTATATTTCTGATTATGAAATACAATACTACGATTCAGTATTTCTAACATGGTATCAGAGCCACTGCTCTAATCCTTTGGTGTGTCGCTCTTAAGCGGTCTTGTCTTCTTGGGTGTCATCTGCAGCCGTTGTTGTGAGCAGCACCACTGCCCCCACCGCGACTCCAGTACATCAAAGACCATTGCCTTGCCGCCACCATCGCTTCCGCCTCTCCGATCATACCACAGATTGTACCATCGGAAAGAAATATCTCCGATCTACTTTTCTGTGAAATTTCATCGTCATCGGACCAAACACGCGCCTCCACGCGCCACTACAATTCTCGGCGTCCCTGCCACGCGCCGCCAAGAACCTTCACGCGCCCCCACGCGCTTCCACGCGCCGGCCACTCTCCTCCACGTGCCACCACGCGCCACCACGCGCCGGACACGCGCCGGACACACGCTCCACGGTCTGCTGACGCCAGCCTTAGTGACGTCATCAGTGCTTACGTCAGCGCATGTCAGCTTGCTTACGTCATCGTTCCAGACCGTTGACCGGGTTGACTTTGACCGCATTGACTTTGACCGTTGACTTTGACTGTTGACTTTTTGCCAGAGTTGACTTTTGCAGTTCAGGTTCTCCTTACTCAGTTTCTCGCGTAGATTTCATTTTTGCAGTCTGTTTTTGCATATTGTGTTTCTAAATGGATAAAAAGGATGTTTTTCTTCCTCGCCCCATCAATACTGTATTGGAGGGGAACAAGAATTACTTATCTTGGTCTCAAGCTATGCGCAGTTTTCTTAAGGGTCGCATGCTCTAGCATTACTGTACTGGTTCAATTACCATTCCTGTCAAGGGAGCAAGTGAAGAAGATGCTGCCTTCCTTGGTCGCATGATTGAATGGGATAGTCACAACCATATGATCCTCACATGGATTCGGAACACTTCTATTCCCTCCATCTCCAATCTGTTGGGCAGCTTTGATGATGCAAAATCAGCATGGGATATGTTGGCCAAAAGGTACTCCACTACTCACGGATCCATGAAATATCAGTTGGTAGTTGAATTGCATCAACTTCGACAAGAACCAGGGCAATCCATCAATGACTACTATGATCA
>NW_027069546.1:220346-441888 GCF_002906115.3 Quercus suber
GAGATTGATTGTCATTTTATCCGTTCTCATCTTGTCCATGGTGCTCTCAAGCTTTTCTCTGTCTCCTCCAAAGATCAACTTGCAGATATCTTCACCAAGGCACTTCCTAAGGGACGCACTCGTGATTTGGTTGACAACCTCAAGCTGGTCTCACAACCACCTTGAGTTTGAGGGGGGCTGTTAATGTATATTATGTTATGGGCTTTAGGCCCAGCTAGTTTACTTGTATAGCACACTTGTACTTGTACTACACTTTACTTGTACCGCACACATATGCTTACTTATACCGCACACATATGCCTCCTATATAAAGGCATCACATGTATATTTCTGATTATGAAATACAATACTACGATTCAGTATTTCTAACAAAGACTAAACAACCTGTTTTGATCATGATTTGCCAACAATACAAATTAGAGTTCTAAATACATAAATTCCTAAATCTTTAGAACCTAACATTATTATTCTTCTCTCTAATCTCCTCTATATTGTTTTTCTTTTTGGTTGAGTCTCCTCCTCTTTACTTATTTCTAATGTGTATTTATTCTAAGATGGTATAAAATTTATGTCTTACCATTTCTAACAAATTGAATTCTGTAATTTATTCTGCACCTCAACAATGTACATTATGGGAAACATACCCAAGGGAGTTCATCAAAGCTGTCTAATTCTATGGAGCTTAACACAATAAAGAATTCTATCATCTAAAAATCGATGTTGCATATCTCCATCCTTACCGAAAAATGAAGAGCAAGTAACATCTTGGTTAAGTCGATATAAAGAAAAGGGCGCGGCATATCACCAGAGAATTTCCCAATTCGATCGAAGTTAAGTGGATTTCAGTAAAAAGCAAACTAAAGTAATAATTGACCTTAAAATAATTATGAAACCGACAACTAAATTTAAAATTTTTAAAAAAAGTATTAACTATAATATTAATTACTGCTCCAATTTTCTCCAAACACTAAGTTCATTTTTTTGCCTTTTGTATGAAACAAGATAGAATTTCAATAAAATAAGGAATTTGGCAATCAAGATACAATTCCATTAAAGTGATAAAGGAATCTGGCCAGAATTTTTTAGAATCAAGAAAAGGAATTTTTTTTTTTTTTTTTTTTTTTGCTGACGTACCACAATACTAGAAAAGCAAACGCAAACAGCACTCAGTATTGTGATTTCTGAAACATTCAATAGGAGAAAAGCAAGTATCATAATTATCTTACCATTGTTGACGTGATTCGTTGATGTGAATCTTGTGATTAATATATAATGAAACTATGAAAGTGATTTCAAAGATGCACCCATGTGGAGTAATAACGCACTAATTACAATCAATATCTCTGGATGTTGTGTAAAACCTTGTAAATTGTGTACCTTTCACATTGTTAGTATTTGGAAACGAAAATAAAAATGTTACTTCTAATTTTCCATAAAAGATTCAAAAATATTGGTGGAGTCTCGTTATAACTTGGGGCCATGGCATAAAAAATTTTGAATATATATATTTGAATTGATTATGATTTTCGAATAACCATAATATTGAAAGAGCATAATATTAAGAAAGAATTATTATATATAGGGAGAATAATTACACAAGTACATTAACCAATAAAAACCATTTTAGAGCTAGATGTTATTTCTTGTCTTGATTTATACTATGATATTCTAAAGTTTTTTTGAGAATGATATTCTAAAGTTGATTACCTTAAAATACTCCCTTATTTAATATAAATATCTTCACTCTTCACTTTTGCTTAAATATTTTTTTAATTCATTCCTTAATTATAATACCAAAAGAAACAAATTGAAAACTTTACAAGAAGTCAACAAAAAGCCAAATCTTTCATTTTATATATATTGTTGATAAGAGTAAGACAATTATGAACCATTCATCCAATTATTTTTTACTGCAAACGTAACTATTTTCATAGTTGAGTATTAGTATTTCACTTTATATACTATAAATTAAGATCTTATATAATTCCTAAGGTAAATTTTTAAAATTCTATCCATATATTCTAAAATCAATAGATTGGATTTTGTCCATTATCAGTGTATAAATAAATATTGATTATAACTATTTTGGTATTTATTTATATTGTTAATGATATGACAAAATCTAATCTATTCATTTTAAAATGTATGGATATGATTTTTTAAAATTTATGATGAGTAATCCTAAAAGAAATTAATCATACTCCACCAATTGTCATTTTCTTTTCCCATCTTAAACTTTGGTTTTACATAGGAAAAGAGATGAGAGATATGTGCTAAGCCACAACTCATGAATTATAAAGTGGAACTCATTTCACTCTTCCTTGTATGTACATGTGTGTTTCTCTACACAAAACAAAATATAAAAAAAATAAATAATTTATTTCATGATTAGTAGTTCCTCAAGCAAGTGGTATTTACTTTGATATCGATTTCCTCTTTAGACATTTATCCAAAATTTAAACAAGAAACTCTAATTCTTTTAAAGTTGTTCTTATAACTGCTCCTAAAAAAGAACTTTTTTTCTATGAGTGCAATTATACGTACAATATTAATCTTTTGAATGTTTTACTCATACTATTTTTCTTAAACAAGAAACTCTAATTCTTTTAAAGTTGTTCTTATAACTGCTCCTAAAAAAGAAGAAGAATTTTTTTTTCTATGAGTGCAATTATACGTACAATATTAATCTTTTGAATGTTTTACTTATACTATTTTTCTTAAATTTTCAGTAGGTGCAATTATACAATATTAATATTTTTATATTTTAATCTAAAATTTTCAGTAGGTGTAATTGCACCCATTTAAATACATATGGCTTTGTGGCACTAGCGCCATGGACATCCGTGGGAGCATAATCAACCTGCTTTAGTTCTATCGAATGTATCTGCATAAAGAGCTCTATCATGTAAATATTGATGGAGATTCTAAAAAAAAAAAAGTAAATATTGATGGGGCATATCTCCATCCAAAGAAAAAACAGCGACATCTACCTTGAATATCTGGGATGATCTGTTAGTATCAAGAAGACTACTACATGAACTTTTCCTTTTCGAAGTTTGGCTTGTATTTGTTTTTGGAACCCATCTTTGGGTTGTATTTATTGTTAGGCATTACGGGTTTAAGATCTTACAGGTTAACTTATTTTCATGTCTTAAAAAAAAATTATCTAAATTTAAAATAGAAAATCATAACCATATAATTTTAAGTTTTCTCTCAATTTAAAAAAGAAAATCATAACCATATAATTTTAAAAGTAAAACTTATTTATTGTTCCTTAAGTGTAATGTATTAAGTTCTTTAATTAAATTCAAACACATAGCTACATTAATTTAATTGTAAATAACACTATTTGGGTGTCATTTGCCAATGTAAACACTTGTTTCAATTTAAATGAGTAACTTAAGCACCTTAATATTAAGAATCTTACCTAAGTTTTACCCTAATTTCAATTGTTATTAACCAGAAAAAAGAAAGATTAAAACATGTATTAACACTGGAGAGAGAGAATGAGTTTAATATGCAATATACTGAAGTGACTTTTTTTAGATACGATAAAACATGAATATATGATGTCTACTTCATAAGGATAGATAGCAATTGAAGTTTAGTTAGATTTCTTATTTAATGCCAAGAGATTTTAGAAATTGAGATAACCGGAACTCAATTCAAAGAGTGACATAAAAACAGTAACTATAACAGCATTTGCTTAAACTTAAGGTTTCATCTTATTTAGTGCTTATTCTCGCAATAATTGAAACCCCTTTGGCTGATTGTTGAAGCGGGGCTAGGGGATTGAGGTGCCCTCTTTAAGCATAGATGGAGCCGGTGGACTCTTCTGCTGTGAGCCTAGTAAAGAAGAAGCATCGGTTGTCGTGATAGTTGAATTCGACTGCATTTGGGTGACCGGATTGGGGGCTGACGGAGGGACATAAGCTCTCAGCAGCCGGGGTAGCAAGGAAGAAACATTGTGATCGGCAAAGGCCTTTTGGCCGGTTGTTGATGAAGCTGGTAATGGAACTTGCATTTTTGACTTAAAAAACTGGTTTGTGTTCATTAGAACTTGTTCTTGTTTGAGGATTCTTGTAGCCTCGTGTTCAGGCATAATCAAAAGAAAAAGCACCGCTGTGACTATGACTATGAGAACCATATTTAGAGTGCAGAGATGCTTAAACGTAAAAGAACAATTTGATGAAGAATTTGTGGAGCTAGTCATGGTTATTATATATAGAGACCCGAAGGGCGAACCAACCAAGTGAAAGACTTGAACTCCCCAAAAAACCAAGGATGTCCAGAAAACTTGAACCCAAATTTGTCTTTTTACGAAGAATGACATCACTAAAATCACAACAGAGCCCTCCAAATGGTCTGCTCCTTCTTGCCACAATACAAAAATCAGAAACTTTACTTACTGCTGGTAATTGAAGTTTCTATCATTTATGAATACTTATATTAATTTGATCGTTTCTTTAAACTATTAATTCTGATTTTTTTTAGATTAAAAAAATTTGTTCTTATTGGTCCTTATTTTAATATATATATATATATATATAGGTGCCTACTGCCTAGATTTGGGGTATAGATGGAGTGATATAAGCCCTCTGCAGCATAGAGGGAGGTCGAGGGCTCTTCCTTTTCTTTTGACTCGTCTTTGAAGCTGTGTAAGCCATTAAGCCCTCTGCTGTAGGTGTGAGTACGTGTGATTGGGATTTCATTTCATTTCAAGCATCATGGAGAACTTTATGATCTTGGTAGACTTTATCTTGTAAATGATACATGCATAGTTGAAGGTGATGTTACCGTACTTAGGGTTAATGTTTCATGGTCACATGAAAACTGGAAACTGGCTATGTTTGATTTAAGAGCAAAGTAGATACATGCTACACGATGTGCAAGAACTTAAGAGGGTACACTGCGGCAGTTATTTGAAGGGCATCATATATATGAGCTATATCGAGGATCCGTTTGAAAATTGCTTATCGCTTATTTTACTAAAATTGAAAATTTTTTACAGAAACTATATAATAAAAAAAATTATAAAAAATAAAATAAAATAACCTGACTTTTGGAACAATAAAACCCACTAAACAATGCAATGGGACCAATTTTAGGAGCAAAAATAAGTTAACTTTTTCTTAAATCCCAAACGCAACCAGAATATAATTCAACAAGAAAAAAATAATCATTTTTATTATCTTCAGCTTGATGTGGAAGGCTGTCGAAAAGATGTTTAAGCTTCTATGAAAAGTATCTAGAAATAAAACCACTTGAGGTATATCATACTGAAGCTGAACAATATGGTACACACAATATGCTATGGGAAAGGTCTATTTTTTAGTTTTTTTCATTGATTTTTCCGCCTGTCCTTAAACTTCAGCTAAATAGGTTCCTTTGTGACTTGATATTGAAATCTGGATAGAAGACAGAATGGCAAATATCTGTCACCATAGACAACCTTTACACTGTTCATATCAGGCCAACCCTATCTGACCAGTGGTGACGCATAATCATGTTCCGAAAAGTTTTAACTGCTTTCAGCATTCTTACTACACATGTTCATTGTAAGCTTGTTGTTAGGGATTTGCATGGGTCTGGTTGGGTCGAGTTAAAGGGATTTTTCAACCTAATTTACCATGGTAGGTTAAAAAAAATCTAACCCAACCCAACTCACATGGATCAAGTTAGGTAGGATTAAACCCATCGGTTGGACAAAAAAATATATCTTACTTGTCACCTAAGTTGATAAAGAAAATATATATGAACTATTACTCCAACTCAGTTATAAACAAAATATATCTAACTGAGTTGATAAACAAAATATACATGAACTGATATCCTAACTCAGTTACAAAAAAATAAGAGTGGAGTGAGAAAGTGGGAGTGGGAAATAGCAGAGAGGAAAATACAATTGTTAGGGTTTGCGAGGTAATTGGATTTTATATAGGACGAGCTAAATAGAGGGAAAATTTTAAAAAAAATTATTAATTATATAATATAGTTTTAAATATATATAATTTAAATTTAAAATATATAGGTGGGTCGGGTTGAGTTAGGTAGGTTGTGATTGTTATGACCCAAACCCAACCCAACCCACTATTAAAAAATATTTCATAACCCAACCCAACTCACTAGGGTTGCACACCGTGCAGTGCAACCCATTTTTGTGGCTATTTCTGCACTGCATCGAAACCTTCGCTTTTCTAAAAACCCAAGCCGTTGCCACGCTTGAGGAACGATTCTCCAACAACATCGGTGGCGGTTCCAGTCAACACTGTGGTTGGTATCCACCTATCTATCACACACAGAGAGAAAGAGAGATCTAAAACCAAAATCAAACCCAAAAAACTCAAGGATTCAAACCACAAATCAAAACTTAGATCAAATCTAAATATCAAAAGATTCAAAACCCACTACAAACCCAAATATTAAAACCCAAACAAGCTCAAGATTCTTGGGACTAACCATCGATTGACTCACCTGTGAAGTCTAATCAACCACCAGGTGATGGAGGCAGAGACAACAACTTAAAGATCTGACCTAGGTGGCAGCAAAAGCAGAGGTGGCTTAAAGATAAAAATCTGAAATGGTGGTGGGTTTTGTGTTGTGGGTGGGGATGAAAATCTTAGATCTAACTTGAAGGGAGTAGAAATCTCAAGTTTTGTATATATATAAGCAAATCGGTGCAGTTCGGTGTTCATCGGAATCCAAAAACCTTTGCTGAAAACCATACCGGCCAACTTCGGTGCTTGAAAATTGCTGCCGACCACCATGCCTAACACTTGCGGTGGAGGTTAGAGGCAAGCAGATCAGTTCGGCTTCGATTGGTTTCGCCGGTGGCGGGTGGTGCCTGTATAGCCCTACAACTCAGCCACCCCTAAAAATTGACCCAACCCAGTTTATTGGGTTAGGTCAGGTTGGTTTTTGCAAGTTAGTAAGTTGGCTGCACACCCCTACTTGTCGTTAAAAGCATAAAAATAAAAAGAGTACTTGATCTTTTTGGCACACCTACTCTTTATCAATCTAAGGCTATAATATTGGTTGATATTAGTAACACTAGGAATTTTATTATATAACATTTACAAATCAATGTGTCACCATGCACCAAATAAAAATAAAAATTCAAATTCATTATTATGTTAATTTGTAAAGTAAAATTGATAATATCTATAGTATTTTTTTAATATAATATTTTTTTTTTAAACATTATTATATATTACCTATTGTGATCGATACTGCATAATAGAAACAGTGTTAAACTTTTATATAAAAAAAAAAAAATTTTAAAAAAAAATGTCGACAGTTTTGAAGTGAGAAAAATATTGCACAACCTTTTTTTTTTTTAAACGATTTATCATCATATAATTTTTAGAAAATGCTAAAAATACTATAAATTTTACTATATAAAACATACAAATTAATATGACAATAAATGTTAAGTTGGTCTCAACCACTTGATAAATGAATGTATGAATTTTTCATTTTCTTCTTTTATTGGTAATGCATCAATTTGAAACTTTCATGTAATAAAATTTGTAATATTTTTAACATTCTTCTATCCACATTAGCTGAAGCCTTTATAAAAAGAGGTAAAACCATTAAAAGAATGGGGCCTTAGGCGTAGGCCAGTGGCCATTTCTTGAGCCGCCAGTGCCACTGAATGGATGTGAACTTATAAAAAAACTAAACAGAAAAAGAATTCAACTAAAGAAGCAACTTCACCTCCTCCTGTCCACACCCATCAACTACGTGAAAATGACTGTAGTGGCGCTTTGATACCAAGCATACTGACATGTTGGCATTTGACAAAAAGCCCAGCTTTGTAAAATGTTAAAAAGGAACGAGGATATCATATTGTACCCCATGAAAGAAAGAAGAGAAAGAATGCCTAATACCCTATTGACTAGTCTTTACCAATGGCCTCCTCGCTTAGTTGTATTTCTTCTCCTATTATAAGGTGGAGGTCTTGGGTTCCAGTTCTAAAGGTATCGGTGGAGTTTGGTTTGATTTATCTTTTGGCAAAAAGGAAAGGTAAAACTAGTGCTCATTTAGGTTTGTTCCTCTAAATAAATAAAGTAAAAGGAAATGACCAATCTAAATAGTCATAATTAAAGATGTGGTTTCATGAGCTCAATTGATAAATCTTGTTCTTAAAAAATTGGTAAAATTTCTTGTTGTCGAATAAAAGATTTGGGGTTCAAATTCTACTTACACCAAAAATCAATTGGTATTTTGGCCTAATGACAAAGAATGATCATCATGAAGCGAACACTATAAATTAAAATTACTTACCTCTTCTCAAAAAAATAAATAAATAAAGAGTCATAAAGTTGTTATTAGGTATTAGTTTTTTTTTAAAAAATAATAATGGTTTTCACTTTTATGGTCAAGATAATAATAGGTGGAAACTACTTACCTCTTCAAAAAAAACTATATATATATATATAGTCATAAAGATGTTATGCTAGTCTTATTATTATTAAAAGATAATAATAAGATAATATAATAGGGTAACCAATACCACTATCATTAATTGGCCAACTAAGTTATATACTTTTATAAGATGGGTTCAAGTTATACCTTGTGTAACTTTATAAGAGTTACATATTTTATGAACCATTGATTACTATTAAATCTAAGGGTTAAAAAATACTTATAGTAATGTCATTATTACTCCCTAGAAATTAGTGATTTAGGAATTAACTCTTATTATTAAAAGAAAAAAAATAACCATATATAGTTGCTTCCACCGTTAATGCAACACCTTTATTGTCACTACCACCAACATCATACCATCTTTATTTTTGTCCTCACCATCACTCCTTTAACATCGCTGCCACCTCTACAATCTATGTTGTCACCATGCCTATATAAATATTAATGATTTTTTGCACATATAAACAATATAAAATGTTTTGGAGATTAATTTAGAGTAGGCGTTGATGGAGTGTAAAAAAAATCTATAGTTATTTTTTAGAGAGAGAGAGAGGAATGGTCCAAATAGAAGTGGTAAAATAAAATAGAGAGAAAGTTTGGGAAATGATATTATCAAAAATTTTAACTCTTTATTTAAGTTATTAAATTAATACTTAAAAATCTAAAAATATTTTTTTAAATAATATAATTACGTAGTTGATTGTCGAGAAAGAGAAATTCTAATGATAAATTTATCAATTGAAAAAAAAACTTTAAATTTCCAATTTCGTTTAATTTTTTTGTCAAGTGAAGAATGAAGATGTCAAAGTTAATTTGAAGCCCAGATATATATCCACCACAAGAGTAGAGGTTACAATAAAGCCAAAGAGCACGTGGATAAAAATCCTTTTTCATGGTTTCGATGTATACAATTAGGGGCACCGATTTCTTCATTGAATTAATATGGCCAAAGTCACAATTGTTTTAGAGAAAGCTATCGTTATTTTGTTTATTAAAACAAAATAAAGATAGCTTGTATTAACAATTTAATCTTGAGCATTTTATGAATGGTGAAGGCTTGAAAGTATAGTGCAAAAAGAAATATAGAGGAAGAAGATGATAATATAGAAGAAAAAAAAGAGAGTTAATACTGTGGTTTTTTTTTTTTTTCTTTTAATAATAAGAGTTAATACCTAAATCACTAATTTCTAGAGAGAAATAATGACATTACTATAAGTGTTTTTTGACTCTTAAATCTAATAGTAATTAATAGTGCATAAAAGGTGTAACTCTTGTGAAGTTATACCAGGTATAACCTGAACCTATCCCATATATATAATATTTTATATAGTATAGGAGCATGAGAGTAAATTCACAGAACTTACATTTGTCATATTCTCATTTTTCTTCTTAAAAATTTTTTATCTCTCCACTTTTCCATCCTCCCAACCAAACATACATGAGAAAAACATTAAATTGTTCTATCCTCCACTTTTCTATCTTCACACCATTTTCTTATCCCCCACTTTCTCATCCCCTATCCAAATGTAGCCTTAGTTGAACATTCCTCTATCTATGCAAGGTTTATTTTACAANTTTTTTTTTTTTAAACGATTTATCATCATATAATTTTTAGAAAATGCTAAAAATACTATAAATTTTACTATATAAAACATACAAATTAATATGACAATAAATGTTAAGTTGGTCTCAACCACTTGATAAATGAATGTATGAATTTTTCATTTTCTTCTTTTATTGGTAATGCATCAATTTGAAACTTTCATGTAATAAAATTTGTAATATTTTTAACATTCTTCTATCCACATTAGCTGAAGCCTTTATAAAAAGAGGTAAAACCATTAAAAGAATGGGGCCTTAGGCGTAGGCCAGTGGCCATTTCTTGAGCCGCCAGTGCCACTGAATGGATGTGAACTTATAAAAAAACTAAACAGAAAAAGAATTCAACTAAAGAAGCAACTTCACCTCCTCCTGTCCACACCCATCAACTACGTGAAAATGACTGTAGTGGCGCTTTGATACCAAGCATACTGACATGTTGGCATTTGACAAAAAGCCCAGCTTTGTAAAATGTTAAAAAGGAACGAGGATATCATATTGTACCCCATGAAAGAAAGAAGAGAAAGAATGCCTAATACCCTATTGACTAGTCTTTACCAATGGCCTCCTCGCTTAGTTGTATTTCTTCTCCTATTATAAGGTGGAGGTCTTGGGTTCCAGTTCTAAAGGTATCGGTGGAGTTTGGTTTGATTTATCTTTTGGCAAAAAGGAAAGGTAAAACTAGTGCCCATTTAGGTTTGTTCCTCTAAATAAATAAAGTAAAAGGAAATGACCAATCTAAATAGTCATAATTAAAGATGTGGTTTCATGAGCTCAATTGATAAATCTTGTTCTTAAAAAATTGGTAAAATTTCTTGTTGTCGAATAAAAGATTTGGGGTTCAAATTCTACTTACACCAAAAATCAATTGGTATTTTGGCCTAATGACAAAGAATGATCATCATGAAGCGAACACTATAAATTAAAATTACTTACCTCTTCTCAAAAAAATAAATAAATAAAGAGTCATAAAGTTGTTATTAGGTATTAGTTTTTTTTTTTTTTAAATCACTTTTATGGTCAAGATAATAATAGGTGGAAACTACTTACCTCTTCAAAAAAACTATATATATATAGTCATAAAGATGTTATGCTAGTCTTATTATTATTAAAAGATAATATAATAGGGTAACCAATACCACTATCATTAATTGGCCAACTGAATTATATACTTTTATAAAATGGGTTCAAGTTATATCTTATGTAACTTTATAAGAGTTACACATTTTATAAACCATTGATTACTATTAAATCTAAGGGTTAAAAAATACTTATAGTAATGTCATTATTACACCCTAGAAATTAGTGATTTAGGAATTAACTCTTATTATTAAAAGAAAAAAAATAACCATATATAGTTGCTTCCACTGTTAATGCAACACCTTTATTGTCACTACCACCAACATCATACCATCTTTATTTTTGTCCTCACCATCACTCCTTTAACATCGCTGCCACCTCTACAATCTATGTTGTCACCATGCCTATATAAATATTAATGATTTTTTGCACATATAAACAATATAAAATGTTTTGGAGATTAATTTAGAGTAGGCGTTGATGGAGTGTAAAAAAAATCTATAGTTATTTTTTAGAGAGAGAGAGAGAGAGAGGAATGGTCCAAATAGAAGTGGTAAAATAAAATAGAGAGAAAGTTTGGGAAATGATATTATCAAAAATTTTAACTCTTTCTTTAAGTTATTAAATTAATACTTAAAAATCTAAAAATATTTTTTTAAATAATATAAGTACGTAGTTGATTGTCGAGAAAGAGAAATTCTAATGATAAATTTATCAATTGAAAAAAAAAACTTTAAATTTTCAATTTAGTTTAATTTTTTTGTCAAGTGAAGAATGAAGATGTCAAAGTTAATTTGAAGCCCAGATATATATCCACCACAAGAGTAGAGGTTACAATAAAGCCAAAGAGCACTTGGATAAAAATCCTTTTTCACGGTTTCTATGTATACAATTAGGGGCACCGATTTCTTCATTGAATTAATATGGCCAAAGTCACAATTGTTTTAGAGAAAGCTATCGTTATTTTGTTTATTAAAACAAAATAAAGATAGCTTGTATTAACAATTTAATCTTGAGCATTTTATGAATGGTGAAGGCTTGAAAGTATAGTGCAAAAAGAAATATAGAGGAAGAAGATGATGATATAGAAGAAAAAAAAGAGAGTTAATGCTGTGTTTTTTTTTTTTTTTTTTCCTCTAATAATAAGAGTTAATACCTAAATCACTAATTTCTAGAAAGAAATAATGACATTACTATAAGGGTACGTTTGGTACGCTATAATAGCTCCTGTAATGGAATAGCTATTCATGTGTAATATCAGTTCGGCCATTTGGTTACATCTTTATTACATGGATTAATTATTACATTGAAATACCTATTCTTTAAATTGAAGAATAGTTATTCTTCTTTAAAATGGATGTAATAGTTATTCCTTAGTCTATATAATAGGTTTTAAAATTAATATATTTCCAAAAATGTAAAGTTTCCTTCTACATCTTTTTTTACAAGTTTTCCATATGTAATAACCAAACTTATGAATAGTAATAATTATTCCATTACAATGTCTTCTATTCCCAGTAATAAAGATTACTATTCCTAATGTAATCTACATTCAGTGTACCAAACGTACCCTAAGTGTTTTTTGACTCTTAAATCTAATAGTAATTAATAGTGCATAAAAGGTGTAACTCTTGTAAAGTTATACCAGGTGTAACATGAACCTATCCCATATATATAATATTTTATATAGTATAGGAGCATGAGAGTAAATTCACAGAACTTACATATTTCATATTCTCATTTTTCTTCTTAAAAATTTTTTATCTCTTCACTTTTCCATCCTCCCAACCAAACATACATGAGAAAAACATTAAATTGTTCTATCCTCCACTTTTCTATCTTCACACCATTTTCTTATCCCCCACTTTCTCATCCCCTATCCAAATGTAGCCTTAGTTGAACATTCCTCTATCTATGCAAGGTTTATTTTACAAGCTCCAGTATTATAGCAAGACTTTTGTAGCAAACAAAAGTGATAATAGCTTAATTTTGCATATTTATATCATTATTAGAAAGTATTATCAAACTTATTTTGAGTTAATTCATACAGTTTATAGTTGGTTTTGGAATAATGCTGAATAATTAATTTTGTACTTAGTTGAATTTTAATGTGTGAATTTGTCTTTTGTAGGATAATGAAATTAAATAAGTGGATTTGTACGAAGAAGAAAGCTAATGGACTTTACTTTTAAAAGGGTCATGATGAAGTCCAAGAATGCCAACCCAATTAAATTCAAGTCCAATTCGAGCAATGAATTAGAGGAAATTTGCACTAAATCCAAGTCCAATTCGGATTAGGATTCCAGCCGTGCACCAGTTAGTATTTAGAGCATAATTTTCAGCTCAGGTCTCTAATCGAGATGATTCAAGTTTCGCTGGAAAGCTAACTTAAAGGGTTAAAACTTTTTAGTTTACCAAAAGTCTGAATTCTGAAGCTGAATGGGCCGAAAACATTAGTTAATTGAAACCTAAAAACTTGGGATTTTCTCCAAATGAGAATTCAACTTGTAATAGAATTCTTTGACCTATTTAAAGGCTCTTTAGGACAAAATTCAGAGAGGAGCTGCCGTAAAACATAATTTAGGTTTTATTAAAGTTTCTTTACAGTTTTTAGAGTTTTATTTATGTTATAGCTTGCTAAAAGTCTTGTTAAGGCAAAAGGTGAAACCAAACCGTTTATTGGTATGTTCTTAATAATTATTTATTGATTTTAATGCTTATGTTTTTATATTTTGATTGTTTTACTCATCTAGAAAAGTGTTTATTTTTGTATAATTTTTTTATTTATCTTAGACTCCTGGCACGTTAAATGCTTAGTATTCCCTACGAACTAATTCACTAGTTTTGTTTTGCTTAAAATCAATCATTTTCATGAAACTATTTTAGACAATTAATTCTTGAATTGTTATTGTTAAATCATCCGACTAAGATCGTCCTTCATATGAATTTTAGTTGCGTTATAAAATAAATATTGTTAAGACTATCAACAGATGTGTTGTGTGTGGATCCCTAAACCTTAGCGCCTTAATATTTTTTTTTCTCAATTTAAATTAACTTTACTAAACCATCAAAAATATCTTCAATTAAACTTTATTATTTTAGTTTTATTCTCTTATGGTTTGCTAATTAATTCTCTTTTTCCTGTGAATTCGACCTCGAACTTACCAAATTATTACTTCGCGACAATCTTGCACTTGAGTGCATTATTTAAGTCGCATAAAAAAGAGTTGACAATTTCGGATGGGACACCATATAAGCACTTTGTCATACACAACTGAACTGAGAGAGACGCATGACAGAAATGCTTAAACGTCTCTTCATTTCTCAGTTCTCATCTGCATCTTACAATTCTCTCCTCGCAGGGTCATAAACTAATGGGACAAGTCTCATTATTATTACGGGGATAGCAAAACGTGAATCATTGTAATAAAATCCAATATGACTATATATATGTGTGTGCGTGTGATGATGAATGATGACAAAGATTGAGTTTTTTTCCCTTAACTAAAACAAGAAAATTAGAAACTGAAAAAAAAAATTATCACCATCTAATATCTCCTGAGAACAAAAGCAAAAGTTAAAAGGACAGAAGGACTGGGAATCATCCATTACCGTTAAAAAACAAGATAATGTGACAACGTGGGTCACAAAATTGACTTCTCTAAAAAGTATGACTAACAAACCCAACCCACCCCCACCCCTTCCCCCCCCCCCAAAAAAAAAAAGAGTTCCCTTTCCTCCAAGGTCTTTGCGCATTATATTGGTGACAACATGAGATTGACATGTCCTAAAATGGCCACATATCGATCCTGTGTCTCATTCAATACTCCTAGACGAAAGTCTCACCCAAAAAAACACATTCAAGCTAGTATAGATGACATTTTCATATCCCAATAATAATGAGGTTGATAAGATTGAGTTGCTTCGTATGTTGCTGACCTTGTGGGCCAAGCATGACAGCTCGCATTGGCTTATTGTTGGAGAGGAGCTATGGGATGGAGGTACCCCCTTAGGGCAAAGAGGAAGGCAAAGGAATCTTCTGCTGCGACCCTACAAAAGCAGAAGCATTGTGACTCGCCAAGGTTTGACTGATGTTGAAGCAGGGATATGGGTGCCTGGATTAGGTGCAGATGGAGGGACGTAAGCCCCAGCAATCTGCGTATCAAAGGAGAGAATTGTGACCATCAAAAGCCTTTTGGGTGATTGTTAATGGAGGGACTTCATGTTGCTGTAGTGACCCTAACAAATGGTTTTTGTTCATAGTATTTTGTTCTTCTGCATGTAAGATTCTGCTGCTAGCCTCATGTGCATGGGTGCTCAAAAGAAACACTGTTGTGATTATTATCAGAAGCATCTTTGGATAGAAGCAGAGATGTTTATGAACAATTTGGTGAAGAACAAATGCCAATATATATCATTGGGCTGGTATGTAATGAGGAACACATGTAATCAAGTGAAAGATTTTAACCCCAAAACAAAAAACAAAATGATTGAGAAATGTGGAATAACTTGTTGTCGCTAAAAGGTGTCGACAATTCAATTTAGAAGCATGAACTTTTTCTGTGATTGGAGATAGCTAGTTTGAGCATAGGAGAACTACTTTTGGAACAGCGGGGCCATGACACCCTCCCATTCTTAATTTATTTTTTAAAAGAAAATAAAGATATTTAGTAATTTAAAGTTTGAATTCACATAATATATTAATAAACCAAAAATAAAATGGTCAACTCGTGTGTGTATGTGTGTGTAATATATATATGACCGCATCTAAAAACAAAAACCAAACAAACAAACAAACAAAAACAATTATTTTTAAGAAATCTTGAAAAGGTTATTGATAAAAAAAAATTTCAAATAAATTCTCTAGAAGGTTGATACCAGAAAGACCTTAGTGTCATATATATAGTTGTCCGTTGTCACCTATTGCCAACTCACTCATAGCAGACCACCGACAATGAGTTCTTCATGTTATTGAGTAAAGAAAAATGTTAAAAGTAATACTAATTTTATTATATAAATCTTATAAATGTTGTAATAATGAATGTGATTAGTGAGTTAATATTACCTAATAAATTTTTTTGAGATGTATATTACCTAATATATTGAATTATTTTTTGGTAATTAGTAACATGTCAGTTTATAAGTTCTATGTAATAAATTTTGTAATATCTCTAACATTGCTCTTAGTCTTAAGTAAATTAAATACTCATAGCTAGAATCTAAACTTTGGATATTGATATAGTAACACTCTTGAAACATTATATTTTTATGTTTAGTGTGCTCTTCTTGAAATCATCATTTATTCTTTTTTCCTATTTTTTTGCAATACTAATTGATGTTTTAGTAAAAAAGATTTTATAAATGAAGTTTTTAGTGACTCATTTCAAAACAAATGTGTTGAAATAAATTATTGATTTTTTTTCTGTATTATTTGGTTCTCATTTATTAATTTAATTTTCAATCTAATTAGTATATCTTTTATTAAAAATCTTAGTAATTATATATATATATATATTTTGGCTGAATGAAAGGGGGGGCGGGGCCGACCATGTGTGACTCACCCCCTTAGACGTGACCATAAGCACCCTCTGCTAAGGAATATTGGATTAATCATAGCTACTTGACTGGGATGCCACAAACCTCACCCTAGCACTCCAAGAGAGATAACAGTAAGGTGCAACACATGAGTGCTCCACCTCCCATCCCCGGTACCGCCAGGGTTCGAACAAGAGATCATTGCACATGAGTGCAGGATTCTTACCGTTAGGCCACCCCTCCTGGGCCTTAGTAATTATATTTGACTCCAAAGAAAATTCCAAGTTTCATCGCTAAGGATCCTCTTTATGCAACATAATTATTCATTTGTGTTGATTCTATAGGACAAGATACAAATGTAATCAATTTGTAAGAGTTTAGTGAGTCTTGAGTTTGTTTGAAATCCAGTTCTAAGTCCAAGGCAATAACAAGATTAAAGTTCAAGAAGAAAACAAGTTTCTATATTCTCAATACCAACTCAATCAATCAAGAATCACTAATCTCGATCAATCAGCCATCATCAAGTTAGGGTTTTGTAGTTTTCATGCCAAGGTATAAAAGTAACCCTAGGATTCCACTTTTGGAGAGTCATGTGGTGTATACAAGCAATAAGAGATTTCCAAACTCTCTTAAAGCAAAAACCAGAGATCAAAGTATACATTTCTGAAGATCCCATAATTAAGGTGAAGTTTCACATCCGGTTAACAAAAAGTTGTTGGAATGAATTTTCAAGTAGGCTTTGAAGTTGTGAGTAAGGTGCTTACTATTTAGGTAAAAGAGTCTATATATTCAAAATTACGTGATCACGTTACATTGATTTGATGTAATTAACTAAGACTTGCACATCTACTTGATGTAATTGAGGTTTGGACTTTGGACAACGCCCCCCCCCCCCCTCTAGTATTGTTAATTATTTTATAAATGTGAATTCATATTTTACCCATCAATAAAATAATAAGATAAAAAGTTGTCTTTTTCTATATTTTTTATACTATTTATTCTATAAGATTCTTATTTAAAAGCATATATAAATAAGACCTTTAATCACAATTAATGAATTGTTGAAACTAATTTATTAAGTTTAAAACTTATTTTGTAATTTTCTAAATACTAATCCTTTTATAGATCATTATTAATATATATGGTGAGATTTCGATAGAAATTGAACCCTTTTATTCTATGATACACCCAATCTGAACCTCATCTAATTAGTTATTAAATATTAACCCAAATCCTTTATATAGTAAAAACTCGAAGTAGAATACTGGGATATGCAAATAAAAAACATTTTCTGATAACCTTCACGACCGGGCGGTCTTTGTATTGTTTCTGGAAGAGACATTTGGCGGAAGCACAGCCATAAGCCATCTAGAGTCCTAGCGTGGGCCAGCAATTGCACCATGCACACAAAAACTTGTTATATGTTTACTCACCAATCACCATGCAGCAAATGTCTTCATTCCTCACATGGGAGCTTCGTCAAAGCTGTCTAAATTCCATGGATCTTATCTCCATAAAGAACTCTTACCATTTAAAACTTGATGGGCATATATCTCAATTCAGCTCAAATGATTGAGATACTTAAGACAAATTATGTCCACACCGAAAGGTTACAGCCTGCCTGCCATCCCATGAGCAGAAAAGTTATTGGTCCCTCGTAGATGATAGGTGCAAAGTGCAATCAGTTCTTTTTCACCCAAAATAATGTTAATTATCTCTTTCGGTAGAGCTTTTTCATCTTAGCCTCTTCCTCAGATCAAGAGCTGTGTTCTTCTTTCTAATGGCATCCTAGCCTTTGTCCTGCTTGTTTGTTCTTAGTTTTCTTGCGTCAGTTGCTATCAGATGCTTTTGTTTTGCTCTGTTGCTTTCTTTGTGTCTTTCTTTGTTCGATTGAATGATCCAGTTCCCTGCCTTGTATGCTGTTTCAGTGTTTCACATGGAATTGGTGGGTTCTGGTTTTTTTCTGCTTTTGGTGTCATTAAGAACTAGTTCTTACCCATACTCTAAAATTGATTGTTGGGCTTGTTGGGCTGAAAACCCATTCATACTCAGGGTCAATCAAATCGAGTCCTACAAGTTCTATACACAAAAAAAAAAAAAAAAAAAAAAAAAGGAAAAGATAAAATCCACAGTTTACAATCTAAATACTAATTAGTATTCAAATATTTAAATCACTTAACAGTGTAAAATTTACAAAAAAAAAACAAGTGAAAAAAATTACCCAGTACTTGATTTTCTTAAATAAAGTTCCATACAGAAGAAAAACACTAATTATTATCTTAAATATTTATCATTCACTTAATAATATAAAATTTAGAAAAGGTAAAAAAAAAAAAAAATTGTCCAGTACTTGATTTTTTAAAGTACCATAAAAAAAAAGAAAAATATAAATACTTCACTGTCACAATTTAAATATTAATTACTTGCTTAAATATTTATAATAGATTTAATAGTATAAAATTTGCAAAATTAAAAAAATAAAGTGAAAAAAAATTACCCAGTACTTGACTTCTTGAAAATAAAGTACTATACACAAAAAAAAAAAAAAAAAGAGAAAAGATAAATCCTACACAGTTTACAATCCAAATACTAATTATTACCTCAAATATTGTAATCCACTTAAAAATATAAAATTTACAAAAAAAAAAAAGTGAAAAAATTACGCTATACTTGATTTCTTGAAAATAAAGTGCCATACAAAAGAAAAAAAAAAAATCACTTCACAGTCTAGATTCTAAATAATAATTACTATCTTAAATATTTATAATCTACTTAATAATATAAAATTTACAAAAGAAAAAAATAAGTGAAAATTTTTTATCTAGTACTTGATTTCTTAAAAGTAAAGTACTATACGAAAAGAAAGAAAAAAAATATTTATAATAGACTTAATAGTATAAATTTGCATAAATAAAAAAAAAAAGTGAAAAAAAAATTACCTAGTATTGAATTCTTGAAAATAAAGTACTATACAAAAAAAAAAGAAAAAAAAAAAAGAAAAGATAAATCACTACACAGTTTACAATCTCAATACTAATTAGTATCTCAGATATTTGTAATCCACTTAAAAATATAAAATTACAAAAAAAAAAAAGTGAAAAAATTACCCATTTATTTCTTGAAAAAAAGACCATACAAAAAGACAAAAAAAGATAAATCATTTCACAGTCTACACTCTAAATAATAATTACTATCTTAAATATTTATAATCCACTTAATAATATAAAATTTACAAAAAAAAAATAATTGAAAATTTTTTTTTTATCTTGTACTTGATTTTTAAAAGTAAAGTACTATACAAAAAGAAAAAAAAAAGATAAATCACTCCATAGTACATAATCTAAATACTAATTACTTATTTAAAATATTTATAATCCACTTAATAATATAAAATTATACAAAAAAAAAAAAAAAAAAGATATATCACACCACAGTCTACAATCTAAAATATTTATAATCCACTTAATAATATAAAATTTACAAAAGAAAAAAAAAATTTAACCAGTACTTAATTTCTTTAAACTAAAGTATTATACCAAAAAAGAGAAAAAGATAAATCGCTCCACAGTCTGCAATATAAATACTAATTACTATCTTAAATATTTATGATCCACTTAATAATATAAATTTACAAAAGAAAAAAAATTATGCAGTACTTCATTTTTTGAAAATAAAGTACCATACAAAAAGAAAAAGAAAAAGAAAGGACAAATCACTTCGCAGTCCACACTCTAAATACTAATTACTATCTTAAATATTTATAATTCAGTTAATAATATAAAATTCTCAAAAGAAAAAAAAAAAAGGAAAAAAAAATTCACCCAGTACTTGATTTTTTAAAGTACCATACAAAAAAGGAAAAAGATAAATCACCTCACTGTCCACAATTTAAATACTAATTACTTTCTTAAATATTTGTTAGGTTCTAAAGAGTTAGGAACTTATGTATTTAGAACTCTAATTTGTATTGTTAGCAAACCATGATCAAAACAGGTTGTTTAGTCTTGTTTAGACTTGCTCAAAGTATGTTTATTTGTAAAACTGGAATCGAGTGATTGCAGATTTATTGGACTAAATCTGTTAGGCTCAATCGATCGAAAATTAGACTCGATCAATCGAACCACGTACAAATTTATTTTTCTGCAGAGTTCTAGTTCAGCCCAAACTCTATTTAAATGTCTTGGGGATCAAGTAAAACACTCCTATATATAAGGAAAACCCTAGAACGTTTTTGAGACTTTTGGAGAGGGAGATTAGAGTGCCTCTTGTGCCTCCTTGTATTTTTTAGGGTTTTGTACCCAAACCTCTCTAAGTCTTTGTTACTCATATTTGCGGTTTGTGTGAATCTCTTGGGAGATCCTTGAGGAGCTTTTCTTCACATAAATTTAAGGTTTTCAAGGTAGAAATATTATCTACATCTTGATGATCAACAAGGTTGCTGCTATTGGAGCTTAAAGAAAAACAAGCGGGCGGGGGTGCTTGTACTTGATTGGAGAATCCAAGAAAGAAGGAGTCCGTGGATTCGGAGCTTGCACGCAGTCGTGTCAGTAAGTTCTACTGGTGGGTAGCATTAGGAAGTCAAGCGGGGAGCTTGTAGTCCTTCTGTATGTACTTCGATTCTTTCGCATAGTAGATTCAAGTTTACCTTGAGGATAGTTAGGTCATATCTTCCCCAGGTTTTTACTATGTGGTTTCCTGGGTGATCATATCTTGTGTTATTTACTTTTCCGCTGCTTTATATTTTTGATATGATTGTTTGATTGTTTTAACCTAGAATTGCATAATTTGATTAAGTAACAACTTGACTAATTAACTAGGCTACTCAATCTGGTTGTGTTTTAAGGGGTCTAAATTTCCATCAATATTTATAATAGACTTAATAGTATAAAATTTGCAGAATTAAAAAAAAAAAAGTGAAAAAAAATTACCTAGTATTGAATTCTTGAAAATAAAGTACTATACAAAAAAAAAGAAAAAAAAGAAAAGATAAATCACTACACAGTTTACAATCTCAATACTAATTAGTATCTCAGATATTTGTAATCCACTTAAAAATATAAAATTTACAAAAAAAAAAAAAGTGAAAAAATTACCCAGTATTTGATTTCTTGAAAATAAAGTTTCATACAAAAAGACAAAAAAAGATAAATCATTTCACAGTCTACACTCTAAATAATAATTACTATCTTAAATATTTATAATCCACTTAATAATATAAAATTTACAAAAGAAAAAAATAATTGAAATTTTTTTTTTTATCTAGTACTTGATTTTTAAAAGTAAAGTACTATACAAAAAATTAAAATATTAGAAATGATCTCTCTTTTATTATTGATAGAGCTATTTTGTTGAAATAATGTATTACTAATGTGGTGAATAGGTTTCAATAATGGTCAAAATTCATTGAAAAGGTAAATGGTCACATTGATTGGACGATGACGAAAAACCAATTATTTTACGATGGCTTTTAGTCATTGAAAAACTACATTAACGACGACTATAATTCATCATAAAAGTTATTTTCGACGACAAACCAAGTACTTATGACAGCTTTTATTCGTCAAAACAAGGGCATTAACAATGGCCTTAGTTCGTCGTAGAAAGTATTTGGTCGTTTGACTTCCTCATATGAAGTTACATTGTCGATGACAAACTAAGTAATTACGACGGCTTTTATTTGTCAAAAAAAGGTATTAACAACGGCCTTAGTTCGTCATAGAAAGTATTTGGTCGTTTGACTTCCTCGTATGAAGTTACATTGTCGACGACAAACCAAGTAATTACGATAGCTTTTATTCGTCAAAAAAAGGTATTAACAATGGCCTTAGTTCGTCGTAGAAAGTATTTGGTCATACGACTTCCTCATATAAAGTTGTATTGTCGATGACAAATGAAATAACTACGACAGCATTTTGTCGTCGAAACTATGCATTAACGATGGCCGAAGGTCGTCACAAAAGGTATTTGGTCGTCCAACTTCCTCGTATGAAGTTGAATCTACAACAACAATTATCAAGTACTTACGACGGAGTTGTGTTGTCGAAAATGAGTGTTAGCAATGGTCTCGTCGGTAATATAGTATTACCGACAAGGCTTTTTTCGACGGTCGTCGACAATACTAATCTGCGACGGCTTTTTGTGTTGTTGCGACGAACTCTAGCCATCGCTAATAGTAATATTTTTTGTAGTATACTATACAAAAAGAAAAAAGATAAAGATAAATCACTATTTTAAATATTTGTAATTCACTTAATATTAATTACTATTTTAAATATTTGTAATTCACTTAATAATATAAAATTTAGAAAAGAAAAAAAAAGTATAAAAAAAATTTACCTAGTACTTAATTTATTGGAAATAAAGTATCATACAAAAAAAGAAAAAGATAAATCACTTTAAAGTCCACAATTTAAATACTAATTATTATCTTAAATATTTATAATACATTTTGATGGGACTAACGAACTCAACTTCTATGGATGATATCATTGTTACCAACGAGGTTATCCCCTAAGACGAGCTAATCAGATGTTCACGTCATTGCCGAAAGTAGCAAAGCCATTCAATACGGGCGATAATACCTCGGGTGGTGACAAAGACAGCGGTATGGACTGTTGGAAGCCCATTGAAGTCCGCATTATTGAGCAAGAGGCGTTTCTAAGAGAAGCATTAAAGCCACAATAACTGCCACAACAAATAGGGGCAGTAGAAACATATATAAGGCCCTCACAAGCACCAGCACAAGATACATAGACACACCCAAAAATACTTATTGTTGTTCTACTACATTGCTTTAGTTTTCCAAAGATCTTCATTATATTAACTTTGGCATCGAAGACGTCATGACAGGCACCACACCAGTGACCACTCCGAGGCAGCTACCTTACTATTTCCACAGTCACAGAGACGAGGGCTTGGCCCCATTTGTACACACTTACTTCGACTAATGAATTCGCACTTCATCACAATTCATAGTATAAAATTTACAAAAGAAAACAGAAAGTGAAAAAAAAAGAAAAAAGATAAATCTTTCAACAGTTCACAATCTAAATACTAATTACAATCTTAAATAATTATGATTCACTTAATATTATAAAATTTACAAAAGAAAAAAATAAGTGAAAAACTATCCCCCACTACTTGATTTTTTGAAAATAAAGTACCATACAAATAGAAAAAGAAAAAGTAAAGATAAATTACTTCGCAGTCCACACTCTAAATACTAATTACGATCTTAAATATTTATAATCCACTTAATAATATTAGATTTACAAAAGAAAAAAAGTTAATTTTTTTTACCTAGTCCATGATTTTTGAAAGAAAAATACCATACAAAAAGAAAAAGAAAAAGAAAAAGATAATTCACTTCACAATCTACAATCTAAATACTAATTACTATCTTAAATATTTATAATTCACTTAACAATATAAAATTTAGAAAAGAAAAAAAAAAGTATAAAAAAAAAATTTACCTAGTACTTGATTTTTTTTTTTAAGTACAATATAGAAAAAGAAAAAGAAAAATCACTTCATTGTCCACAATTTAAATAATAATTATTTCTTAAATGTTTATAATACGCTTAATAGTATAAAATTTACAAAAGAAAAAAAAAAAAGTGAAAAAAAAAATTAACACAGTACTTGACTTCTTGAAAATAAAGTACTATACAAAGAAAAAAAAGGGAAAAGATAAATCACTACACAGTTTACAATCTAAATGCTAATTAGTATCTCAAATATTTGTAATCCATTTAAAAATATAAATTTACAATAAAAAAAAGATGAAAAAATTACCCTCTACTTAATTTCTTGAAAATAAAGTACCTAAAAAGAAAAAAAAACAAAATCACTTCAGCGTCCACATCTAATAATAATTTATCTTAATATTTCATAACCACTTAATAATATAAAATTTTCAAAAGAAAAAAAAAGTGAAATTAATTTATCCTGGTACTTGATTTCTTAAAAGTAAAGCATTACAAAAAAAAAAAAAGATAAATCACTCTCATAGTCATACACTCTAAATACTAATTATTATTTAAATATTTATAATTCCAACTTAATAATATAAAATTTCGCAAAGAAAAAAAATGAAAAAAAATTCTACTATTGTACTTGATTTTTCTGAAAATAAAGTACCATAAAAAAAAAGAAAAAGATAAATCACTCCACAGTCCACATGTCTAAATACTAATTACATATTAATATTTATAATCCTTTAATAAATAAAATTTTCAAAAAAGAAAATAAAATTTACCGTACTTATTTCTTGAAATAAGAAAATAAAGTATGAACAAAAAAAAAAAAAGATAAATCACTCACAGTCTACAATCTTAAATATTTATGATCCACTTAATAATATAAAATGTAAAACAGAAAAAAAAGTGAAAAAAAAAATTTCTAGTACTTGATTTTTTGAAAATAAAGTACTCTATCATTAGCTCAAAAATAAAAAATAAATAAATAAAGTACCATACAAAAAGAAAAAGAAAAATAAATCACTTCACATATCACACTCTAAATACTAATTCTACCTTAATTATTTATAATCCACTTAATAATATAAAATTCACAAAAGAAAAAAAGTGTAAAATTTTACCTAGTCTTGATTTTTGAAATAAAGTACCATACAAAAAGAAAAAAAAAATAAAAAGAAAAATCACTCCACAGTTCTAATCTAAATATTATTACTTCTTAAATATTTTTAATTCACTTAATAATATAAAATTTAGAAAAAAAAAGTATAAAAAAATTTACCTAGTACTTGATTTTGAAAATAAAGTATCATACAAAAAAGAAAAAGATAAATCCTTTACAGCCACAATTTAATACAATTACTATTTAAATTTTATAAACACTTTGATGGGACTGACGAACTCAACTTCTATGACATATCATTGTTACCAAGGGTTATCCCCTAAGACGAGCTGATCGATGTCCAGTCATTGCCAAGGTAGCAAAGCCATTAATACGGGGATAATACCTCGGGGGTGACAAAGACAGCGTATGGACCGTTGGAAGCCCATTAAGTTCGCATTATTGAGCACGAGGCGTTTCCAAAGAAGATTAAAGCCACAATAACTGCCACAACAGCTAGGGGCTGTAAAACATATATAAGGCCCTCACAAGCACCAACACAAGATACATAGACACACTAGAAATACTTATTGTTGTTCTACTACATTGGTTTAGTTTTCCAAAGATCTTCCTTATTTAACTTTGGCATGGAGAGTCATGGCAGGCACCACACCAGTGACCACTCCGAGGCAACTACCTTACTATTTCCACAGCACAGAGACGAGGGCTTGGCCCATCTATACACACTTATTCGACTAACGAATTCGCACTTCATCACAATTAATAGTATAAAATTTACAAAAGAAAAAAAAGTGAAAAAAAAAAAAGATAAATTTCAACAGTTCACAATCCAAATACTAATTACAATCTTAAATAATTATGATTCATTAATAATATAAAATTTACAAAAGAAAAAAATAAGTGAAAAACAATTTCCCAGTACTTGATTTTTTGAAAATAAAGTACCAAAAATAGAAAAGAAAAAGTAAAGATAAATCACTTCGCAGTTCACAATCTAAATACTAATTACTATCTTAAAATATTTTCTAACCCACTTAATAATATTAGATTTACAAAAGAAAAAAAGTTAAATTTTTTACCTAGTCCATGATTTTTGAAAGTAAAATACCAACAAAAAAAAAGAAAAAGAAAAGAGAATCACTTCACAGTCTACAATCTAAATACTAATTACTATCTTAAATATTTATAATTCACTTAATAATATAAAATTTAGAAAAGAAAAAAAAGTATAAAAAAAAATTTACCTAGTACTTGATTTTTTTAAAGTACCATATAGAGAAAAAGAAAAATCACTTCACTGTCCACATTTAAATCTAATTATTTTCTTTAATATTTATAATACACTTAATAGTATAAAATTTACAAAAGGAAAAAAAGTGAAAAAAAAAAAAATTAACCAGTACTTGATTTCTTGAAAATAAAGTACTATACAAAAAAAAAAAAAAAAAAGAAAAAGATAAATCACTCACAGTTTACAATCTAATATACTAATTAGTATCCAAATATTTATATTCACTTAATAATATAAAATTTACAAAAAAGAAGGTGAAAAAAATTACTGAGTACTTGATTTCTTGAAAATAATGTACCATACAAAAAGAAAAAAAAGATAAATCACTTTGCAGTCTACAATCTAAATAATAATTAATATCTTAAATATTTATAATCCACTTAATATATAAAATTCACAAAAGAAAAAAAAAGTGAAAAAAAAAATCACTTAGTACTTGATTTCTTGAAAATAAAGTAACATACAAAAAAAGAGAAAAAAATAAATCACTTCGTTGTCCACATTCCAAATACTAATTACTATTTAAATATTTATAATCCACTTAATAATATAAAATATTCAAAAGAAAAAAAATGAAAAGAAAATTTACCTAATACTTGATTTCTGAAAATAAAGTACAAAAAAAAAAAGAAAAAAAAGAAAAAGATAAATCACTTCGCAGTCTATACTTTAAATACTAATTACTATCTTAAATATTTAATCCACTTAATAATATAAAATTTACTAAAGAAAAAAAAATGAATTTTTTTTTTTTTTTTTTTTATCTAGTACTTGATTTCTTGAAAGTAAAGTACCGTACAAAAAGAAAAAGAAAAAGAAAAAGAAAAGATAAATCACTCCACAATCCACAGCCCACATTTTAAACACTAATTACAATCTTAAGTATTTATAATCCACTTAATAATATAAAATTTACAAAAAAAATGAAAAAAAAAATTTACCTGTACTTGATTTCTTGAAAATAAAGTATCATACAAAAAAAAAAAAAAGAAGATAAATCACTCCACAGTTCACAATCTAAATGCTAATTACTATCTTAAATATTTATAATTCACTTAATAATATAAAATCTGCGAAGAAGAAAATGAAAAAAAAAAAAAAAGAGAAATTTACCTTGTACTTGATTTCTGGAAAGTAAAGTACCATATAAAAAGAAAAAAAAAGGATAAATATAAATCAGTCCACATTACACATTCCACACTCTAAATACTAATTACTTTCTTTAATATTTATAATCCACTTTTTTTTTTTTTTTGAGGGGGTATAATCCACTTAATAATATAAAATCTACAAAAAAAAAATGAAAAAAAAATTATCTAGTATTTGATTTCTTAAAAGTAAAGTACCATACCAAAAAAAAAAAAAAAAAAAGAAAAAAGAAGAAGATAAATCGCTCCATAGTCCACAATCTAAATACTAATTACTATCTTAAATATTTATAATCCAATTAATAATGTAAAATTTACAAAAAAAAAAAAAAAAAAAAAGAAGAAGGGAAAAACAATTTACCCAGTATTTTATTTCTTGAAAGTAAAGTCCTAAACAAAAAGAAAAAGGAAAGAAAAGATAAATCACTCCACACTCTATAATCTAAATACTAATTACTATCTTAAATATTTATAATCTACTTAATAATATAAATTTACAAAAGAGAAAAAAAAGTAAAAAAAATTACCTAGTATTTGATTTCTTGAAAATAAAGTGCCCTAAAAAAAGAAAAAGAAAAAGAAAAGAAAGGATAAATCACTCTGCAGTCCACACTCTAATACTAATTACTATCTTAAATATTTATAATCCACTTAATAGTATAAAATTTACAAAAGAAAAAAAAAAAAAAATTTACCCAGTACTTGATTTCTTGAAAGTAAAGTACCATAGAAACTGAAAAAGAAAGAAAGAAAAATGATAATGATAAATAACTTGTAGTCCACACTCTAAATATTAATTACTATCTCAAATATTTATAATTCATATAATAATATAAATTTACAAAAGAAAAAAAAAGTGAAAAAAAATTACCCGGTACTTGATTGTTTAAAAGTAAGTATTTTACAAAAAGAAAAAAAAAGGATAAAGATAAATCACTGCACATTTCGCATTTTAAATACTAATTACTATCTTAAATATTTATAATCCACTTAATAATATAAAATTTACAAAAGAAAAAAAAAAGAAAAACAAAATTTATCTAGTAGTTGATTTCTTGAACATAAAGTACCATACCAAAAAAAAAAATAAATAAATAAAAAAGATAAATCACTCAACAGTTCATAATCTAAATACTAATTACTATCTTGAAAAACACTGCATTAACTGTTTGTTTAAAAAAATGTTGTTTTCCTAAAAATAATATCTAATGATGTTTCCTTTAAAAAAAAAAAAAAAAATTCTACACAAGAGTACAAGACTACCATAATGGAATATATCATATATGAAATATGAAGAATTCTATGGTACAAATTCTTTTTATATGTACCCTATGAAATCTATTTTTATTGGATTAAGATCCTCTATAGCCCTTAAATAACTTTATTATGAAGTATTGTCCTTAGATAACTTTATTATGAAGTTTTTAAAACTATATCTATCCATTTTGAAATGATGTTGCAAATCGAAATCTTCTCACTTTAAAATAGATGGATACTCATAAAAAAATATTGATAAATAGGATTTTAGAAACTTATTCATAATAAATTTGCATTCTAATCCATTTTTCCTATCAATGTCCAAATATCATCAAATTCCAAACCAATACCATTCATGGTTTTGAAGAATCGAATGAACCGATTTTAAGGCGTTAAGGATAACAGGTTAAATGTCCTGGACTTGACAAGAATATATTACGAGCCCATAACCTTTTTATTTTTATTTTTATTGCCCCAAGATGTGTTTTCCTTTCTCACCCAAACCAACGTAAAAAAATTGATAGCCCAAATAAAGGTTTTGCAAGTAGAGTTATAAACGAGTTGAGCCAAATCAATTATTGAAAGTTTAAAATTGTTTATTTAATTTTATTTTGTACATGAATCAAGCACGACTTAAATCATCGACTAGATTGCAGCCAAAATTAGAATTACAGATTTGGAGTCCCATCAAGTTCCCATGCACCACTTGGGATCTTCTTTTGACGCCAGCAGGCAATTAGATAGTTCCAGGACTCCATGCATGTACCATTGCAGCTATATATATATATATATATATATTATTATTATTATTTTTTTCAATCAAACTTGGGGTGAGTTTGGTTAAACTTAAAAAAAAAGTGTAGTTTTCAAAAAGTGCAGTATGAAAAAGTGCTTTTTTGGTCTAATATTTTATTAATTTATTTAATTTTAGAGCAACTGCATTAGTCTGGACAAATTTTTCCGTCTATTTTACACTAAGAATCTACTTTTTCTATTTTATACTACCACTTTTCTAAAACACCCACATCAATTCATCTATTTTATAATCTATTCTATTTAAATAATAATATTTCTATAATATTTTATCATTTTCTATGTTCCTTATCTCTTATTCTTTTGTACTTATACCATTTCATTTGATCTCATTTTTTTACTCTCACGGTCAGATTACATTTCCACCTCAAACATCTTTTCTTTTTCTTCCTTTTCTTTTTTCTTCTTTATCTCATGGTCATATCAACTCTCCACCATAAGAGCCAATCTCCACCACAAGCACCGATCTCATAGATTTGAAGAAATCCCTCTCTGTTGAAGCTTGCATGGTTGAATCTCTCTCATCTGATTTCAAGTGTTCTGCTACCATTGAGTTTGTATTTTGATTTTGATTTTGGGTTTAGGTTATGAGTTTTTAGTTGATGGTTTAATTTTAAGTTATTTTTTGTGGAATTTGGGTAGATCATGTTTAATTTTTGTTGTATTTTGGGTTTCCGTTGTTTTAACGGGTTTTGGTGGGGGTGGTTTTAATGAGTGATGGTGGTGGTAGTTGGGTGGTGATGGTTGGATGGTGTTGGGTGGATGGTGGGATTTGTATTTTGGTGGTGGTGCTCTTGCAGGTTCTGTGCGTCTGTGTGGGTGCTTATGTGTATCAAAGGAAGAAGATGAGGCCATCTTCTGATTTTTTGAAGTGTAATTTGGTAATTGCTCACAGAGTCCAACAAATAGTTGATTCAACGCGCATGGGCTTTTTCCAAAATGGACCTCTGAGCTCCTTTCCCATCCTGTGCATTCTCTTCACAAACCCCAAATGTAACTTTTTCCAAAAATTTGCATTTTGGTCTCAGCCAAACGGGCTTTGGACATTGGCTTTTTTCAAAACGGTCTTTTTAGGCTGAAAAAGTGGAAACAAATGGGCACTTGCATAGTTCCACTTGCAAGGTCTTCTCAAGTAAACTTTTTAATTACTTTTTGCATAACTCAAGAAAATATATATTGTAGGGATAAGGGACCAAATTCACAAACTAGGCCTTGGGCTTGGCCGAGAACCTTGTCTATCCGAGGAGGGTAAACAGTAGCAAGGGTGTCAAACTTGAAATCTCATAAGTAAAATACAAATTGAAGAGCTAAGAAAGTTGGTTCGAGGAGGAACTTCCCCTCGGATAAGCAAGGTATGGATCAAACGTATACCTTGTCATTCAAGGTAGCTTCCCGGGACGATCTATTGATAGAGACAGGCGATATGATCGTGCAAAAGGGATGGGAGCTCAGAGGAAACTAAGGAAAAGCTGCTACCATTGCATTGAATGTACAAAAACTACTTTTCTGGCCGCATTTATGTGGAAAAGACCCCTGAACAATGCTGCCTTGGCTACCACAACTAACAGAGAGCCAAAGGGGGCATCTGATGTGACAGGCACTCAAGTGAGGGCTCAGATGATCAACAAGTGTAGGGTCAAAATGGTCTGAAGGGAGCTATATAATGTAAGGGACCTTCCATGAGGAAGGAGGTTGGAGAATAAAAAAGAAGCACTGTAGCAACCTAGAACTAGACTTGTAATAAAGCTTTAAGGGAAATACCTAAGAATCAATCTCTTCGGACTTGGTCGAGGACATTTTTCTTTAAAGAAAAGTCTAATATCTTTCCTTCCTTATCACTAGAATCTATTAGCTTGTCATTTGATTCACTAAAACCCAGTTTTCTGACCCATCCTCTACAAATTTATTGTTTTGGGCTAAAGTCTACTCCCTTGTTGGGCTTGAAGCTCAAACCGGGTCCTTACATATATATATATATATATATATGACAGTCCTTGCCACGATGTACTTGTTGGGGATATTACACAAAGTAATAATGAAAGAACAAGGTTAACACAAAAGATAAAAAGCAGGCAATTAGATAGTTCCAGGACTCCATGCATGTACCATTGCAGCTATATATATATATATATATATATTATTATTATTATTTTTCAATCAAACTTGGGGTGAGTTTGGTTAAACTTAAAAAAAAAAGTGTAGTTTTCAAAAAGTGCAGTATGAAAAAGTGCTTTTTGAAAAAGCTGAGTGTTTGGCTAATGCTTATAAAAGTGGTAGTTTGAATTGTAAATTACTAAAAATGACAAGATATATATTAAGAGAATTCTTTGTTTTAATTACCTCTTTTAATGTAAGTTATGGACACAATATTTTCACAAAAATTTCACAATAAAGTTTATATGACAAGTTATTAATGATAAGAAAATAATAATAATAATAATAATGTCACTAGTATGTCTAGATGAGAACCAATAACAACTTACTATGTAAACTTTATTATGAAATTGTTATAAAAATATTCTGTCAGTATCACTATTTTTTTTCTAAAAAAAAATAGTACTGATTTAAAAAGTTTAGAGATATAATAAAATGTCATAATATTTTTACAATACTCTTTGTTCTTAGTTGTGGTCAATCTTGGTCTAATATTTTATTAATTTATTTAATTTTAGAGCAACTGCATTAGTCTGGACAAATTTTTCCGTCTATTTTACACTAAGAATCTACTTTTTCTATTTTATACTACCGCTTTCTAAAACACCCACATCAATTCATCTATTTTATAATCTATTCTATTTAAATAATAATATTTCTATAATATTTTATCATTTTCTATGTTCCTTATCTCTTTTTCTTTTGTACTTATCCCATTTCATTTGATCTCATTTTTTTCACTCTCATCTCCATTCCTCTGTCGTGTATTGTCAAGACTCTCCATTTCATTTGATCTCATTTTTCTACTCTCACGGTCAGATTACATTTCCACCACAAACATCTTTTCTTTTTCTTCCTTTTCTTTTTTCTTCTTTATCTCATGGTCATATCAACTCTCCACCATAAGAGCCAATCTCCACCACAAGCACCGATCTCATAGATTTGAAGAAATCCCTCTCTGTTGAAGCTTGCATGGTTGAATCTCTCTCATCTGATTTCAAGTGTTCTGCTACCATTGAGTTTGTATTTTGATATTGATTTTGGGTTTAGGTTATGAGTTTTTAGTTGATGGTTTAATTTTAAGTTATTTTTTGTGGAATTTGGGTAGATCATGTTTAATTTTTGTTGTATTTTGGGTTTCCGTTGTTTTAACGGGTTTTGGTGGGGGTGGTTTTAACGAGTGATGGTGGTGGTAGTTGGGTGGTGATGGTTGGATGGTGTAGGGTGGATGGTGGGATCTGTATTTTGGTGGTGGTGCTCTTGCAGGTTCTGTGCGTCTGTGTGGGTGCTTATGTGTATCAAAGGAAGAAGATGAGGCCATCTTCTGATTTTTTGAAGGGTAATTTGGTAATTGCTCACAGAGTCCAACAAATAGTTGATTCAAAGCGCATGGGCTTTTTCCAAAATGGACCTCTGAGCTCCTTTCCCATCCTGCGCGTTCTCTTCACAAACCCCAAACGTAACTTTTTCCAAAAATTTGCATTTTGGTCTCAGCCAAACGGGCTTTGGACATTGGCTTTTTTCAAAACGGTCTTTTTAGGCTGAAAAAGTGGAAACAAATGGGCACTTGCATAGTTCCACTTTCAAGGTCTTCTCAAGTAAATTTTTTAATTACTTTTTGCATAACTCAAGAAAATATATATTGTAGGGATAAGGGACCAAATTCACAAACTGGGCCTTGGGCTTGGCCGAGAACCTTGTCTATTCGAGGAGGGTAAACAGCAACAAAGGTGTCAAACTTGAAATCTCATAAGTAAAATACAAATTGAAGGGCTAAGAAAGTTGGTTCGAGGAGGAACTTCCCCTTGGATAAGCAAGGCATGGATCAAACGTATACCTTGTCATTCAAGGTAGCTTCCCGGGACGATCTATTGATAAAGACAGGCGATATGATCGTGCAAAAGGGATGGGAGCTCAGAGGAAACTAAGGAAAAGCTGCTACCTTCGCATTGAATGTACAAAAACTACTTTTCTGGCCGCATTTATGTGGAGAAGACCCCTGAACAATGCTGCATTGGCTACCACAACTAATAGAGAGCCAAATGGGGCATCTGATGCGACAGACACTCAAGTGAGGCTCAGATGATCAACAAGTGTAGGGTCAAAATGGTCTGAAGGGAGCTATATAATGTAAGGGGCCTTCCATGAGGAAGGAGGTTGGAGAATAAAAAAGAAGCATTGTAGCAACCTAGATCTAGACTTGTAATAAAGCTTTAAGGGAAATACCTAAGAATCAATCTCTTCGGACTTGGTCGAGGACGTTTTTCTTTAAAGAAAAGTCTAATATCTTTCCTTCCTTATCACTAGAATCTATTAGCTCGTCATTTGATTCACTAAAACCCATTTTTCTAACCCATCCTCCACAAATTTATTATTTTGGGCTAAAGTCTACTCCCTTGTTGGGCTTGAAGCTCAAACCGGGTCCTTACATATATATATATATATATATATGACAGTCCTTGCCACGATGTACTTGTTGGGGATATTACACAAAGTAATAATGAAAGAACAAGGTTAACACAAAAGATAAATAGAAAATAGATAACTTGGAGGCACAATATCATTTTTCTTATACAATATTTGCCCCCACACTATTGTTGCTAAAGGGTTATTGCAAATTTGTCCTCAGGATACAACCAAATGCAGTGGCGGCGCCACCTTATGGCCAAGGTGGTCCTAGGACCACCCTGACCTTAAAAAAAAAAAAATTTTATATATAATAATAATAATTTAAAATTTTATATTTATGTGCCTTTAAAAAATTTTTTGGGACCACCTTGAATTTTTTTTATGCCAATAAAATTAAATTTTGATCCTTAATTTGAGCAACTTAATAATATATTGGGTCTTTCATGGATGATGGCAGCACATGTCTGATAGGTTCGTAGTGGACAGGGGTGTAATGCCTATGAGCTATGAACGGTTTTAGACCCCTTAAACAACCAGATTGCGTAGTCTAGATTAATTAGCCAAGTTGTTACTTAGTCAAATTAAGCAATTCTAGGTTAAAACAATCCAACAATCATATCAAGAATAATAATGCAGCGGAAAATAAATAACACAAGATATGATCACCCAGGAAACCACACGGTAAAAACCTGGGGAGGATTTGACCCACCGATCCTCAAGGCTAACCTGAATTCACTATGAAAGAATTGAAGTTCGTACAAAAGGACTACAAGCTCCCCGCTCGACTTCCTAATGCTACCCACCAGTAGAACTTCCTGACACGACCACGCGCAGGCTCCGAATCCACGGACTACTTCTTTCTTGAATTCTTCAATCAGCTACAAGCTCCCCGCTTGCTTTTCTTTTAAGTTCCAATGGTTGCAACAGTAATGATCTTCAAGATGTTGAAATCATCTCCACCATGAAAACCCTAAGTTTTGTGTAAAGGAAAGCTCCTCAAAGATCTCACACGAGATTCACACAAAACAGCAATGTATGAGCAACAATACAATATGGACAACCTTCAAAAACGTGGCTAGGGTTTTATTTATATACCTAGGGTAAAAACATAAAACCCTAAACGTTTAATGAAGTAGGGCTGAGTTGGAAATTCTGCAGAAAATTCAACCTGTGCGATTTTCGATCGATCGAGTCTATTCTTCGATCGATCGAGCCAGGCCGAGAGTCCCAAGTACTTCTGCAGCCACTCGATTCCAACTTTACAATATTAAACCAACTTTGAGCAAGTCTAAATAAGACTAAATACAATGTTTTGATCATGGTTTGCCAACATTACAAATTAGAGTTCTAAATACATAAAATCCTAAGACCTTAGAACCTAACAAACTCCCCCTTTGGCAATCCGTGACAAAACCCTAATTAACAGCTCAAAGTTTTACAAATAAAAAGCCCTTTACAAAGATAATGCTCATAAAATTCAATTCAGCCTAACTACTATCCATAGTTGCAAGTGTAGACAGCAGCTTAGTTGAATCAACCTGTATAATCCTGAAATACTCAACAAACGCATAAACGCATGTGTGACAGTAAAGAGTAAAACAACAGGTATAACATTCTTGTAAGATCCACACAACACAAAATAAAGACATATAAAAATGAACAAGTCATAAATATAAATCAATACGCAGTGAATCATAAAGCAACAAGAATCAATAAAAAATATCATGTATATCAATCAATGTTACTCCCCCTAACATGAATATCCCCAAAAATGATATACAAAGTGAAGCACATAGATACAATCTAAAAATCCACAAGCTCCTCTAAAACAAAAAAAAACTCCCCCTAACTACAAAAACTCTACTACAAGTCAAAACTCCACTCCCCCTTTTTGTGACGGAATGCCAAAGGGCAATCACAAGTCGCCATCAAAAGGAGGTGGTGAGGGTGAATGAAGACGCGCAAGATCAGCTCGGAGAGCACGCATCTCATCCAGCAAGTCCACCAAAATCTGACCATGAGCCTGCTGAACAGTCATGACAGTCTCCAAAGTACGACGAACATCAAAGTCGGCCGAAGGAGGTGGAGGAACATCAGCAGCAGCATCATCATCACCAACAGGAATAGGAATATCCTCACCAGCCATACCTGCAGAAGAAGAAGGAGGAGGTGCACTACTAGAGGGCTCAGATCTAGGGTGTTTAGAACCAGCTCGAAGATGAGCGGCCCTCTGTCTAAGAAAAGACGCACCTAAAGGTCCTATCACATGGACGGGCTCAGAGGAAGGAAAGTCATCAAGACCAAGAAAGAGAAGAATCCTATGAATGAAAATAGGATGAACAAGAGCATGAGCAGTAGATGAACTCCTATAAACTTCGTTCAAAGAACGAAGAAAAAGATGGGGAAAACTAATAGGAGCATCAGTAACAAGAGCGTACAGAAAAACACACCTCTCAAGAGGAATGGTGTGAACATGGGAAATAGGCCAGATCGAATGACAAGCTATCCGAAAGAACAGATAGTGCAACCCAGAGAGCTCAGCAGAAGTGATCCGAGGATCAGAACCCCACTGGACAGTAGTACCAGTGACGTATGACAAAACATCGCTAATCTCGGGAGACTCATCATAAGGATAGACAGGATGCTGGACCAAAGGTACCCCTAGAGCATCAGCCACTACCCGAGGAGTAATGGTGTACTCTACGCCTCGTATCCAACTCTTAACTAGAGTGTTGGAATCATAGACGCGGATAGAGATGTTCGAATAGAACTCTCTAATCAAGGCAGAAGGTGGAGGAGGATCAGAAACATCCACCAAGGGTAACCAACCCCGACGCTCAAAATTTGCCCTAATGGCAGGATCAAGCTCATCTAACAGCACAGAACGCTCAGCCCAAATCTTTCTCTTAACGGTCAGTTTCTCAAAAGTCTCTTGGTTTTCCTCACTCGGAAACCTCTCACTATCAAAGGATGGAGGGGGTGAAGGAGAAGGTGAGGGAACACTCCTACGGGCTCTAGTTTTCCTAGGCATAGTGCTAAGGAAAGGACAGAGACACAAAGAGAAAAACACAAAGAAACAAGAGAAAACAAAACCAAGGGCAGACTGCAAATTAGCACAATAAATAATATAGAACAAAAATCTATATGATGCATGAACAATAACATGTTGTGATGCATGATCTAAATGCAGTGACAAATTAAGTTTAATTGAGAGTAATTGGACAAAATTGGCTTGAACAAGGAATTTCTATCAAAAATCCCAAAATTTGAAAAATCACTTGAAAATTTTGCAACAAATTGATGAATTAAGCATTACAAAACACAGCACATAGATTATAATGCTTAATTACACCAACATAACAAGCCAATTTCATCAAATTCAATCCAATTTAACAAAAGCCCCAATTCGGATCAAGAACAAACCCTAGAATTTTCAATTTTTCACAAAACACAAAATTGATCAAATTAACCACCAAGGACCATTAATATAATGTGTCCCCACAAAAACCCAATGATCAATTTCATAAAATAAGGTTTGAATCAACAGAAAATCCAAAAAGAATCAAGTCCGAAAATTACCCTTAAATGCATGGATTTATGCATGAAATAATGAAAATAACATCAAAAGGAAGGGCAAAAGAGTCTTACCGGCTTGAGGAAAGAGAGATTTTGCAAAAACAACGGAGGAAAACGACAAAAATCCTGAGGTGTGGAGCCTTGCCAACGCGGAGAGAGAGAAAAGTTTGAAAAAAATTTGAATAGAACCTTTGAAAAAGTCAGAACTGAACTTTTAAAAAGCTTTTCCACGATATTCGATCGATCGAAAATTACATTCGATCGATCGAAAAGCACAGTCATTTTAAGACAAATGAGAGCACTTTTTCGATTGATCGAAAAATAGGTTGGATCGATCGAAATGGGCAGAGGCTCACTAAATTTTGGAAAAATCACAGTTTTTGAAAGACACAAGCCGAATTTTGAAAATAACTCCTCAAAGCATTAAATTGAAGAAACAAAATGCATGAGTATGAGATGGAATGCTTTTTCAAAAACCCAAAATTTTGAACCCAATATTCTTAAACAAATTGCAATCAACCTCCCATTATATTTTCTCAAGCAACAAATATGTTGTGCATAAATCTCAAGATATTTTCAAACTTGGTTGGTCAGACCAAAAACACACACTAGCATGTACAGTGTTTAACAAAGAGTAACTTGTGTCGTGTGTGATACTAGCAAAAACTTGAGATACATGTGAGGTGATATGTGAATAGCAATCAATCACAAAGTCTACAAAATTCATCACATAGAATTCAAAAGAGACTATCACCTAAAGAGTTACATCCTATAACTCCCACATCTCCTAGAACAAAAGCTTGCAATCATGTAAGTTTCTTGTATTTTTGCCTCTTATTTGCATGAGATGGCATTCAGCCTAATAGTACACACCGGTTTGAATTAAGTGAATTGGCATCAAGCCTAATAGTACACACCAGTTTTAATTTATTTTGAGGCTACACCTTATGTTCTTTTTGTGCATGTGCTACACTTTCTCGAGCACAGAATCTTATGATATGCACTAAGGTGTTCATGATTGGCTAGTGAACAGTGGTGAGATGGTTATTTATGCCTTTCTCAAAAGGATCAAGTCCGACAGTCAAATAACATGTGACTTCAAGATTAAGACAAAGTGATAAACACCATAAACATCTTTCCCACACAACATGCACTACAAAGCTCAAACTAGTAAAGTGCAATAAAGTAAGCTCATCCAAGTTAAACAAGGTACATAAGACATGTTATGTGTAAATAAATTGACCAACCTTGTTTTTCAAAAATCAAGAACAATATGTTCAACATAAATTTGCTTCCTTCTTTCCCTTTTTTTTTTTTTTTTTTTTTAATTTATTTAAAGGAAAACAAATAAATCCTAGAATGAAATGCATGAATGTAATGCAATGCAAGTCCTAGAACAAAGAAAACACAAAAAAAAAAAGAACAATGGTCACAAAAGAATAGAGCAATGAAGCACAAGGACCATGTCAGAAAGACTCAAGTATTTCGAGTCTTTTGCATCCAAAACTTTTTAGATGCACCATGAGCATTGGAGTTCTTATTCACATTTGAGTGATTCCCAACTCCATGATTGGAATAAAGGTTTAACACCTTTACCAATTCACCAATTAATGCCATAGGATCTTGTGCTTGAGGCACAGGCACTTTTGGTTTATTTGCTCTCTTATCAGCTTGAAGCTTGTAACAGTTAGGACGAATATGTCCAGACTTACCACAATAATGACAAACCCACGCAGGTTTACCATGCATCTTGTCCTTAGATTTGGTAGGCTCCTTAGGTTTAGATTCTCTTAAGTCTACCCTAGTCTTCTTAGGTGGTGAAACTTCTACAGGTTTAACTACCTCACTCACAGGTGGTTTGACAGTATCACTCACAACCTCACTCACAGAAGGTCCAGAAGAAGAAGAAGGAACAAAAGTAGTGGAATGTGGTCCAGTATCAAAGATGCTTTCAACATATCCTAACCCAGTTTTATCAGAAGGATACTTTTGAACATTCAGCATGTGATCAAGTTTAGAACTAGCAGATCTAGCAACAGATAAATCATGTTCCAAAGTTCTAACTTTATCAAGCAAAAGCATATTCTCAGATTTAACATTATTCAAAAGTTCATTTGCATCAAACAGTTTAACAAGCAAATTTCTCTTTTCAAGCTCAAGAGAATCAATTTTCTTTAGGCCAAGATCAACTTTCATAGCATCCTTTGCAGCAATTTTGCAAAGTTTGTTATAGGCCTCTTGAAGATCTGCATCTTCAGAGAGTTCCCCATCAGAAGGGTTCTCTTCAGCAGATATGCCTTCATTGACTATAGCAGTAGCCGTGAAAGCAATGAAGTTTCCATCCTCGTCACCACCGGACTCATCATCAGAAACCTCATTATCACTAAGGGTTACAGCCATAGCTTTACCCTTAGTCCTTAAGAATGTAGGACATTCAGATTTCACATGACCATACCCTTGACAGCCAAAACACTGAGGACCCAAAGAGTTATTAGAAGATTGACCAGAATTTTCTCTAGGTTTTTCAAAATTGTTAACCTTAGTGGGATCATTCTTCCTAAAATTTCTAGGTTCAGCAGTGTAAGTACCTCTTGCCTTTCTATTTGTATTCCTAAGAAAGTTCTTAAAGTTTTTGGCAAGATAGGCAATCTCTGTAGCAGAGAGCTCATCATCAAATCCACCACCATCAACATCATCAACTGACTTAAGAGCCATTGATTTGGATTTGTTCACTTTAGGTAGGTCAGACTCATAGGATTGAAGAGATCCTACAAGCTCATCAACAGGGATGGAGTCCACATCCTTGCTTTCAGTTATGGCAGTCACTTTGGGTCTAAAGTCTTCAGTTAAAGATCTAAGAATCTTCCTAACAATCTTAGGTTGATCATAGATTTCACCCAAATTAAAAGCAGAATTAACAATATCATTCAGTTTGGCATAAAATTCATCAAAGGATTCATCATCAGACATCCTAATGTTTTCAAACCTAGAAGTTAATTGCTGCAGTTTGTTTATCTTAACTGCCTTTGTGCCTTCATGCACAGTTTGGAGGATTTTCCAAGCAGTATGAGCAACCTCAACATTAGAGATTCTCTTAAATTCCTCCATAGAAACAGCATTAAAGATAGCATTCATAGCTTTGCTATTGAAGCTTGCTGCTTCTTTTTCAGAAGTTTGCCACTCACTCACAGGAGTAGCGGGCTTCTCCCATCCGTATTCAACGGAATTCCAAACCCTTTCATCAATGGATTTCAGGAATGCTTTCATCCTTACTTTCCAATAGGCATAGTTGTTCCCATCAAAATGAGGAGGAACAAACAGAGAGTGTCCATGCTCCATGACAACAGGGGTCAAGGATCAGCTCAGAGATTAAAAATCTCAAACAAAAAGAGCTACCAGGCTCTGATACCACTTGATGGAAATTTAGACCCCTTAAACACACAGATTGCGTAGCCTAGATTAATTAGCCAAGTTGTTACTTAGTCAAATTAAGCAATTCTAGGTTAAAACAATCCAAACAATCATATCAAGATATAAAGCAGCGGAAAATAAATAACACAAGATATGATCACCCAGGAAACCACACGGTAAAAACCTGGGGAGGATTTGACCCACCGATCCTCAAGGCTAACCTGAATTCACTATGAAAGAATTGAAGTTCGTACAAAAGGACTACAAGCTCCCCGCTCGACTTCCTAATGCTACCCACCAGTAGAACTTCCTGACACGACCACGCGCAGGCTCCGAATCCACGGACTACTTCTTTCTTGAATTCTTCAATCAGCTACAAGCTCCCCGCTTGCTTTTCTTTTAAGTTCCAATGGTTGCAACAGTAATGATCTTCAAGATGTTGAAATCATCTCCACCATGAAAACCCTAAGTTTTGTGTAAAGGAAAGCTCCTCAAAGATCTCACACGAGATTCACACAAAACAGCAATGTATGAGCAACAATACAATATGGACAACCTTCAAAAACGTGGCTAGGGTTTTGTTTATATACCTAGGGTAAAAACATAAAACCCTAAACGTTTAATGAAGTAGGGCTGAGTTGGAAATTCTGCAGAAAATTCAACCTGTGCGACTTTCGATCGATCGAGTCTATTCTTCGATCGATCGAGCCAGGCCGAGAGTCCCAAGTACTTCTGCAGCCACTCGATTCCAACTTTACAATATTAAACCAACTTTGAGCAAGTCTACATAAGACTAAATACAATGTTTTGATCATGGTTTGCCAACATTACAAATTAGAGTTCTAAATACATAAAATCCTAAGACCTTAGAACCTAACAAGCTACTCTTTGTTTTGGTCCTTTCCTTGGGGACATGTTTTAATGGTTTACTATTCCCCTTAGCTGAGCTTAATGCCTCAGTCTTTTACTTGTATTCTATTTCGTTTCAATAAAGTTTTCTATCGTTTTTACTTTTTTTTTTTTTAAAAAAAAACAATATATTGGGGGTCTTTCAAGCAAAAAGAAAAAATTTAAAAAAAAAAAAAATCTGAACTAAAATCTGAAGGAAAAAAAAATTATAATAAAACTACTACAGGCTTGGGCAGTGGCTTGATTCCTTTGACTCAGTACACTGCTCAATACAACACAATTTTCAACATTTTATTATTTTTTATTACAGTATTATTTTTCCTCACTAGACATATATTATTTACTTCTCATTTTTAATTATTTTTTCTTGTTTATTCTTAATCACATACGTCTTTTGTCTCCTCGATTTTTACACTTCATACTTTAAATTTTATCACATCTTCATCTATACTTTTACATCTATGTTTTGCCTTCCTCCTTGTTCATAATTTCTGTGTTTTCTACTAGTACCAGTGCAGCAATGCCTTTTCTTAAGTTTTGAGTCTCAAATTTCTCAATACAATTTTTTTTTAGCTGTACAGGTACCTTTGTTCGTCTCTTTTCTCTTCGTTTTTTTTTTTTCCTTTTTTTTTCCCTTTTGAGGTTTTTTGGTTTACAAAATGCAAATTTTTTTTAGTTTTAAGAACAATTTTTTTTTTTTGTTTTTTTAAGGACAAATTTCATGCAAGCTGAATCTTAAATTTCGGCCGGTATTTACCGAAACACTCGAAATAGATTGGAATGACCCAAAATTTTTTTCAAAGTGGAATAGGGTGGGTTACTATTCCTGTTTGTTTATTGGCACAGTATTTTCTGGCTGGAACAGAATAGAATTAATAACATTAAATCAAACCTAATTACCTAAAGGCTAAAAAGAAATAAGATTATGTAATTTATGCTTCCTAAGGAACACCCTGAACAAAATTCCTAGAGCCACCATTGCCAATATGTTGGGTTCTACATATAGCAATTTTGGAAAATAACCACAGGATTTTTTGTCTTATTTTTCAAGTGAACATAAGCCACTATTTATACTCATAGGGTTATATTTCATTAAAAGGCACATATAAAGAGTTAAAATGTTTCATAAAACTGTTTACAAGGCTTGAAACCTCTTCAAATTCTTTGAACAATTACCATAAAATATTGCAGAAAATCATGTTTTACGACTTTCAATCGATTGAACAGGAATCAAGTAGCAATCGATTCATCCAGAAACTCCAGGATTATTTTCCTTATCATTTCAATTGATCGAGCCAAAGCTTTGACCGATAGAAAATGCTGAATTTCGAATTTTTCACTAAAAAAATTCCATAACTTGAATTTTCACTTTAACAACTTTATGAAATAATATTTTCCAAACTCATACTATTACAACATATCCATGTATATACCTATATATACAATAGTAGTTTTGTAAATAACTTGGGTATTGCATTTCATGAATTCTTCCTGTATCATGATACAGGAAGAATTCATCAAATTCATCAAAGAGAGAGTTTCCTATTGAAATACATAAATCGATCAATTTATATATGTCAATAGGAAACTCTCCCTTTTCTCTCTCTCCCCTTATTTGCAAATATTGTTGCACCTTCCTTACCCTGTTTAAGAGTACCTTCAACTCCTTCAAAGGTTGACAATTTGAATAAATGCATGAGAAGTGTTTAAGGGCGTGTTTGGAAATCATTTAAAACCTACCTTTCTATTGCCATCTATGAGAACAGGATTGCACAGACAGACAAAAAGCTTATTCTTCGTAGTAAATGTCAAATGAGTGATCAGCCTTGACACAATATCCTTATAATCAGTTGGCAAGAACATCTCCCAAACAACATTGGACTCCGCTGCAAGATGAAATATGGATGACACCATTGAAGATCTGAATGCGTCTGTTGGAGAGGTGAAAGACAAAATTTTGGATACAGAATCTCCTGGCAACATGTCAATTAATCCTCCCATTGAGTTTGACATAACAATCTTGAAAACTACTAGCAAAGATATATATAAAATATATATGCAAAACCAGCAAAAGCTTGAGAATCAGAAGCAATGTCCTTGTCTCAGGTTTCTTGCTCTTAATTGTTAGCTTATGTGTGCGTTTTTTGATGATGCATTTATTGCTAATATAGATATAATGAATTATTAAGCATGTGGAATGGCTAAGACTTTGACCCAGCAAAGTCTGGCGTGTTTAATATGTATGGTCAACTACCAAATAAACATCAACATGTTTTACTTCTCGATGGGATATGGTAAATCATCCAATCTTCCTTTCTTCCTGTGAAATTAATATTGGTAGAAAGAGCCTCAAGCGTCAAGAAAATTACAAAAGTGAGTCCAAACAATTAGCGTGTGACCTAGACTATTCATAAATTCTATTTATTAGATGTGAAAATTAAGGAAGAACAAAAGAGAGAGGATTTAGAAGCAATATTGATGTCACAAATATTGGAGGATATAGATTATGGAACGGACAAAGTTTAGCTACAAAATTAGTTGTAGCCTTAGGCTACAAATTTACTTAATATTTTTTTATTAGAGGTGAATTTTGACAAATCCACCATTAGATTACTTCTTCTTTTTATATCCTTCATGCTTGCAAAATTTCAAGAAAATTAAAGATCAATAGCTATGTCATCAATAAATTTTTTAAATTGCAAGTTTTTGTAATTTAAAATTATGCACAAAATATAAACTTATAGAGCATATAGTAAATGATATCTGATTGACACAAAATTTAACATATGTATTAAGGGCATAAAGAACATACAATTCAACGGTTAGATTTTCAAAATATGTTGTAATATTTATTTTATTGAGTGAGTTTGTAGCCTTAAGTTACAACCAATTTTGTAGCTAAACTTTGTCCGGAACGGTGAGGAGAAATTGCAAAGTACAAGAACCACTTCTAAAGATAAAGATCGCCATAATATATAGTCAACACTAATTTAGGCATGTGTAATCTTTCTCAAATTATTTTGACATAGCAACAAAGTTAACCTTATTGGGCCTCACAGTAGTGTTAAAATTGATTTTGAGCCGACCAGCTAGACAGGGACTATTGTTGGGCCTCAACGATAAGTGGATAACCCATATCAAATTCATTATGCTTTATGGGTTTGGGTTTGCTATGTTAATACCATTACCATCACTTCAATCCTAACTTGTTAATAATTTTGCCAAACCCCTTTAATTCTAACATAATATGTTTATTAATTATCAAAAAAAACCCCCCCCCCCCCCCCCCCCCAAAAAAAATTCAGGTAACTAGATTAGGAGTTTTAGACTTAGAATTTGTCAATATTAATTCTATATTTAAAATTCAAATTTATATCGAACAAGAATGATATTTACCTTTTTTTGAGAAAAAATTAGGAAAAGAAAAATGATATTTATTAATGTAGATTAAATAGATTCATGTTAAAACACATCAACCTACCTTAAGACGATTGCTAAACGGGATCACTTTGGGTTAATTACAGGTAATGCAAGTCAACATAAAATTGATCGATTTATTAATTGTGTCAAAATGTGTAGATCTACATTGACACGAACACATTTATACTAAATTGATCTCGAACAAATATAATAATCAAGGTTTTCAGACCCGGACCGTTCATTGAACCGTAAAAGAGAGAGATTCAAGGTTTTTGAAGTCGAATTGGGGTTGAACCGTGATGACGTCATAATTAATTTAATAATTAATTAAAACCTAAATATAGATATTAAATTTATAAAACTAGTAAAATTGACTAATATATCTATATATGTAAGGAAAATTTAATGATTTTTAGGCATATATTTAATAATTAAATAAGAAAGTTAACAAAATAAAATAATAACTATGAAAACATTAAAATTTATGATTAAATTTTGAAGTAAAGTTGAATATCTTTGAAGGATTTTAATTATAATTTTTTTTTATTCCTTGTAAGAGATGGATAATTTAATTAAGTAGAACAAAATTGTGTTAAGTTGTTTAAAAAAAAAAAATTGCTAAGGGGTTGGACCGCACGATTCTCATCGATTCGTGCAGTCCAACCCCGGTTTTAGGGGTTCACAGAATTAACAAAAAGTTCAGTTTTTCAGGCTTAAAAAACTGGTTTTTATCTCGGTTTTCGGTTCTTGCGGTCTGACCTCCCGGTCCGGTCCGGTTCTGATAACCAAGATAATAATAGCATATCATGTATTGGGTAATGTCAAATTCTTCCACCCTTAGGCCTCGTTTGGGAGGAGAGAATTAATGGAATGGAATGGAAATAAATGAAAAAAAATAATTTTAGAATATTATTTCCTTCCCTTGTTTGGGAGTGAAAGTTCAATATGGGCATGAAACACCCTTGAACGTTTAGACCCCCAAATCACAAAAATACTAATTCAAGCTTTATATCAAAAAATTAATATGCAGAATATGATAACAAGCTTATACAGAATTGATAAAACAATCTAAACCAAATATAAACACATCCACAGCAGTAAATATAAGGCAAAGATAAAGAAAAGAGAGATGCAAACACACGGACAACACACGATGTGTTATCGAAGAGGAAACCAAAGTCCTCGGCATAAAACCTTTCTGCCGCCCTCCAAGCGGTGATAAAATCCACTAAAGAATATAGTTGGGATACATGAACAGCAGAAGACCCTCCAAGCCTAATCTACCCAAGTACCTAAGCCCTCCAAGCTTCTTGCTCTAACGAGGTTACGCCGAACCTATTTCTTCTTTAGCTTTCTGGATTCCACTACTTGACCATAGTATCAACCAATGTATATTGGTTCCTTCCCAAACTGCTTCCTTAAGCACCAAATGGACCTTCTCACAGACGTGAGTGTGGTGAGATAAGGGTTTGGTAAATAATCTCTCAAAGGTATGACAATAGAGAGGAAGAGAGTAGATGAATTTGTAGAGTCTCTTAGATGAAGATTGGGGATGAGGCAATCTTGTTTTTCTCTAGGGTTTTCTCTCACAAAATTCTCTTTGGAAGCTTTCTCAAAATGATGGGTATAAGGGTGTATATATAGTAGGGTGAGAAGGGAATACAAAACGTCAGTTTTTGCCAAACATGGCAAGTTGGCGACTTGGTCTCGCGGCTTGTCCAAGTCGCGAGTTCAAGTCGCGACGTAACGGCCTGGCCAGTCTGGAACTTTTGTCCTGTAGCGTGACAGCTGGTGCGACCCTTCAGCTTCCCAGTGTGCCGCTCACGTGCTACCTTTTGGCAGCTTGCCAGTCGCGATCCACCCGCGAGCCCTAGCCGCGAACCTTTATTTTTCTTGCACACTCTTGAGCTTTTCTTCACAACTTCTCACACACTACCTTTACAATTTTCCCACCTAAATACAGAGTTGTTAAGTGCTAAATTACAAGCAAATTGGTCATGGAATAAAGCCAATTAAATGGTTGATTAAATTCAACCTTACAATCTCCCCCTTTGGCTATTCCGTGACAAAACCCTACAACAGACTCTAGACTTAAACGTGAGTTGGGAACAGTTGGAAAACTCACTCACACCTAACTCTAGATTCTGTAAAGCTCTTGAACATATGAATAAGTAACTCCTGAAACACAATAACATAGCAATATCATTGTATGCAAAAAACTTAATATGCATATGGAGCAAAATAAGCATGATCAAGCAAAAATGAACATAAGGAACAGTTGGAAAACTCACTCACACCTAACTCTAGATTCTGTAAAGCTCTTGAACATATGAATAAGTAACTCCTGAAACACAATAACATAGCAATATCATTGTATGCAAAAAACTTAATATGCATATGGAGCAAAATAAGCATGATCAAGCAAAAATGAACATAAGCATAAAAGCAATAATTCATGGCAAGATCAACACCAGTAGTCACTTAAGCAAAAGTGATTACTATGTTCATTCACACAAGGAATGAACATCCGGACATGCAAAAATGATAAACTCAATTGAAGAGTATCATTTGTAAGTCCAACACTCAACCAATGCATAGAAACATATATGCATCTAGAAACAATCCTACACGGGCACAAGAGTGTTGTACTTAGGATAATGCAAGGCATTAACAAGTACCAAAGCACAAAGCACAAAGGCTGCATATGCAAAGTTTTGTAAATACATGGCACAAACCATAAAAGCCTACAAACAATGCATAAGAACAAGAAACAACCCTCAAAACTTATAAAAGCAACAATGGGTACAAACAACAACATAAAAAACTATAAAATACTTCCCTATCATATCACTCCCCTTATCATGAATCATAGCTGTGATGAACTTTGAACATATATACCTGTAACATAAAACACTTGCACAAAACACATTAGACCCTCAAGGTAAAGCAAGTAATAAATGGACAAGTATAATGTAACAAGTAAATTGCGATCAAGTAATCATGATGTGAAACATGTGAGCAACTTGACCAAACAAAGTCTTCTCCCCCTTGGTATATGCATCTCCCCTATGGAATATCTCTCCCCCTACGAATGTGCACGGGAAATGGAATTTCTTCCCCTAAGAATGTGCACAAGAGTCATATAGAACTGACAAAACTTTTCGGTATACTACTCTAGAGTATACTCTCCCCCTTTTTGACACGAATAGGCAAAGGGGTCAAGGAGAAAAGAGGGCAAAAGATGAAAGTATGAACAATGATAATAATGCATGATGGTGCAATGATGCATGAGAGGTGCGAGATGAATGAGAAAATGAAACTCAATCCTAAGACATGACATGCTAGGATGAAGAAACAATGTATGAACCAATGCATGACAAAGGTAGCAAGGCGTGTGCAAGAGGTGGCAAGTGTAATGCATGACTAATGTATGGAAAATGCACATGTGGGGTAAGGTGTGCTAAATACACAACCAATAAACCAAACATGTTCCTAATGAGGAAACATGATAAACCACAAAGTTTGGTACTCATCAGAGTCCAAACAAGTGAGAAAATGCCTAAGAGGCATTTTATCAAACAACTAGTATGCACACTATGAAGAACAATGTAAAACAATGCATGAACATCATGAAATCCACCCTAAATACATGCTCTTTTTGCCACAAAAGGCCAACATGCAAAGCAAATCAACAAAAGAAATCAATCCCATGCAAAAAATTTGACAAAAATTAAGTTTTTCTAACCCCTATGATGAAAATCCCAACCAAGAGCACAAAACTCACTAAAACATAATCCAAGGATCCAAATCAATGAAAAGAGTTTAAAATTACCTTAGAGATGTTAAAGGAATGAAAAACCATTCAAATTGGTTGGGTTTTGATGTAAAAATATTGAAAGAGGGGTCTAAAAGAGGATGGGAGAGATTAAAAACAAGTTTAAGATGAAAAGCCCTTTAAAAAGCTGTTTCTGGGCATTTCGCGACTGGGCGAGTCGTGAAGCGAGTCGCGAGTGAGTCGCCAAAGCTTCTGGATGAACTTGCGACTGGGCTTGCGACTGGGCAAGTCGCCAAAATGAGCCGCCAAAACTCGCGACTGTAACTCGCGACTGGTCAAGTCGCCAAAATGAGTCGCCAAAACTCGCGACTGTAACTCGCGACTGGTCAAGTCGCCAAAACAAGTCGCCAAAAATTTTGACACTTGTTTTTCAACACAAAACATGTTTAAACACTGTAAAACAATGTAAGCACTAAACAAGAACACAAATAGTGATAAAAATCACTTCCAAAAACATATAAAATGATCAAAAATATTTTTGAATTGATCTATATAAAGTTGAGCTCACACACATCACATTTAAACAAGTACAATTGAACAAATGAATAAGACATTCATTGAACAATAGGCATGTGTGTTGTGTGTGTGTGTATCAAGTGTGGAATAGTTCTTAGTCTAGAATGAAGCTTCAATGATCAATTCAATCAAGTCATACATAACTAGTACTAAGTCAAGTGGTCTATCTCAATTATAGAAATGAACATATATGACTTCCCACAAGAAAATGATTACATATCTTTGAAGCTTTTCATTTGGCTTCTTTACAAATCATAACATTTGATCATTTTGAATCAATACATCTCATTTTGAGATCGATACCTAAAATTTTTGATATTTCAATTTGATGAGTTAGCCTTTAGCTTTTTGGGCATCATACATTTTATTTTGGTCGCTTTCCCTTTTTCCTAGTCAAATACTAGTATATGCGACAGACTTTTGCAGCTCAATATCTCTTTTCATTTGAAGATTTACATTTGGTGAGCTCTTTAAGCAAAAAAACAAAATAAAGAGTGGGAAGATATATAGGTACAAGTCTATGCATGTCTCAAAACCAACAAGACTATTGACTAATCATTCATGACAAGCTTGAAGATCGATTTACAATAATCACACAAAGATGTCAAGATTTTTCCCACAAAGATATAGGTGCATAAAGAACAAGCTAAGCTCGTAAATGCATAAAGCCATTTGTACGAAGGTACAAGGCAAAACTCACATGTGATATGTGCTCAAACATATACAATCAAACTTTTTAAATTTTTCATTTTTTTATGTGGTTTTGGATTTTTACTCACACAAAACAAAGACATAAAAGTAAGATAAAAAACAAAACAAACCAATGTAGAAAAAATGCATGATGCACAAATGCATGACAATGAAGCATCTAATGCATGAAGGGTCCTACAAAAATCGAAAGAATTAGATCAAGGACCAAAAGAACAAAAGCTCAACCATATGAACTCTTCCTCATCCAAACGGAACGATTGTTTAAAATGAGTGTCTCAAAAGTAGTGAGACGAGGGTTGGAGGGATGAGAACCGGAGATGCACATAGTCAAGGAGTTAAAAGCATTAAACAATTTCTTTAACAACATGCTATCTTCACTCAAAACCGGTTTACCCTTTTTAGCATAACTTCTAAGAAGCTCAAGTTTCTCTTTTCTTTTGATTCTTTTAATAGTATGAAACTTAGAGCAATGAGGTCTTAGATGACCAAAGGCTCCACAATGGTGACAAACAATGTGTTTAGGTCCACTAGCCTTTTTGGGAAGGGATCTAGCAACATTGTTTTGTTCCCTCTTCAACTTATGACATTGAGGTCTTATACGACCATTCACACCACAATGGTGGCAAGTTGGAACAAACTTAGATCTATCCAAAACCTTAGGTTGAGACCTAAACGGAGGTGTTGACTTAGGAGCCTTTCTCTCCACCTTTTGATTTCTTTTGTGTGGAGAAATGTACACTGATTTGTCCTTTGGGTTAGAACACACAATAGACACAATATCGGGTACCACAACATGATTGCAACAAATATTTTCATCCTTTTTATCAATATTTTTAGCAATCAAACACTTGGCATGCATCTTAAGAGATTCATTTTCACATTTAAGATCATCAACAAGTTTGTTAGACAAAACAAGTTTAGCATCCAAGTCTATATTCAAACATTCAAACTCTTTCAGCTTTTCAAGAGAATTTTCAGCAAGATTCTTATATTTCTCAACCAATTTATTGGATTTATTGAGCTAAGCAATCAAATCATCATTTTCACAAATGAACTTGCTCAAATTCTTTTGAAACTTCTTTGCTTCTTTCTTCAAGAGTTTGTCAACAACACCCATAGATTCAAGTAACATGTCATCACAATTATGAGGATTAACACTCATAGAGGCATTATCACAAACACCTGGCATGTTACATTCATCATCAACCAGATCATACAAAAAGGCATACATAGCACAATCCATGGCAAATAAACACAAGGGGTCAAAGATCACACTTAGGTATTTAAACCACAATAAGTATACTCGCTCTGATACCAATTGAAAGTTCAATATGAGTATGAAACACCCTTGAACGTTTAGACCCCCAAATCACAAAAATACCAATTCAAGCTTTATATCAAACAATTAATGTGTGGAATATGATAACAAGCTTATAACAGAATTGATAAAACAATCTAAATCAAATATAAACACATCCATAGCAGTAAATATAAGGCAAAGATAAAGGAAAGAGAGATGCAAACACACGGACAACACACGATGTGTTATCGAAGAGGAAACCGAAGTCTTCGGCGTAAAACCTCTCTGCCGCCCTCCAAACGATGATAAAATCCACTAAAGAATATAGTTGGGATACATGAATAGCAGAAGACCCTCCAAGCCTAATCTACCCAAGTACCTAAGCCCTCCAAGCTTCTTGCTCCAACGAGGTTACGCCGAACCTATTTCTTCTTTAGCTTCCCGGATTCCGCTACTTGACCATAGCATCAATCAATGTATATTGGTTCCTTCCCAAACTACTTCCTTAAGCATCAAATGGACCTTCTCACAGATATAGGTGTGGTGAGATAAGGGTTTGGTAAATAATCTCTCAAGGGTATGACAATGGAGAGGAAGAGAGTAGAGGAATTTGTAGAGTCTCTTAGATGAAGATTGGGGATGAGGCAATCTTGTTTTTCTCTAGGGTTTTCTCTCACAAAATTCTGTCTGGAAGCTCTCTCAAAATGATGGGTATAAGGGTGTATATATAGTAGGGTGAGAAGGGAATGCAAAACGTCAGTTTTTGCCAAACAGGGCAAGTTGGCGACTTGGTCTCGCGGCTTGTCCAAGTCGCGAGTTCAAGTCGCGACGTAACGGCCTGGCCAGTCTGAAACTTTTGTCTTGTAGCGTGACAGCTCTCGCGACCCTTCAGCTTCCCAGTGTGCCTCTCACGTGCCAGTTTTTAGCAGCTTGCCAGTCGCGATCCACCCGCGAGCCCTAGCCGCGAACCTCTGTTTTTCTTGCACACTCTTGAGCTTTTCTTCACAACTTCTCACACACTATCCTTACAATTTTCCCACCTAAATACAGAGTTGCTAAGTGCTAAATTACAAGCAAATTGGTCACGGAATAAAGCCAATTAAATGATTGATTAAATTCAACCTTACAAGGAGTTTTAATGGAGGGAACGAAAATCTTATTCTCTTGTTTGGGAGTTTAAGTAGGACAGAATGGAATGGGTATGAAGAAACACTCATTTCTCTCTATTTCCTTAAAACCTCAAATTTTCATTCCCCCAAAAATTGGGAGGAATGGAAGGAAATGAAATTATATTTAATAATTTTTTACTAAAACTTCCAAAATACTCCTATATATTCAACTATTTATTTTAAATAGGGGTCTAATAGTAATATTGTCATAAAATTATTCTATTCCATTCCATTCCCTCTATATTGCTCCCAAATAAGATTACTTACATTTCATTCATTTTCATTCATTTCCATTCCTTTACTTTAAAACATCCGATCAAGGTTAATTCTATTCCATTTCATTCTTTTCCATTCATTTCCCTTACTTAAATACATTTCATTTCATTCAATTCTTTTATGATCATTTCATTCCATTTCTTATAAACTCCCAAACGAAGCCTTTAAAGGAAAAATTATCTTCTGACATGCAGGTTGTGAGAGAGAGTTTACCACGAGCTGGTGATTTCTATTCCATAAATTTGTTTCTCATTGGCGCCTTATCTCTTAATTGTCTGTCCCTAACGGCTGGTCTATATAATTTTCATTTGTTAAATAATCAAAAAACATCTTCATTATATTTGCAAAGTTTATGCTTTCTAGTAAAAACGCTCATCATAACATAAATAATCCCATGGCCATTGGATGGTCTTGTTTTTTTTTTTTTTTTAAGATGTTAGATAAACTACAAGACTCTTGGCTATTGGATAGTCTTATATTTTTAGATATCCACCATACTTAATTGTACCTATGTTAGCATGTCCAAATTCAGAGGAGAAAAAATGTCAGCATGTTCTATGTTGGAAGACCCAAAATTGCATTATGTTACCAATTAATATTATTCACGCAAAGAAATGGATTACAGTGAAGGAGAGGACAAAGTGTTGGAGTTATCCACATATATAAAATATTCAGTTTGTTCTACCAGATAAGGAAGTTTTGATGTTGCCCATGCTATACATTCAATTCTACCAACGGTACCAACTTTCCTTTTACCAATGTGGTTGGTGGAGTGTGTTGCTTCTACTAAGGTCTAAAACTCCAAAGATGATAGAGGAAGAAGAACAATTCTATCAATGGTGTTAGCAAAATCTCTCTCTCTCTCTCTCTCTCTCTCTCTGTATATATATAAAAGGTATTAGCAAATTTTTCTACTTGTTTTGGTAACTATTCCCATTTGCATATCGGAAAAAAATATTTGGTACAAATATTATAAGGTTCTATTATATATTTATATTATAACTCCTCATTAGTAGAAATAATAAAAAAGACTATATTAATTAAAGAAGTAATAGAGAGTATGACTTTATATACAATATAATATAATATATATTGTGAGTGTGTGTAAAACTAACCCTAACTAATGAGCCTAATTAATTTATTAAGAATTTATAGCCGGCCTCAAAATTTTGAGACTAAATTTTGTTACTGTTGTAAAACTATAACTCCTCATTATAAATATATAAATATAACAGGCCTATATAATATCCTTTCAAAACCAAATATTAGAAATTAAAATTTAATAGCATTATTAATTTTGAAAAAACACTAATCATTATTTATACCATTTGGTATTTTAACCAATACAATACGTAGGGTTCCTACATATTGGTTTTGACAATGGTACGAAAATTACTGGTCGTACTATTCTCGAAGAAGCAACATTAAAAGACTTGGTTCGAAATATAATCTCTTTCTATTACCAAATATGAGGGGGAAAAATATGTAATTAGTGTATATAACATTCTTGAAAAAGATAAGGCTTAGAGGTTAATTTGGTTACATAATTAGTTTTAATTTTTTTCTTATTTAGAAAAGTTTTCCTAGAGTTGGATGCATGAATGTCGAGTACTATAGCTCATACACGAAAAAAAAGTGCATGGCTTGGCCTATTTAACCTACTATATTTTCTTTTTCTCTCACATTGTATTGGTTGTTCAGAGACCAAAATATATACACCATTGAAGAAGTAAATCCTGATTATTGTTGATACCATACCATCAAATGACAGTCTTGGTGTTTTGGGGGCTCGTTTTGGCCTTCGGTATTAGCTTTGCTCTGTTGAAATGGAGTGACTTAAAATATAGAAGGAAACGCTTGCCACGAGGAACAATGGGGTGGCCACTTTTTGGCGAGACTGTAGATTTTCTCAAATATGGACCGGATTTCATGAAGAAACAAAGTGCAAAGTAAGCTTTTTATGATGGATTTTTTTTTTGGTTATCTTTATTCTAAATTTATTATTAATAATTACCCCATCTTATGTACATAGATTAATTTATTAGTGTTCCTCAAAAAAAAAAAAAATTATTAGTGCATGAAAAATCCCACGACAATGCACGTACATGGTATATTAAGATCCAGACTGTTTCAAAAGATATGGACCTTAATTCATGGTCAAGGACAAAATTAAATTGAAACTAAGGGGGGCATGGTCCCCTTTTATTTATTTTTAAATAAAAAAAGTATATATATATAAACATATAAGATTTTCAAGTTTGAATCTAAAAAAAATGAATACTTAGACCCCAAAATTGAAAGTTGATCTACAGCTCTCTCTCTCTCTCAATTAATTGCTTATTTGTTTAATTGTCTCAAATCTCAATGAATATATATCACACAAATAACTTACGGTGATTTGTTTGGAGATGAGACATCTTATGGAGCAACTATTATTTTCTCATAAATGTATGAGTCTCACATGTTATGAAAGAGTGGCTTCATGAAGTCATTTCATATGATATTTTTGTGTTAAGCATGTCAGTTTAACTAATTAATGTTTGAGATCCAAAATTAAAATTTTGAAAATTTTGAGTTTGGGTGTTTGGCTTTAGTTAGAAGATATTTTAAGTATTTTGTTTGCTATTTATTTATTTATTATTAATTTGTTCATGAGTTTGGATGTATTATTTTTAATTATAGATTATAGGAAAACCAACACAAAACTTGATTTTTTTTTTGTCCAATTTTTTTTAAAAATGTAGATAATTCAAAAGCTTTGTAGTCAAACTAGCAGTTTTTTTTTTTGTTCCCAATAAAGACATCTAAGATTCCAATCCACTCCCCAACTGCAACTATTGTATTATAAAAATAAATAAATTGACTTTGAACTTTAGGTTTTTAATAAATTAAACATTCTTTTAGCATTTTTCGCTAAAATCCTACAGATTTAATTTCCTTAATTATGAGCACATAATAATAATTCCCAATTATTAATGATGTGGTAGAAATCATGTGCACATCACATATTTCACCTGATTAATCCATTAATCTTTAACGAAAAATAAAAATAAAAGGTAATTAGATTTATGTTGTGGGTATCCAGGAACAAGTCCTTTTCCTTCATTCATAAGGATGTATCTGTTGAGCTCTTGATCCGTAGAGATAACTGTAGGACAACCCAATATGTGGGACTTGAATACACTTCCATACCTGTCAAAAAAAAAAAAAAAAAAAAAAAAAGATGTGACTAAATGGTTTTTTTTTTTTTTTTTCATTTTTCTTAAATCTTTAGCAACATAAATCTAATTACCTTTTATTTTTATTTTTCGTTAAAGATTAATGGATTAATCAGGTGAAATATGTGATGTGCACATGATTTCTACCACATCATTAATAATTGGGAATTATTATTATGTGCTCATAATTAAGGAAATTAAATCTGTAGGATTTTAGCGAAAAATGCTAAAAGAATGTTTAATTTATTAAAAACCTAAAGTTCAAAGTCAATTTATTTATTTTTATAATACAATAGTTGCAGTTGGGGAGTGGATTGGAATCTTAGATGTCTTTATTGGGAACAAAAAAAAANTTTAATATATAGATTGAGGTTTAATTTGTTATATATCTTTCCACGCATTGTATTTAATTTGTTACATTTGAAACTATGTGAATATATGATATAACTTGGTACACCCCAAATGTATAGGGTTTAAAAAAAAAAAAATATATATATATATTTTTTTTCCAACAAATTAAAATGATGGCACAATTCATACTTGTCATGTTTTTCTATGCAGATGGCCTTTTATGTAGCCTTCAGACAGATTATAATCGCTGAATGTGATTTAATTTATGAGGCTTTTGATAAGGCAGCAACAGCAGCACTTTCATTGCCTATCAACATTCCAGGCAAAAGTTACTATCAGGGTTTACAGGTATGTAATTGAAGAATTAATTGCATCATGTCACATAATATTTATATTTCATGTACATATTGGAACATTTTGACCAATGTAAAGTTGAGATTATTCCTTTACAGACAAGGAAGAATATCCATAAAATTTTGAGACAAATTGTGGAAGAGAGAAAAGCTTCAAGGAAAACTCACAATGACATGTTTGCCGAGCTTATAGGAAATGAGAAGTCAAGATATCGTCTAACCGAGGAGCAGGTGTTTAATCAAATATTTACAATATTGTATTCAGGTTATGAAACTGTCTCCGTTACTACCATGATGGCCATCAAGTATCTACATGATCACCCCAAAGCCCTTCAAGAACTTAAAGTGAGAGTTTTACTAAGCTTCTATGTTTTATAACTTTTTTTCATCATGATAATGTTCATAATTCCTTTTTGGCTTAACTCAATCAGGAATAACAGTTAGCAATACGAGAAAGAAAAAAACCGGACGAACCAATTGACTGAAATGACTACAAGTCTATGAGTTTCACCCATGCGGTAAGTAGAATTGGAATTTAATCATAGTTTTCCTCCAAATAAGTTTGGAAGAAAATTTCTTCAACTCACTATGTGACGATTAAAATGAGTATCCATATTTAATTTTAGTCACATACCTTATTTAATGAGAGTCATTTAATTTAACACACATTAATAGTATTATCAATTGTCACATAATAGGTTCAAAATTCCTCCAAATTGGTTTTCAAATAGTGTTACATGCTTCTCTTCTTATTCAAATAGGTAAAAAAAAATCTCCCTTTAAAAGCCTTTTATATTTAAATGTTTAACCAAAAAAGATATTTCTTATTCTCTTGATAGAGGTGATCCTTGAAACCTCAAGTTTGGCCACTATTGTTAATGGATTACTGGGGAAGATAACACAAGATGTGGAACTGAATGGTATGTTCAACAACCTTATGGTTGTTTTTATAATGGTGACATAATCTGTAATGATTAGTGCATCATAAAAATATAGTGTTGTTGTTTGATCCATGTAAAAGTAATGTTGCTTAAATATAATCACAACATACCATATTGATAATTGTGAAGAATGTTGTGGGCCTAGTACCACTCAAATCATAATGGGAAGTGTTGTTTAGTCAATTTGTTACATTTCTATTGGGTTTTCCCCTTTCAGGATTCCTCATTCCAAAAGGATGGAGAATATATGTTTTCACAAGGGAGCTCAACTATGATCCAGTCCTCTATCCAGAGCCTTCTAGCTACATTCAATCCTTGGAGATGGCTGGTTAGTTACTTAAGCCAAATATTTTATAAAACTAGAAGCCTTTTCTATTTTTCATTTCTATATCCTTAAAAAGTAATTATTAATGAAATGGAATACAGGACAAGTGCTTGGAGTCTCACAGCTATTGCTTCTTATTTGGAGCTGGAGGCGGGCTGTGTCCTGGAAAGGAACTGGGCATGGTTAAAGTTTCTACATTCCTTCACTATTATGTTACTAAATACAGGTTTGTTGCATAATTAGGACACTAATTTATATACCTTAAACCTAATGGCATTATTTTTTCTTTGGAAAAATGTGAAACTTTTGCTAAAGTAATTATCCTGGTTACAGATGGGAGGAAGTTGAGGAAGTAGAAATCATAAAATTTCCCAGAGTTGAAGTACCAAATGGGCTGCACGTTAGGGTATCAAAGCACTAATGTTTATAGAGTAAGGACATATGAAATATTAGAAGGAACATAAAGATGAGCAGTTTATCCAAAAAATGTATGGAAAAAGTTTTTTCTTCATTATGCATGGTACTAATGAGAATCAAATTTTTTTTTCTATGTTTTGCTATTTTTGACCTCAAAGCTTCAAATTTTAGGCCATTTTTCTATTTTCTTAATGCAAATTAGAGAGGATCAAAATTACTAGACCGACTGGACTCCATGCACGTACCATCACTACAATAAAAGTGGGCTACGGTGACGAAACCTTTTGTCACAATATGTCCTTATTTCGTCACCGAATACATATGGTGATGAAATGCTGACGAAATAGCATTCGTCACCTAAGCTCCGTCACTGAATGTATTGGTGACGAAAATGTTTCGTCACCAATAAAAAAAATGATAGGTGATGAAATTTTTTCGTCACCAATAAAAAATAATAGGTGACAAAAGTTTTTCGTCATCTAATATTTTCGTCACTAAACCTTATTTTCAGTGACGGAATATTTCGTCACCAAATGTATTTTTTTTTCCCAATTTCAAAAGATTAGGTGACAAAGTTTTGCATCACCGATTGTTTTTTTTTTTTTTAATATATATTTCAATAGATCAGGTGACGAATTATTTCGTCGCTAATTTCTGCTTATAGTTAGATATGGCAACGAAAACTATCGTCACCAATTTTATTTTATTTTTATTAATACTCTTTACATTTACTTGCCATTACATTAACCTATTCATTTTTAACCAATTCCATAAAAACAAACATCCATTCATTTCTAACCAAATCCATAAAAACAAACATCCATACAATCTAAAAATGCAATAAAGATGTTCACAAAGTAATTACAACCATTTATATACAAATGATGTCTTAGCTTCCAAACTTTACAGAAAATTATTTGAGTTGAAGTAGTCCCACAAAAGCTATCTTTTTGCCACCAATCCCATATCTACACAAGTTTAAAAAAAAATACATCAATAACAAACTAGACTACAAACCTATATCCCTAATAAGATGTACTACAACAACAAAAAGATTGTTATTAGTAAGACAATGCAGAAAAAGTCCACAGAATACCCAATAACAAACTAGACAAAATAATCATAATGCAACATCATATGAAGCCAAACTATCAAAGAAATAAGACCCACAACATTCTCATCAAATAAAAACCAAACCCACATTACAAACCATGGAAGAATCATAAAGAATGCAGAAAAATCCCAATTTAAAACAAAACAAATAAAGTGAAATCCAAAACAAAAACCCAGCCACCACCATTAACACAAAAACCCAGCCACTACCATAAACAAAAAACTCAGCCATCATAATAAACAAAAAACTCAGCTACCACCATAAACAAAAAAACCACCACCACTATTAAACAAAAAAACACAGCCACCACCATTAACACAAAAACCCAGCCACTACCATAAATAAAAAACCCAACCACCACCATTAAACAAAAAGCACAACCACCACCATTAACACAAAAACCCAGCCACTATCATAAACAAAACCCCACCACCACTATTAAACAAAAAACTCAGCCACCACCATTAACACAAAAACTCAGCCACTACCCCCTAGCCACTACCATACAAGACCTAATAACTTATTATTGAATTCTTATTTTGAAAATCCAACCGTTGGATTACATGTTTTATATGTTTTTAACATGTATGCCAATTTTCATGCCAATCAGGTGTAATTTACCATTTGATCTTTAAACTCATCTTTTATGCGTTATTTTAAACTACAAAAACTTAAATTTAGACTATTGATTGATGACGTGTCTATTAATCTTTGATTACCTTGAAATTTGATAAGCATGAAAAATATATGAAGATAATGTAATCTAACGGTAGATTTTTCAAAATTCACAAAAAATTAAGAAATATAGGGCTTGGTTTAAGTTACACCTGATGTAACTCTAAAAAATGTTACACCACTCAATAACTTATTATTGAATTTATATTTTGAAAATCTAATCGTTGGATTACATTTTCTATATGTTCTTAACATGCACGACAATTTTCATGCCAATCGGGTGTAATTTACCCATTATTATCCATTTAACTAATTAAATCTAACCCAAACCTAACTCAACCAAATTATTATGGGTAAACCTCAACCCACCCAATTATACAATAATCAAAATTACCAAATTGACTCTAAAACTTGAAAATAACCAAAGTACTCCTAAAATCCTCTAAAATTGCCGAAATGCACCCTAAACCTAAAAAATGACCGAAATACCTTTAAAATCATAAAATTACCAAAATACCCCCAAAACTTAAAACATTACCATAAATCCCCGGAAACTAAAAAAAAAAAAAAAAAAAATTGAAAATATCCCCTAAACCTAAAAAATACGTGCGTAAAACTGAAAGAGAGAAGTTTAGGGACAATACTTTTCACGTTTATCTATATATATATATATATATATTTAAAAACTTAAGTATAGCATTTATGGGTTGCTATGCTTCTGTTAGCCACATTGCCTACTTATTTTATCTATTTAAACTTTTCTTCCCCCTATTCTCAACAAAAAAAAAAAAAAAAAAAAAAAACTTTCTTCTCACACCTATAATTACACTTCTTCTAACATTTTTTCCTTTCTTTTTTGTCTCTTTATCTTTCCACTACTCTCTGTTTTACTTTACACTTCCTTCTTCTTTCTTTTGTTTTGACTCTTCTTCTCCTAATTTTATTTTCCATAAATTTGGTATCATTTTCCAATTCAATCCATATTTTTCCCACGAAAATTGCGAGCTTCTCTCTCTCTCTCTCTCTTGTGTGGATTTTTTGTTATTTCTTATAACTATAATTAAAATTTTGGTTTGGGTTAATACTTAGTTTTTTTTTTTTTTTTTGAAATAGGAATTTGATTATGCCAACCAATTGTTAAAGTCTATTTTTTATTCCTTTAGTTTCATTTTAATTTTGGCTAAGATAACATTGTAATTTTGTGATGATTTTTTTTTTTTTTATTATGATAATTTCCTTAACCCTTAAGAGATGAAAATTTTGAATAATAAATTTGAAACTTATACAGTTTAGTTATATATAGTTCTTTTTTCTTTTCTTTTTTAATATGTGTTTTGGTATTGTGTGTGTGTGTTTTTTTTGTTTTTTAATTTCCCATCATAAATTTTTCTCTTTCCTTTTTATAGCTTTGATTAAACTTTGGTTTAGGTTAATATTTAGCTTTTTAAAATAAAAAAAAAATAAGAATTTGAATATACCTACCAATTGTTTGAGTAATAAATTATTATAAAGTCTATTTTTTATTCNAAAAAAAAAAAAAAAAAAAAAAACTCTTCTTCTCACACCTATAATTACACTTCTTCTAACATTTTCCGTTCTTTTTTGTCTCTTTATCTTTCCACTACTCTCTGTTTTACTGTTACACTTCCTTCTTCTTTCTTTTGTTTTGACTCTTCTTCTCCTAATTTTATTTTCCATAAATTTGGTATCATTTTCCCAATTCAATCCATATTTTTCCCACGAAAAATTGCGAGCTCTCTCTCTCTCTCTCTCTTTGTGTGGATTTTTGTTATTTCTTATAACTATAATTAAAATTTTGGTTTGGGTTAATACTTAGTTTTTTTTTTTTTTTTGAAATAGGAATTTGATTATGCCAACCAATTGTTAAAGTCTATTTTTTATTCCTTTAGTTTCATTTTAATTTTGGCTAAGATAACATTGTAATTTTGTGATGATTTTTTTTTTTTTTATTATGATAATTTCCTTAACCCTTAAGAGATGAAAATTTTGAATAATAAATTTGAAACTTATACAGTTTAGTTATATATAGTTCTTTTTTCTTTTCTTTTTTAATATGTGTTTTGGTATTGTGTGTGTGTGTTTTTTTTGTTTTTTAATTTCCCATCATAAATTTTTCTCTTTCCTTTTTATAGCTTTGATTAAACTTTGGTTTAGGTTAATATTTAGCTTTTTAAAATAAAAAAAAAATAAGAATTTGAATATACCTACCAATTGTTTGAGTAATAAATTATTATAAAGTCTATTTTTTATTCCTTTAATTTCATTTTAATTTTGGCTAAGATAAAATTGTAATTTTGTGATAATTTTTTATTATTATGATAATTTCCTTATTTCTTAAGAGATGAAAATTTTGAATAATAAATTTGAAATTTATAAAGTTTAGTTGTATATTAGGCAAATATAATAATACACTACAACAGAATTTATAATTATAAAATGATATATTTGTAAAGATAAAAAGATTAAAAAATATTTTTGTAGAATTCTTTAAAAAAAAAAAATACAATACTCAAGTAATTTTTTACTTTTTATATATTATGCCTCATTACATGATATTTATATTTCCACGCATTGCACGGGTCTGCAGCTAGTTTGCATAATTGTTGGCATGGTTTGTTATAATGTGTGCATATATATATATATATATATAATAAAAGTAGAGTTATTGATTGATCCATATAAAAGTAATTTTGCTCTAATCACAACATATCATATCGATAATTGTGAAAAAATTGTGAAGAATGTTATGTCCCTAGTATCATTCAAATCATAATGGGAAATGTTGTTTAACCAATTTATAACATTTCTATTGGATTTTCAGAATTCTTCATTCCAAAAGGATGGAGAATATATGTTTTCACAAGGGATATCAACTATGATCCGCTCCTCTATCCAAAGCCTTTTACATTCAATCCTTGGAGATGGATGGTAGAATTTGAATATACCTACCAATTGTTTGAGTAATAAATTATTATAAAGTCTATTTTTTATTCCTTTAATTTCATTTTAATTTTGGCTAAGATAAAATTGTAATTTTGTGATAATTTTTTATTATTATGATAATTTCCTTATTTCTTAAGAGATGAAAATTTTGAATAATAAATTTGAAATTTATAAAGTTTAGTTGTATATTAGGCAAATATAATAATACACTACAACAGAATTTATAATTATAAAATGATATATTTGTAAAGATAAAAAGATTAAAAAATATTTTTGTAGAATTCTTTTAAAAAAAAAAATACAATACTCAAGTAATTTTTTACTTTTTATATATTATGCCTCATTACATGATATTTATATTTCCACGCATTGCACGGGTCTGCAGCTAGTTTGCATAATTGTTGGCATGGTTTGTTATAATGTGTGCATATATATATATATATATATAATAAAAGTAGAGTTATTGATTGATCCATATAAAAGTAATTTTGCTCTAATCACAACATATCATATCGATAATTGTGAAAAAATTGTGAAGAATGTTATGTCCCTAGTATCATTCAAATCATAATGGGAAATGTTGTTTAACCAATTTATAACATTTCTATTGGATTTTCAGAATTCTTCATTCCAAAAGGATGGAGAATATATGTTTTCACAAGGGATATCAACTATGATCCGCTCCTCTATCCAAAGCCTTTTACATTCAATCCTTGGAGATGGATGGTTAGTTACTTAAGCCAAACATTTCATTTCTATATTCTTAAAAAGTATTTATTCATGAAATGGAATTCAGGATAAGAGCTTGGAGTCTCACAGCTATTGCTTCTTATTTGGAGCTGGAGGCAGGCTGTGTCCAGGAAAGGAATTGGGCATGGTTAAAGTTTCTACATTCCTTCACTATTTTGTTACTAAATACAGGTTTGTTGCATTAGCACACTAATTTAATTCTGATACCTTAAATCTATTGCATTTTTAGTTTTCTTTGGAAAAAGTGAAACTTTTGCTAAAGAAATTGTCCTGGTTACAGATGGGAGGAAGTTGGAGAAGTAGATATCATTAAATTTCCCAGAGTTGAAGTACCAAGTGGGCTGCACGTAAGGGTATCAAAGCACTAATGTTTATACAGTAAGGATATATGAAATATTAGAAGGAACATAAAGATGAACAGTTTATCCAAAAAATGTATGGAATAAGTTTTTTCTTCCTAATGCATTGTACTAAATACTAATGGGAATCAAGATTTCCTTTTCTTTTTCTTTTTTCTTTTTTTCCATTTTTGAGTTCAAAGCTTTAAAATTTAGGCCATTTTTTACATATCTACTTTCTTTATGTAAATTAGAGAGGATCAAAATTAAAGTCCCACCTGTTACTAGACCTACTGGACTCTCTCATTGAAGCCATTGTCCCTTCCAATGTTAAATACTTGCTCCATCTTTCTTTCTTTTTTTCCCCCTCATTCTAGGTTCCCCCCCAAAAAAGCAGTCTTTGTTTTAGAAGTCAAATTGATTAACTTTTCTAAACTTATTCTTTACTTTCTTTGAAAGATTGATAAATATTTTAGTAGTTTTATTTGAATTTAATTTAATTAAAAAGTGGCAAAAATCTTGTAACTTAACTGATACTTTCTAATCTTTTTAATGGAGATGTCCATTTCATGTAACATAAAGAAAATTCAAGATTATCTACCTGCATTTACAATAGGAATCACCCGTAATCATTCAATTTTTAGCCGAAAGTGCAATTAATCATACCACAACTCAAATGGTAGAAAATCCACAATTTATAGTGATCAATACTTCAACCAAATACTTTGGGATAAGGGTACATCAATATGGATAATCATGAACATACATTAAAAGATGATTTTCTATTATAATTAGAGTAAAAGGAAAAAAAAAAAAAAAAAACAAATAAAAAAAGAATGGAGCAGCAAGCCTTTGATACAAGGCTAAATATGGAGGCACGTGCTAAGGCAGTTGGTGTCTGAAGGGTTGTGTGTTGTACAGCTGTGTGGCCTTGAGGTGTGCACTGGGGGTGCATGGGTTGCTGCTGTGAGGTGCGTGGCTGCTGATGTTCAGGCTTAAGGTGTAGTTAGTCAGTTAGGCCGTTAAGAGCAGGGGTTGTGGGTAGTTAGTTAGTTACTCATTTACTGTTTAAGCATTGATTAGTGAGTTGTAATCAGGGATTAGAGAATTAGTTAGTTACATTGGATTATGTACATAAGGAGGTTGGATGTATTGATTTGGCATAAGAAATAACACATTGTTCCATTGTTCCCTTAATGCTCTGTTTTCTCTCTTTCACTCTCTCCATCTACTCTCCATCATTCTTGGAGACTTGCTGTCCTTGAATTCAGCTAATTCTTGTCGGATTCTTAAGGATCTTATCACCTTTGATGCTGAAGCGATAAAATCCGAAAGCAATGAGCTATCATGGACAAAAAAGAACAACAAACAATTAATTTTTCATTTAATTGGAGAGATGAAGAGACAACCTAGAGAATTAGGAGGCTGCCAAGGAAAAAAAAATAGAGTTACTATGTTGGTTCATACTTCAAAACAATGTATTTGTTATCTATTTGAATTCAAATACTTCAATTATCTTTATAAAAAAAATACAAACTGATTGCTTAAAAAAAAAAAAAAAAAAAAAAAAACCCTACTTCATGTAAACAGTAAAAACTACTCATTTTTATCCCGAAATTTCATGTTTTTTTTTTTTACTCTTTAAACATTTAAAAAATTTTTGTTATCCAAATTATATATAGTTATCATAGATCTCCATCTATTCACACTAACGTATATCATTTTTCCTGTTAGGATTATATCAAGTGCAATGGATGTAATTGAGAATGGGGAAAGGTTGTACTGATTGTAGTGTTAACTGATTGTAATTGCTAGTAGTAAACTGATTGTAATTGCTAGTAGTACAGTTGGCATTAGTCAGTTAGATTCAATTCAAAGTTAGTTAGTGGGCGGGAAGGGTATATAACCAAGATACCAGGGCTGTACTGAGGCATGAAATAAGCATTCTCTTAATTCAGTTTCTTTTCAGTTTCTTCCTTATTTCTCCTGTTTTAATCTCTCTTCTTCTAGAGGGACCAGCTGACCTCGAAATCCAGCTAGATATTCGAAGGTCCATTTCTCTGTTCTTATCAATTGGTATCAGAGCATCGTTCCTGTGCTACCATGACTGAAACCAGAGCTGCGGCCATGAGTACAGTGAATGAAGCTATTGGCTTCTCTTCGTACTTTTTCTGTCATCATAACAGAGATATCCAAGAAATGCAAACAATTCAAAGCATTCACACCAGGACAATGAATGAGATGAATCAGAATATCAATTCAATGAATAGAATATCAATATCATTTTACCAAAATTGAATTCCATAGATGTGAATCAAGATCCTCTACAGAGAAATGTGCAATCAAATTCCATTCCAATTTCTTCAACTTCATCGTTTGCCAAGTCTGTGAGGTTGGATTTTCCACGATTCTCAGGTAGTGATCCAGCATTGGTTTTGGTTCCAGGAAGCAGAGGAGGCAAGGGTGTTCACGGATTGGGAATCCTTTGTACCAGCATTGCATGTGAGATTTGGAACCAGTGCCTATATGATGATCCTATGGAGGTCTTGACCAGGATGAGGCAAACTTCAATAGTGGCTGTGTATAAGGCAGAATTTGAAGCTGTATCTAACAGAGTCAAAGGCCTTTCTCCCTTACACAAGCTTAGTTGTTTTCTCAGTGGTTAAGGGATGAAATAAGTTACCTGTAAGAATGCTTAACCTTCAGTCCTTGAATGAAGCTTTTGGATTGGCCTAAAATTCAAGAAGAATATGTGTGGAGCAGTAGGAAGAGCACAAGGAATCATCAAGAACTAGGTAACACTTCAATTCTGGGTTTGCCCTAAAAGTTAATGCATTGTTAGACAATAAACCAAAAGTACCAGTTAAGAGACTTACTCCTGCTCAAATGGATGATAGGAGAAAGAAGGTTGTGTTATAATTGGTGATGAGAAATGGGGGCCTGGGCATAAGTGCAAAAGTGTTAAACTGTTTCTGTTAGAAGGATTGATATAATATCGAAGGTGCAATTTGGAGTTCAGATACAGAATTAGATGAGGAGTTTGCAGTAATAAAACTAATTGAACAGAGAGGATGTGGGAATCACATATATGCTTTAACTGGGACTCCTACACCGGCACTATAAGGGTTAGAGGTAGGATTAAGGGCCGTGGGCCTGTTATTGGTGGACACGGGTAGCACTCATAACTTGTAGATGCCTTAATGGTCTCTAGTTTGCAATTAAGGATTGATACCTCGAGAATCTTGGAAGTTAAAGTGGCTAATGGCAATGTGGTAAGAACTCANCTATAGTCACAATTAGTAGTACAACATTATTTTGACCATACTTTTCTCACATTTGGTTGTACTTTAATTTTTTTTCTCACATTTGAGTGTGTCGTCTCACATTGTGTAATACTAACATCACTATGTGACTGTGCTATTGGTCACATTTGGTGCTCCCTTATTCCTTATCACATTAAATGGTTCATTGTCACATTAGGTAGTACCAACATCTCGTACATTTCTCATACTGGTGGTACTTTTCTCACATTCGATGGTTCCATTTTTTGTCTCACCAATTACCATAATATCCTGAAACCGCAAAAAATGACCAAAATAATCTTTGAACCTAAAAATGACAGAATCACCTAAAACTCAAAAAAATTTACAAAATTATATAAAACCCAAAAAATGACCAAAATAACCATGAAACATAAAAAATAACCAAAATACCCTTAGAACAAAAAAAAAAAAATTGACCAAATGACCCTGAAACTTAAAAAAAAAAAAAAGATCAAAATTACCATAAAACCTAAAAAAAATGACCGAAATAACAATGAAACATAAAAAATGACAAAAATACGCCTAGGACAAAAAAAATGACCACATGACCATGAAACTTAGAAATTGACTGAAATGACCATGAAACCAAAAAAATTACTAAAATGACCTTCCAACCTAAAAAGTGATTGAAATACCCATAGGACATAAAAAATGACTTAAGCATTTCTAATCAACTTAATAATATAAAATTTACAAAAGAAAAAAAAATTAATTTTTTTTTTTACCCGGTACTTGATTTCTTGAAAGTAAAGTAACATACAAAAAGAAAAAAAAAAGATAAAGATAAATTACTCCATAGTCCATACTCTAAATACTGATGACTATCTTAAATATTTATAGTTCATTTAACAATACAAAATTTACAAAAGAAAAAAAAATTACACAGTAATTGATTTCTTGAAAATAAAGTATCATACAAAAAGAAAAAGGAAAAAAAATACAAAGACAAATCACTCCACAATCTACACTCTAAATACTAATTACTATCTTAAATATTTATAATCCACTTAATAATATTAAATTTACAAAAAAAAAAGTGAAAAAATAAAAATTTGTGCAGTACTTGATTTCTTGAAAATAAAATATTTTACAAAAAGAAAAAGAAAAAGAAAAAGATAAATCACTCCAAAGACCACAATCTAAATACTAATTACTATCTTAAATATTTATGATCCACTTAATAATATAAAATTTACGAAAGAAAAAGCAAAATTGAAAAAAAATTACCTAGTACTTGATTTCTTGAAAATAAAGTACCATACAAAAAGAAAAAGAAAAAGAAAAAGAAAAGATAAATCACTTTGCAGTCCACACTCTAAATACTAATTACTATCTTAAATATTTATAATCTACTTAATAATATAAAATTTACAAAAGAAAAAAAGTGAAATTTTTTTTACCTAGTACTTGATTTTTGAAAGTAAAGTACCATATGATGATGTTACAAAAAAAAGCTCCTGTTAAACTCGTCCATATAGCTCTTCCACAAAAAAAGGACTCCATTTATTGTAAGCTCGTCCATTCATCTGTCCAGATGGACAAGCTCGTCCAAGGATTCCCTCGTCCATCAATCTAGTAAGATGGACAAGTGTCCCGAGCATCTCCCTTTAAGCAAACTCCATTTTTCTATTAGACTATAACCGTTCCTTCTTTGAAAACAGTTATAGTCAATAGACCCCAAATAAAGTAACTTCTATAGCAGTTATGGGAGTTACCTCAGAATCCTCCAAACTCCACAACGGTAGGAGAGAGGCCTCAAGAAAAAACTATATAAAGGCTCTTCTACAGGAAGGTAAAAGGTCATTCAGAAATTTTCCATCAGAGAATTTTTCCCTTTACTGAGAATTACAAACTCACTGACTTCACCATCGGAGGATCTTTGGCCGGCCTCCATCGGTCTCCTCTGACTTCTTGTTTGTCATTTTCAGGATTTTGCTTATAGATCGTTAACGCCCGGAAATTATAGCCCACTGATTCATTGGATTCATCACCATACAAAAAGAAAAAGAAAGAAAAAAGATAAATCACTCCACAGTCCACAATCTAAATATTAATTACAATCTTAAATATTTATAATTTATTTAACAATATAAAATTTAGAAAAGAAAAAAAAATTGAAAAAAAAAAATTTACCCGGTACTTGATTTATTGAAAATAAAGTACCACACAAAAAAAGAAAAAAAGAAAAATCATTCCACAGTCTACAATCTAAATAATAATTACTATCTTAAATATTTATAATACACTTCATAATATAAAATTTACAAAACAAAAAAGAAAAAAGAAAAAAAATTACCCAGTACTTAATTTATTAAAAATAAAGTACCACACAAAAAGAAATAAAAAAGATAAATCATATCGCATTCCACACTCTAAATAATAATTACTATCTTAAATATTTATAATCCACTTAATAATACAAAGTTTATAAAAGAAAAAAAAAAGTGAAATTTTTTTGATCTAGTACTTGATTTCTTGAAAGTAAAGTACCATACAAAAAGGAAAAAGAAAGATAAATCACTGCACAGTCCACAATCTAAATACTAATTACTTATCTTAAATATTTATAATCCACTTAATAATATAAAATTTACAAAAGAAAAAAAAGTGAAAAAAAAAAAATTCATCCAATACTTAATTTCTTAAAAGTAAAATAATTTTTTAAAAATAAATTATCATACCAAAAAAAAAAAAAAAGAAGATAAATCATTCAATAGTCCACAATCTAAATATTAATTATTATCTTAAAAAATTATGATCCACTTAATAATATCAAATTTACAAAAGAAAAAAAAAAGGGAAAAAAATTTCCCAATACTATATTTTTTTGAAAATAATGTACCACACAAAAAGAAAAAGAAAAAAAAAAGGTAAATCACTTCGCAGTCCACACTCTAAATACTAAATACTATTTTAAATATTTCTAATCCGCTTAATAATATTAAATTTACAAAAGAAAAAAAAGTGAAATTTTTTTTACCTAGTGCTTGATTTTTGAAAGAAAAGTACCATACAAAAAGAAAAAGAAAGTGAAAAAAAAAAAAAGATAAATCACTTCACAGTCTACAATCTAAATACTAATTACTATCTTAAATATTTACAATTCACTTTGTGGGGCCAGAAAATCGGGTAGCTCTGGGCCATTCCAAGCCGGGCCCAAATGGCCCACGCCGAGGATGCACAATGGGTCCGAGGATGACCCTGTCCTCGGTCGTCCGAGACCTCGGAAAAACATAAGGACCGCCCCACCTCAGGACTCTTTGAATATCCGAAAAGGAGAAGGGCCCGATGCCATGCGTCGGCGACAGAAGTACGGAGAAGGGGCAAGCCCTGGGCGAACTGTCACCTCGGCATTGAATACGCTCACCTAACCCTTCTGACCGCATTAATGGGGATGTAACCCCTTGACAGGGCGACATCGATCAGGGTGAGCCACTTGAGCACGGATATGACCTCTGATGGGACAGACGATCAGAAGGGAGGTCAATAGATGATCAACAAGAGGAGGAAGAGAGGGATATATAAGAAATGTGAGCAAAATATAAGGAAAGAAGGAGAGGGAGGGGGAAGAAAGAACCTCCTCGGCCATGGGCCGAGGAGCATCCCCCAGTTGTAAATTGTTCTTAGTATTTTTCAATAAAAGGAAAGTAGTTCATACTTCATGCACGCCGGCGAGCGCCTAAACCTTCGATCCACTCTCTACAAATTCATTGTTCTGGGTTCGTTGGGCCTTTAACCCACATCCTTTGGGCTTGGGCTACAAAAACAGACCCTACAATTGGCGCTGTCTGTGGGGAGGATTAGGGTGCTGGCCAGCGCAACAGGCGATCATTCTAAGTAATCGTTCTATGGAGGATTGGTGGTGATGCAAAAAAAAAAAAAAGGAACTACCAAACAAACGTTGCAGAAAGACAAAAGTTCAAAACAGAAGATCCAAAAAAAAAAAAAAAAACTACGCATTACTTTATTAAACAAACAGAAGCTCAGGCAGGCGTGCTTTAAAGCACTACTCTTACAAGCTAATCCTACAAACAGAGGCCCAGGTGGACCCGTCCTAAAACCAATTAGAGGGAAGTATCAACCCGTGCTCTTATTGGCATCAAGAGAATGGGAGAGCTTGACAATAGAACGAGGGAAGGGGGCTGAGGCTGGCTTGCTTCAAGGCCACCAACAACTCCTTGCCACCAACAACTCCTTTCTCGGTGCGACGGAGCTTGAACAAAGCGAGGAGCAGATGCAGGGGCACCGACACGCCCTCCCCCATGATGTTCCCTTGATTCTCTCCAATTCTCACGAGCGTTGGCCGTTGAAGACGGCAACACTTGGGCACCATCCATGACATGTGGTCGCACGTCTCCTTCGTCGGGGGTGCACTCCGGGGAGAGAAATTAGGTACTTCAACGACATCCCTCCGGGCCACCGTGCATGGCACTATCGGGGTTACGCCTAAACTCTGCCGCGCCGGAAACATAGTGGGGGCTGCGGTCACAACGGCCCTTGGCCCGGATGTCCTCACACCCGCCCAAAGCCGTCCCATGTCCTCCAACTTCGGTCACAATCCTAGCGGGGTTATTAAAGGGGCTTGGAGAATCGTAGGTGCGTGTTTCTAACTGCATTGGGAAGTTCATGGAGTGTGGACAAACCTTCCCCCCGGAAAGCCTTACATAAAGGCTAAAGACTGGTGGGAGTTAATCCACGCAGAATTCGAAAAGAGAATGATCAGCAGTGCTAATCACGGAGCTACCAAATTCCAGGGGCCGTAGATCGCTAGATTTGTGTTAGTTCACGAGGACATTAATGAAGGCGCGTCTCGCGCACTGAAGCGTTAAGTGCGGGAGCGCGAACGGTCAAGGACGCCTCGTAAATGAAAAAGATGGGAACTCGAGCTGGAGGCGAGGTCAGCGCCACGTGTAAGATCATAGTCCGACCAAGGAGGAATTGTCTCCAATGAAGAGTTCTAGGACAAACCCCTTCTTACAGAGAAATGAAAGCATTAGACAGAACCAAGGCATTGCATGGTCCTCGGACTCAGCCTATGGGGAAACTAACCGTCAGCTATACTCGGTACTAGACAAACCAAGGTATTGCATGGTCCTCGACTCAAACCTATGGGGAAACTAGATACTTACAGAGAAATGAAGAGTTAGACAGAACCAAGGCATTGCATGGTCCTCGGACTCAAGCCTATGGGGAAACTAACCGCTCAGCTATCTGGGTACTAGACAGAACCAAGGTATTGCATGGTCCTTGAACTCAAACCTATGGGGAAACTAGATACTTAAGAGAAATGAAGAACGTTAGACAGAACCAAGGCATTGCTGGTCCTCGGACTCAAGCCTATGGGAAACTAACCGCTCAGCTATACCTGGGTACTAGACAGAACCAGGGTATTGCATGGTCCTCGGACTCAAACTATGGGAAACTAGATACTTACAGAGAAATGAAGCGTTAAACAGAACCAAGGCATTGCATGGTCCTCGGACTCAAGCCTATGGGGAAACTAACGCTCAGCTATACTGGGTACTAGACAGAACCAAGGTATTGATGGTCCTCGGACTCAAACCTATGGGGAAACTAGATACTTACAGAGAAATGAAAGCGTTAGACAGAACCAAGGATTGCATGGTCCTCGACTCAAGCTATGGGAAACTAACCGTCAGCTATACCTGGGTACTAGAGAAAACCAGGTATTGCATGGTCCTCGGACTCAAACCTATGGGGAAACTGATACTTACAAGAAATGAAAGCGTTAGACAGAACAAGGCATTGCATGGTCCTGGACTCAAGCCTATGGGGAAACTAACCCTCAGCTACTTGGGTACTGACACAAACAGGGGCATTGCACGCTCGGACTCAGGCCAAGGGAGACTACATACAAAATTCCCAAGTTAGGAAAGGATCAAGCCCCACCTAGCCCTTGAGACTAAGGAGGGCTGCCCATGCATACGTTCTCTCTCCTTATCATCGTTACTGGCGCAATTGGCCGACATACAATTCAGCTAAAATCGTGCAACCAAAGGAAAAGAGGAAAAGAGGCAGCGTGTACACAAATAAGCAATTGAAATAAATAGAAAGGGAAATTAAATTCGCATTACAATAATGATCCGTAAAGTTACNGGAGAAGCATAACAAAATAAAATGAAACAACATGAAAGTAGGACGAGCCGAGACACTGGGGAGTCTACTCCTTTTGCTCAGGCTGGACAGGGGCAACCCCTGACCCCTCCGAGCCCTGGCCTGAGGGGACGGCCTGCAAGGGTACGGCGAGAACAGCTGCTTCCTCGGTGGTGGGGGTTGGATCATCGGAAGGGATCTCCACTATCTCTTGGGGCACCTCCTCGCTCGAATGCTCCCCCAGTTCAGCAGCCCCCACCTCTTCAACAATTTCCCCAGCTTTAGCGCCATCAAGGGCGGCCTCGCGGATAGTAGGGGGATAATACACGCTCTCTGCCTTCCATAGGTCGGACGTGGCCTCCACCCCAGCTTGTTTGAGGGCCTCAGCCCAGACTTGGGAACAGTATCGCCTACACACCCCCAGGACTTGAGCTTTGTAGAGGGCCTCTACCGCAGCCACCCCATCAGCATAGGCTGCGATCTCTGCCTCCTCCTTGGCACTCTTGGCCATCTCTCTGCCATAGTCAGCCTCGTCCTTAGCCCACTGAGCCTGGTCTCTGGCCTATTCTGCCTCCCTCTGGGCCCCCTCAGCCTTTGTCACCTTAGCCCACAGATCTGCGATCAGATCCCTCGCGGTCTGCAATTGCTCCTCCGCCTCGCCCAGGCGCCTTGTTTGCTCCTTGGCCTGGTTCTGGGCGCCTTCAAGACCAGATAGTGCACTGTCCCGCTTCCTGGTCACCGCCTTCAAATTCCCTCGGGTTTTAGCGAGGTCAGCCTCAGAATTCTTCAGAGCCCCGGTGGCCCGGAAGCGCCAATCGCGCCCCTGTTTGAGAGGCTTCCTTTGGTCGTTTGCCGCCCCCTCCAACATAAAGATAGCCTGGACAGCCTGCCAGGATAACCAACGCGCTATAAGCCCAATAAAAGAAAAAGAGTGGGAGAAGAGTCGAAGTTATAGCCCTTACCATCCCCACATATCGCTTGAGGCTGAGGAAGACCTGCTCGCTCGTCAAAGAGTTAAGCTCGGCCATGTCCGCCGGGAGCAGCAGGCTCCTCTCCAACGCATTTGCCACGCGCGCACCTTCGCCCTCATTGAAGTCCCGGAGGGAGGCGTTATCCCTCAAGGGCTCCCCACGGAGCATCGGGGCTAGGAGCCAGGCCTGGGCCTCGGAAGAGATGGTGTCGATTACCTGCCTCTCCTGGCTCTTGTCGCCTATTTTGAGCTGCTTGGTCGGCCGCAGAGTAATGTCCTCCTCCTGCGAGGACACCGTCTTATCCTCCACAGGCCTTTTGCCCTTATCCTTCTTCTTCTTGGGGCCGGCAGGCACGGACCCAGAGGGTGAACGCGTCTGAGAAGGAGGAGGAGGGAGCTTCTGCTGAGCGGAAGTCGACCTAGTCTTCGGAGGCAGAGTGGGAAGTTTCTGTTGGGACTCCCCCGGCTGGCCCTCAATCAGGTCCAGCAAGTTGGTGGTGGGCTTCCTCTTGTAACCTATTCTCGGCCGAGGAGGGGCTTCTGAAGCAAGGAGGTCTATTTTGGTCAAATTGGGATCACCCAAGTCCCCGGGAGGGTCCTCGGACTGATCAAGCTGAGCGAAAACGTCAAACGCGTCCCCTTCCCCCTCTGGAGCTTCCTCGGCAGCCTCAACGAACGGTTGGGAAGAGGAGGGGACGGCTAGTGTGACAGCTTCCTGGTTGGAGGGCTCCTCGGGGAACGAAAATCCGTCCTCGGTCACAGTAATCCTCTGAAGCCAAGGATCGTTGGCTCGGATGACGTGCTTTGGAACCGGGAACGATTTGTGGGCCGGTTTATACCCCAAGATTATGTGGGCGGCCTTAACCTAATTGTCGTCCTCGTTTATATATACCGACGCCCTCAGCACCTTCTGCAAATCTTCCCGGTTGACCAGACGGAAGTGACGCTCAAAAGCGTGTGGGTCTGCAAACGGAAAGCACCACCGCGTTAGTAAAAAAAAAAAGGGGAAAGAAAAAAGACGAGAACTTGAAACCCCTTATGTTTCCCACTGCCCCACCTGGTACTCCCTCTGTTGTTGGGTAGTGAAGGCCATCGTGCCACTCCCCTGACACGATAAGGAAATCCTCGTTGAACCCCTTGCTAGACTCGGGGAGGCACTGAATGAGCCGCACCCTGTCGTCTCTCGTCTTCAGGTAATACGACTTGCCCTTAAGAAGCTGAAGGTTATAACACCAGTTCATATCGTGGTAGGTCAACCTCAGCCCCATCTTCTCGTTCAGGGCATCCACACAGCCCAGAATCCTAAAGACGTTTATCCCACACTAGGTGGGGGCCAACCGGAAGTGCGTGAGGTAGTCCCTCATCACCGGCCCCATAGGGATCGTCATCCCCCCTTCAAAGAAGGCGACAATGAGAATTACCACCTCACCCTCCTGTCTATGTATGCGCCAATCCCCGTCCTCACAATATCTCAGACCTACATTGCCGGAAATTTGGTAGTCGGTGATGAATTTCTCCATCGCCTCCTCAGTATCGACGTATTTCTTAAACCTACCCATCCCGGTTGACACCTAAAAGAACTAAGAAAGAACAGGCGAAGTAGAAGAAAGGGTAGAGAAAGAGAGCTCAGAGAGAGATAGAGCGACTTACTGAAAAGATGAGGAGCTCCTCGGACAGGCTTTTTGTGCTGGAGGTGCTAGTGAGAGTGTGGCTGAACTCAGGAGGGGCGCACGAGAATTCTTGATTACAAATGAGGAACAGGAAGAAGCGATTCGTACGGGTATTTATACCCCAAATCGAGGAACCATGCAGGTTTTCCCGCCCATAAATGCAAGACGAACCTCCACTGTTGGATGGGTAAAGCCTTATTAGACGTGGGGAGCACAGAGCCGCCTGAATTTAATGATGGGCACGTTACGTGCTCCGAAACGTCAGCGACGTGCCTTGGGCAGATGAATAGACCCCAGTACTGACGCGGGGGGGGGGGGGGTAAGGCCGAGGATGTCAAAATCCTTCTCCCCGCCCGAGGATGCGTGCAGCAAGATTTTGAGGGGCTATTGTGGGACCAGAAAATCGGGTAACCTTGGCCCACTTCAAACCAGGCCCAAATGGCCCACGTCGAGGATGCATGATGGGTCCGAGGACGACTCTATCCTCAGTCGTCCGAGACCTCGGAAAAACACGAGGACCGCCCCACCAAAGGACTCCTTGAATATCCGAGGAGGAGAAGGGCCCGGTGCCACGCGTCGGCGGCAGAAGCACGGCGAAGGAGCAAGCCCTAGGTGGACTCTCACTTCTGCATTGAATACGCTCACCTGACCCTCCTGGCCGCATTAATGAGGATGTAACCCCTTGACAGGGCAACATCAATCAGGGTGAACCACTTGAGCATGGATATGACCTTTGATGGGACAGACGGTCAGGGAAGAGGCCAATAGATGAACAACAGAAGGAAGAAGGAAGGGTGAGAGTGAGAGATATATAAGGAAGAGGAGCAAAGTGTAAAGGGGGGTTTTTGGGAGGAAAAAACCTCCTTGGCCCATGGCCGAAGAGCATCCCCCAGTTGTAAGTTGGTCTTAATATCTTTCAATAAAAGAAAAGTGGTTCATGCCTGGTGAAGGCCGGTGAGGGCCTAAACCTTTGATTCACTTTCTACAAATTCATTATTCTGAGTTCGTTGGGCCTTGAAACCCATATCTTTTGGGCTACAAAAACGGACCCTACAGGTTCAATTCATGTCCACGCTAAAAATTGACTGGTGTCTTAGTCTAATAATAAAGAGCTATCATCAGAAGCATACGTCATAAGTTAACTCTCTCTTAAAAAAAAAAATTAAAAAAAGCATCATAATTCTCACTTTTTTTTTTCAAGGTTCAAATTAAATCCTACATTTGGAGAAATCATATATCCATTGCAGGTGATATTGTTGACTAAAATGTGTCTCTTGTATAATTTTTAAAGGTTCAAATTATTTCAACATATGATCATTCATAACCTCTTGAACACCCACTGGGCCATTGCACATTAGTTTAGCCTTTTGGGCTTGAGGAACATAGGGTTAAACTTCACAATACACAAATTTAGAGCGCCATGGTTCTAAATACTTGAGCAAATTAACCAACCTAGGCGCCTTCTTCAACACTACGCGTCTATTAGGAAAAATTATTTATGTTAATTTATTTTATTATTTAGTTTATTTTTGTTATTATTTGTGCGTCTCACTATATTTTTTGGTACTATTTATGGACCTCATTGTACTATTTGAGCTAACTTTTAAATTTATCTACGATACTTTCGATAAAAAAAATTCTAATTTCAACCAAAAAAAAAAAAAAAACAAATTCCAAACGGACTTCGAGACAATTATCATCCCAACCCATATTTGTGACCCAAGGCCAAGCCCACTGTTTTTGAAACCAAGTAAAGGGAAAGTGAATTTGCAATGGCAAGTAATAAGGAGAACAAATTTTGGGGGAATTGGCCACATGGAACCCATGCAACCTTCACACATTTCAATTTAGAAGAGTGATTTAAGGAAGGCCAGACCAACGTGTTAGCAATTGAAGGCGTGGTCTACCTAATTATGATTATCTCATGAATACTTAAATAATGTTCGTTTCAAATTTATATTGGGGTCTTACATTTATAGCGAGATTTACGGTAAATATAAAAAAGAGAGCATCATTTATATGTGAGTACCTAAAATTTTTTCATCAAAATCGTATTGCTTCCTCAAAATTCTCTCTTAAAAACAAATAAAACAAAATTAAATTACTTTCCTCAAAAGCACCCATGCTAGATCTGGCTAAATCTAGGACTAGCCAATAATTCACCCCATGCAAACTCATTGGCTCATTGCTCTAGATCCAACAGGTACTAGGAGTCTTCCATCGGCATAAAACCACATCCATGACTCTCAATTAGCGTCACTACCAGATCCCTTAGCTCATCATCACCAAAAGCATGTTTCCTTTCCAGTACGGCTATCTACTCTGAGAACTTATTACTTCCACTTCCACCTCCAGCTTGGTTTATAAAGGAACTATAAGAGAAGAGAGTCAAAGACCCACCTTCAACAACACCTCCGCCAATCACCACCGATCACAGCAAATAAAATCACCAGCCAAACCCATCGATCCCAGCAAACCCAATCACCGGAAAACCCCACCGATCACATTAAACAAAATCAGCAGCCAAGCCCACAAAGCCAGACCCATCACCTCTTTCATCTCTTACTGAGATCGACCCTCACCGTAGGTGGAGATCGGCTAAATTTTTTTCCTTCGGTGGTGGTGGTGGTGGTGATCACCGGTGAGTTTTATACATATTGTGATTTGTGATTGGTTGTTGGTGGTAGTGGGTAGTGGGTTTTGAGGTGGTGATGGTGATCAGGTTTTTTTTTTTTATTTGGTGCTGGTGACTGGTGAGTTTCAAAGAGAGGCCCAAGATTTAAATCTCATTCTCCTAACTATCTAATTATATACATATAAATATTAAAATAAATAAAAATCTTACTCACCGAGAATTGAGATTGCTGGCCGTTTGGGTCCCGAACGACTAGGATATGGCTAAGCTGAGCACGGACCAGTTGATTGAACATACAGCGTGTTTCCCCTGAAAACTCACAAGTACTCTCGACTTCATTGTCTTGAGAAAGATACGCAAGTCCATAAGCGACTCTAAGAGAATTACTGTAACTTTCAGTACACAATTAATCTTGATTTAGCTTATGGATTTGCGTATCATTCTCAGAACAATGACTGGAGTATATAGCAGAAAACCACCGTTGTGACTTTGACTGTTCTTGGACATCAATGATTTGGCTTGGTTTGTGGTTGTGGTTGTGGTTGAAGTGTGTTGGTGATAATGGAGTTACAAGATTTGGAAACGCATCTGAATCGGATTGAAATGCTTTCACTGTTAGGCTAAGGTTTGCGGCAGAAAGAAGGAATCAAGTTTAGGTTTAGGTTTAGGCTTGAATTACAGGGTAAAATGATGGAGATTGTTGCAACTACATGTATAAATAAAGTAACTTTTGGTAAGTACTATTACTATAATAACCAATCAGTGATACACGTGGTGGACGCAGATCAAATGGTTAGATTTTCAGGATGAGTAATTCTGAAGTGGTTTGCCACGTGGTGAACAAAGAGCAGAATACTGGTATCTCAACGGCTAGAAATTCAGTAGAGACTAGAGAGTGAGAGAGCAGTGTAGACGCATTGAATGGGTTAATTGCAAAATCACAATTCAGCCATTTTTACTTCATTGTCCCATAGGCCTAGATCATCTAGTAATGGCTAATATCTGTCACTAGAAACATTAATGCTCCTTTAGCCCATTACCTAACACGCAAGCCCATCACCAGATTATTTCTTTTCGAATTTATCAATTATATAAATATGTAGTATCACCTAAAATTGTGACCTCCCCCAGTTTGATTTACTTTTTTCCTAGTCTAATTGTTTATTCTTGCATTATTTCCATTTTATTTCATTTTGCTCTCTTGGATAAATATATTTAAGATCCCTCAGTTCATATTGTCTTATTGGACTCGCAGTCTCACTTTTAGTTAAATCACTATTTATAGTTCATGCATTGATTAAGATGCAACTTTATTCTTGCTGGATTGATTGAATGAATCTTAAACGTACTTAAAAAAGTCTCATTGGAAGTCTGTTTATTGTTACTGGAATTCGTCCCTCAAGCTTGCTGGATGTCTCATCTGAGTCTTGCTAGAAGTGGGCTTGCTTGTTCTTCTCTCTCTCCTCATGTGAGAGGAGGGAGCAATACTCCTGGACTACAAAATAACTACTCCCCATTAACAACTAAAAGATAACTTTTTAAGAGGTTGGATTTGACTTTCCATAAAGGATCTATGTCCAAGGATTATGCACTTTCCATTGAACAAAGCAGAGATGGGGTCAATGTTAAGGCTAAGAAGAGTCTGGATTTGTAGTGAATGAATTGGGAAAAGATATAAGATATACTGACTGTGAAGTGAGGAGCTGCCATGTCTCACTTTTTTCTTTAAAAAGGCAACAAAATTAGCATTTTGAAAAATATGGCAAATTATACTTTTCCTTTCTAAACTATTGCTTTGTTTACATTTACCCTTTGAACTATTGAAATGCACAATTGATCCTTCAAAGTTATAACTCTTTCAATATTTCTTATCATTTATTTTGGTGTCAAGTCTAATGAAATTTAGCATTAAAAGACCAATTGAGAGGTAAATTAGTTTTTTAATGCTAAATTTCATTTGAGTTCAGGAGTCAATCATGCATTTTGAAATATGTAATTTGCTTTAAAAAATAAAGGCATATTTAGTAAAAGGTTTCATGCTTTTGTTTTCAAAATAATGTGAAAACAATTTTTAAAAAATTAGGTTGAAAATCTATTTTCAAAAAATACAAAATACAAAATTTTGTATTTATTACCATGTTTTCAATTTTTTTTTTTTTAAGAACCAAGAACACAAAGATTGTCTAACAAGAATTATGCTTGGAAAGAGGTTAAGGCTTTAGTCAGCAATTTTTCAGAAAAAGTGAACTCGTTTGACAAAAACGAATCTACACAGATTTCCTACATATAAAGAGAGCTTATAGTTTGCAGGCGTAATTTTATCGACAAACAAATCAAAGATAGACGAGAGAGAGAGAGAGAGAGAGAGAGAGAGAGAGAGAGATTGTTATTTTATCAACAAACAAACGAAAAATAGTACGAGAGAGAAGCAATGGTTTTGCCAATGAAATACTCATCGTCTGAGGTCCCGAAACACCCCTTCGAGACCCTCCTTTGTTATGCGATGATGAGAAACAAGAGAGCAAAAATGTTGTTGAGTGTCTGCGAATGAAAGAGACAGATAAGGTGAAGTGAATGAGAGAGTAGTGTTGATCCAGTTACTCACCTAACTTCATAACTCCTCACTTCACCTAACTTGAACAGTAGGGAGAGAGAGTCGTTGAGGGTGTTGTCTATGTCATGTCAAATTTGTTTAACACAATGCCATTGAAAACTAAAACTGTTTTTCAAGTTCTGAAATTTTCATAATACATGCTTTTAACACTGTATTTTGGAAACTGTATTCTACAAACGATATTCACAATACTCTTAATAAGCACATGATTTAAAAGTGTGACTCACCAATGTCGACTTTTAAAAAACTAAAAACATTTTTTAAACTCTATTACCAACAACCCATAAGTTAACTTTAATCTTTTTGTTTCACTTTAAACAAATAAGCTACTAAAAACTATAAGATACCGGACAGGCATGGGTAGCAATCAAGATTGACAAGGAAGATATGAACATTTAGCAATTGAAGGATCACAACTTAGAGAATTTTATGTGAATCACTTGTAGATTGGTTTGGTCATATTCTATGAAAGCAAAATTTGACAGTAGCTTCCTTACATATTAGGGTAATATATAGATCTATTTCGATCTTCACATCATGTCTCCGGTATATCCTCTACAATCTTTACCCTATTAATCCCAAAGCCAGCTTCTTAAAAAATAAAAATAAATAAAAAATATATATTCCAAATCTCTAATGAGCAATGAGCTCTATTCTCATTCTCATTCTCATTTGTTGTAAACGTGCACAGCACTTTTAGCATGCAACTTTATCATATATATATAAATATAAGCCATCAAAATTAGAAAGAAGTTTCCCCTAAGTTAGCACTCTTCTAAGCCTCAAATGCAGCAAAGATATTCAGTTTTCATGAACTATTCCTTCTCAGTGCTTCATCAATTTTAAAAGAAAATAACTTTTTCCTTACTCTACATTAGCCAAGTAGTGCCTATCTTATTTCTATATCTATCATTTAAAACTTAAAAGCCACAGAGATAGAGCTTCCTTCAAGATGGCCTGTTCATCCCTCACCTCTCATAAACCAGGTTGTATCAGGTTCAGTCTGACTATCACACTGACAGCAAGAGTGACATAAAAGATATCTCCAACTAACAGATCAAGACATTTTTCTTCAGACTAGCTTCCCTAAATGACACAATCAAAAACTATAATTTCTGATGCTGATTGATTGACATACAATTTACAGCATCACATGAAGATGGCATCTTTAAGTGGATTGTTCATTCCTCGTCTCTCATAAGCTAGGTAGTGGTTCTGATGACACCGACTGCAAGGGTGATGTAATTTCTACTTGGTAGAGGTCCCTGTCTGCTAAACCATATCAAGAGCAACAACAACAAAAGTAGAATTTTGTCGAAAGCAATCTCCGTGCCTTTAAGCAATCAAAAATTATCGGACAACTTGTAACAATAAACAGGCAGAAGAATACTTCTCGATGTGAATTGTGATGAACAACAGTTACGTAGCTCATACAGAATTTCATTATTAAAAAAAAAAAATTTTAAAATAAAAAAAAAAAAAAAAAAGAAATTCATACAGTTTACTTAATCATTCTCATTGCCTCTAACCACCAAGTAAAAATTTGTGATTTTAATTTCTTTATGCAGACCCTAGTGACTCCAACTAACTGTTTATCTCTACAGGAAGAAACATGACTGTTCAAGTAGGCCAATACTGCCCAACTCCCAGCGGTATCATTAACCACAGTCAATATATATCATAAAGAGATCTTTAGAGCTAAGGACATATCAAAAATCTTTATGACCATTGGAATGTAGGGCAGTGGCTCCCCCAAAATGTTCAATACTGAAAGGACTTTTGACTTTACATTTTTGCTATTATTATCATTTCCATTGGAGAGTAATGACCGGTGAGACAGATAAGGAACCAAACTAAGAGAGGAAACAATAAATGGAGGAAGGAGTAGGTATGCATTTTTGGTTTCTCAAAAATGAAGCCTAGATATAGCCAACAAATAGAAGACAAATAAGTATCAGTTCCTCTTTCATTACCACCTTGTCTTCCTTTCCTAAGTATATATTCTAGCTACCATGCCCTTTCATCTCTTCTGATCACCCTCCATTAATATACCCTTAAAGTAGAGAATGGAATTAAACAAAAATTGCTAGTGTCAGTAATGAAGAAAGAAAATTGATAGGGGAGTTGTCTTAAGATGTATGATCAAGAAGTCCGTACTAGAAAAGAGGTTGCATTTTGGTAAACAACAACACTATCAACACACCTAATTTCAAGCAATTTCACAACTTGCTGATATTGTCGATTGTGTAGTGGTCCACTCACAGTCGAGTCGACCTTCAGCATGTTGTGAAATTGGATGTGTCCCTAGATTTTTTTTTTTTTCTTTGGTTATTATCAAACTTCTTTGAGGAAAGTTATGGAACTTCTAATGTGTGGCTAGGCATACACATTTCAATAATTAACAAGTTTGATCAATATGTCTGGGATTTTCCTTCTTCTACTTTCCTTTTTTTCCCTAAAAAAGATTGTTTCCAATTATGGTATGGTTTTGACAAAAACAAGAATCAGGCAAAAATATTTATGGAAACATTTCAAAACTTTCAAGTGAGAACCTGACATAAATACAAGCCACTCTGAAAATGCTAAAGCATTAATACTTTTGATGATTTATAACAAAGTATATTGGAGAAACCGTTCATAAANCTGGAGACTCGCCCCTTGAGGGCGTTCATCATGACCTCCATCTGTTCCCTCATTCCTGCATCTCGGCGGCAATATGTGGTGGAGTCGCATCCGTGAGAGATGGCATGCTCTACGTGCTGCCCTCCGGCCTGCTTGGGGCGTGGCTGCCCTCAGGTCTCTCCTGATTCCTGTTTGGAGCGCTAGTCCTTCCTGGTCTTCTGGCCGGTTATTTAGTGCTGCATTCTTCTGGCGCAGCTGTTCCTCCAAGTCGAGGTTCTGTTTGGTGAGACGCTCCACTGCGGGACTAAGGGTCCGAACTTGTCTCTCTAGGGCAGTTGTGGGTGGTTCTTCTCCTTGCCACATCATTGTAGTTGCATGAGCGAGTGAGAGTACCATGCACCTTTTAGTCTGGGAGACGATAATATGGCTTAATTACTCGCTTCTTCCCACAGACGGCGCCAACCTGATGAATCAAGAAAATTCACCAATGGATCGCACGATGCTCCTCTCGCCTCGTATACTATCCTGCACGAAACAAAAGAGAAAACCTATCGAAGGACACCAGTGTGGTGCCGGCCAAACACCCTCCGAAGGTTAAGTCAGAAAGTATGCTCACAACTCTAGAGTGCTAGAGAGGTTATTATGCGTACCTTGGCTTGTGAGGGTATTGGGGGCTTTTTAGTGGCTTGAGGTTGACATCCTTTCCTGGGGCGGGAGTCTTTTCCTTATGGACTCTTCTGTGTAGAATCCTAAATTGATGAAAGTCTCTTCCTTATGCGGAAGATTTTTACCAAGTATTATTAGATTTCGGAGTCCTACTAGCGCAAGGACTCTATTGGGCTCTTATGAGAATGGGTCAAAATATCCCTCATTAGGGGCTCAGAGCAGGCCCATGGACAACTAGCCCACCATTCTTCACCCCCGTCCATAACCAGCCCGTGCACATCAGGTTCGTCCACAGGGGGCCCGTGCAAATGATGGATCCGTTTATTCGGGCTTAAGAGATATTTTTCCCCTTTCAGCATCAATGGTGTGCAACATATCCACTCCCCCTACAACAATGGCCCAAGTCAAAGCTCTCGCAGTAACGAAGAGCTGCTAAATTTTCTTTGGAAATTGGTATTACTAAGGCAATAATGGAGGGCAACTCAGAAACCATTGACAGAGAACTAAAGGAACCAAATCCGTCCCTGGCACTACATGGTAACCTAATTTAGGATGTTAAAAGTTTACTTAACTCTTTTGATTTCCTTAGTTTTACTCATGTACATCGTCAAGGGAATACTGTTGCACATGCATTGGCAAGATGAGCTATTAAAAAGCCCAATTTAATTGTCTGGATGGAAGATGTACTACCAGATATTTGCCAAATTGTAATGGCTGATTTAGCCACTTTTTGATTTTTAATAGATGAAAGCTTCATTCAAAAAAAAAAAAAACTCTATATATTAAGAAGATTCAAAAAGTTAATTATTATATTTTTCATTATCAAAAATACCCTTAATTTAATTAACTTATCATCGTTCCTTGGGGTTAAAATAGTAACTCAACAAAATATCAAAAAATATTCCTATAAAAGAAAAACTACCCCACATCCCTTACTCCTAAAAAAAAAAAAAAATCATATAAAAAAGTTCCTTCCTACTTCCACTACCCCACGTTCTTATAACTTAAAAATTAAAAAAATTAAAAACTACCTACAGTTCCTATAAAAATAAAAAAGAAAACTACCCACTCCCAAGTTATATCAAAAACACAAAAAAAAAAACCTACCCACATCATTTTAAAAAAAAAAAGCCTCATCGTACGATTGAAGTGCGTTTGATGATGTTAGTATTCATTGTTACATTAGTTTTGTAAATTTTTTCTAGAAGCTTTAGCATTTCCTAAAAAAATTATGACTTAGTAGTAGAACTTCAACCCAATTACTATTAAGTAAATTAGATAGTAACTAATATATATATATATATATATAAAATTAAAATATATAACATTAACTAAATACTATTTAAGTGATCTTCAAATATAAAAAAGATCATTTAAAATTATTGCCTTAGAACTCAAACTGTATTGAGTAGACTAGAAAACAGAGAACCCTTATCCTTGTAATTAAACAAAGAACCCTTATTACTCTTTACTTATGAGTATAAGAGCATCCACAGCAGTGGAGCTAAAATGCTAAAATGCTAAAATTTAGCTTCACAAACACAAAAAACCTCATGCAGCAGTGGAGGTAAACTTATAATTTATAGATGAATTGCTACAGTACACATCTAAAAATAGATGTGTACTGTAGCTTGAAGCTAAAAAAAAAAATATATTTTAATCTCAGCCCACCCAGCCCGTGCTACATCTCCTCTTTTTTTATTCATTTCAGTTCAGCCACTCTCTTCATCTCTCTTCATTTCACTCAGCCACTGCACAAACACAGCCACTCAAACACTCTGTTGTCTATGTCATGTCAAATTTGTTTACACAATGCCATTGAAAACTAAAACTGTTTTTCAAGTTCTGAAATTTTCATAATACATGCTTTTAACAACTGTATTTTGGAAACTGTATTCTACAAACGATATTCACAATACTCTAATAAGCACATGATTTAAAAGTGTTGACTCACCAATGTCGACTTTTAAAAAACTAAAAACATTTTTTAAACTCTATTACCAACAACCATAAGTTAACTTTAATCTTTTTGTTTCACTTTAAACAAATAAGCTACTAAAAACTATAAGATACCGGACAGGCATGGGTAGCAATCAAGATTGACAAGGAGATATGAACATTTAGCAATTGAAGGATCACAACTTAGAGAATTTATGTGAATCACTTGTAGATTGGTTTGGTCATATTCTATGAAAGCAAAATTTGACAGTAGCTTCCTTACATATTAGGGTAATATATAGATCTATTTCGATCTTCACATCATGTCTCCGGTATATCCTCTACAAACTTTACCCTATTATCCCAAAGCCAGCTTCTTAAAAAATAAAAAAAATAAAAAATATATATTCCAAATCTCTAATGAGCAATGAGCTCTATTCTCATTCTCATTCTCATTCTCATTCTCATTTGTTGTAAACGTGCACAGCACTTTTTAGCATGCAACTTTATCATATATATATAAATATAAGCCATCAAAATTAGAAAGAAGTTTCCCTAAGTTAGCACTCTTCTAAGCCTCAATGCAGCAAAGATATTCAGTTTTCATGAACTATTCCTTCTCAGTGCTTCATCAATTTTAAAAGAAAATAACTTTTTCCTTACTCTACATTAGCCAAGTAGTGCCTATCTAATTTATATATCTATCATTTAAAACTTAAAAGCCACAGAGATAGAGCTTCCTTCAAGATGGCCTGTTCATCCCTCACCTCTCATAAACCAGGTTGTATCAGGTTCAGTCTGACTATCACACTGACAGCAAGAGTGACATAAAAGATATCTCCAACTAACAGATCAAGATATTTTTCTTCAGACTAGCTTCCCTAAATGACACAATCAAAAACTATAATTTCTGATGCTGATTGATTGACACTACAATTTACAGCATCACATGAAGATGGCATCTTTAAGTGGATTGTTCATTCCTCGTCTCTCATAAGCTAGTAGTGTTCTGATGACACCGACTGCAAGGGTGATGTAATTTCTACTTGGTAGAGGTCCCTGTCTGCTAAACCATATCAAGAGCAACAACAACAAAAGTAGAATTTTGTCGAAAGCAATCTCCGTGCCTTTAAGCAATCAAAAATTATCGGACAACTTGTAACAATAAACAGGCAGAAGAATACTTCTACGATGTGAATTTGATGAACAACAGTTACGTAGCTCATACAGAATTTCATTATTAAAAAAAAAAAAAATTTTTTAAAAAGAAAAGAAAAAGAAAAAGAAATTCATACAGTTTACTTAATCATTCTCATTGTCCTCTAACCACCAAGTAAAAATTTGTGATTTTAATTTCTTTATGCAGACCCTAGTGACTCCAACTAACTGTTTATCTCTACAGGAGAAACATGACTGTTCAAGTAGGCCAATACTGCCCAACTCCCAGCGGTATCATTAACCACAGTCAATATATATCATAAAGAGATCTTTAGGAGCTAAGGAACATATCAAAAATCTTTATGACCATTGGAATGTAGGGCAGTGGCTCCCCAAAATGTTCAATACTGAAAGGACTTTTGACTTTACATTTTTGCTATTATTATCATTTCCATTGGAGAGTAATGACCGGTGAGACAGATAAGGAACCAAACTAAAGAGAACAATAAATGGAGGAAGGAGTAGTATGCATTTTTGGTTTCTCAAAAAATGAAGCCTAGATATAGCCAACAAATAGAAGACAATATAGGTATCAGTTCCTCTTTCATTACCGACCTTGTCTTTCCTTTCCTAAGTATATATTCTAGCTACCATGCCCTTTCATCTCTTCTGATCACCCTCCATTAATATACCCTTAAAGTAGAGAATGGAATTAAACAAAATTGCTAGTGTCAGTAATGAAAGAAGAAAATTGATAGGGAGTTGTCTTAAGATGTATGATCAAGAAGTCCGTACTAGAAAAGAGGTTGCATTTTGGTAAACAACAACACTATCAACACACCTAATTTCAAGCAATTTCACAACTTGCTGATATTGTCGATTGTGTAGTGGTCCACTCACAGTCGAGTCGACCTTCAGCATGTTGTGAATGGATGTGTCCCTAGATTTTTTTTTTTTCTTTGGTTATTATCAAACTTCTTTGAGGAAAGTTATGGAACTTCTAATGTGTGGCTAGGCATACACATTTCAATAATTAACAAGTTTGATCAATATGTCTGGGATTTTCCTTCTTCTACTTTCCTTTTTTCCCTAAAAAAGATTGTTTCCAATTATGGTATGGTTTTGACAAAAACAAGAATCAGGCAAAAATATTTATGGAAACATTTCAAAACTTTCAAGTGAGAACCTGACATAAATACAAGCCACTCTGAAAATGCTAAAGCATTAATACTTTTGATGATTTATAACAAAGTATATTGGAGAAACCGTTCATAAAGTTTTTCCTATTTTTATATGAATCTTCAACTACGCAATTGATATGACCTAACACCAGATCCAGAGAATGAAAAAAAATAAATTCAAAAACGAAATCAGCTAACATTAATCAAAGAAATTATGCAATCGGCAAATGTAAAATCCAAGCAAATTTGAGTAAATAAAGCCAGATGATCGGAACTCAAGCAAGGCCTTTTCCGAAGTTAATAAAACCCGACGAATCTGAAATTAACAAAAACGGAGAAAGTACAGCGCCAACAAAAATTTACATAGCCAAAAAATAAAAGGAAAACGAAAACGAAGCTTTCAGTTACCGAGTCAAAGAACCGAAGATCAGTGTGAATCTAGAACAGCGATCAAAGAGCTCCGAATCCGAAACCGAGAGCAGAAAATTAAGCGGCGGTGGCGGCGGATCGCGGTAGAGCTTGCCGAAGACGTGGAGCGCGGTGACGAAGCCGATGAAGCAGAGGCTCATGACGAGCACGACGGTCGCGAGATCTTCAGGCGGGAGCGTCGTCGGTGTAGAACCTCAGCATGTTGCCGCCGGAGCCGCGCCGCCTCCGATCCCGCCGGAACTGGCGTTGGAGGAAGCGGACCCTCCGCCGAGCCGACGTCGCCTCATTCCGGCAGTCGCGGCTGCAGAGCCGCGCGGAGCCACGACGCCGGCCTCGAGTCGAGGAGGACGATGATTGGGACTGTGATGTGCCTCGCGCCATTGTTACGAAACGAGCAAACCAAGAAAGAGAGAATGAGAGTTGTTGAGATTGAGAAATAGAGGATAAAGTCTTTTACGAATGTGTGAAGATTTGGATATATATGGGATTACAAACTTATAATAATAATATAAAAAGCTTGAATTCAGTGAGGTAGATGGACAGGTAATAAGTTATGCAGTGAATACTTAAAAAAAAAGTTATGCAGTGAATAAAGATCGCAACGTACATTAGGTGGTTTTGTTTTGTCCCGCGACTTGGCTATAAATAAGTTGTACAGTTTGTTAGATCATTATCACAACAATATGATTTTTTTTTTTTTTTTTTTTTTCTTTTTGTACTAGTTTAGTAGTTACAAGTATAGTTATCAAAACATAAATCGTATCGTGAATCGATTTTTTATTTTCTATATAATGTATCGTGTATTGTAAGATATACAAATACTTATAAAAAATTATTGATATACATATATAAATGTATATTCATTATAAATTTTAAATATATTCAACTAATGACTAGTTTATTCATATCACTTATGTAATAATATTTAATAAGCTAACTTAATAAATCAACCTAGCATGTGTTTATAATATACACTTCAAATGGTTTAAATTTAAAAGTGATAATATATTACTTTTATTTTCATCATATTGCCTAATAAACCCCATCTAAGTCAATGCTGTCATCATGTTTATCATTTTGCAAACTTATTTTTCATTAAAATTTTCTTCATCGTCATTAACATTTACTATCTCTCCTTGTTCTTTTTATTTTTGTACGTTTTTAGACTCTAGCAAACACAATAGATTAACCTAGTTAATTAGCCAAGTTGATTACTTAGTCCAATTTCAGATCTAGGTTAACACAAACACATCATATTATTGTAAAGTGCGGAAAATAAAGAACACAATAATATGATAACCCAGGAAGCCAAACCGATAAAAACTTAGGGATGATTTAACCTACCTATCCTTAAGGTAAACCTGAATCCACTATGAAAGAATTGAAGTTTATACAATAGCGACTTAGACCACTAACATGCTATTGCTAGCTCGAGTAGGAAACTTACTACTACCCCATGATAGCTTCGAGTCCATGGACTACTTCTTTCTTGGATTCCCAACAAGTACAAGCACTCCCGCTTGTATATCTTTAAACTCTTTATTGCAGCAACTGAATAATCATCAAGTTCTTGAATCGAGTTCTCCTTCTTGACAATCCTAAGTATGTGTGAAGGCAAAAACTTTTAGATCTTACAAAAGATTCACACACAGAGCAAAAGGAACTCTATAAAACGTGGTTAGGATTTTCTCTTTTATACTTAGGGCAAAACATAAAACTCTACACGTCATATGGGCTTAGGGCTGAGTTGGAAAATTTTGCAGAAAAACGTTCTGCCCGAGTTTCGATCAGTCGAGTCTAATTCTCGATTGATCGAGCCAAGCAGAATCACACTATAACTTCTACAGCAACTCGATTACAACTTTACATAAAACGCATACACTTTAAGCAAGTCTAAACAAGACTAAAAATCTGTTTTGATCATGATTTGCCAACAATACAAATTAGAGTTTTAATACATTAGTTCCGAAATACTTAGAACCTAATAAACTCCCCCTTTGACAACCCATGACAAAACACAAACTAAAATGCTCAAAGTTTACAAAGAAAAGCCCATTACACAAATCATGCCCATTATAACAAATCCAACATAACTATTATCTATCAATTGCAAGTATAGACAGCAGCACGACTGAATCAACCTGTATATTTCCTAAAACACTTAAACAAAATGCATAAACGCATGTGTGGAAAATACAAGTAAAACACAACTAACTTCTTGATTTCACATAAATCAAAATAAAGACATATATCATGAATAATTCATAAATATAAATCAATAAGCAGTGAAACAAGAAACATATAAACAAAAACAATGTATCTCCCCCATCAAAAACACATCAAGAGCAAATATATATATATATATATATAAANAGCGCCTCTCTCTCTCGCTGCTGGCTCCTCTCCTCTCATTCGCCGCCGTCCACCTCAAGCTCACTCCGGTCCACCTCAAGCTTCCGTCACCTCAAGCTTCCGTCACCTCAACCGTCCACTCAAGCTTCAAGCTTCAACCGTCCACCTCAAGCTTCAAGCTTCCGTCCACCTCACTCCGGTAAAACTTGCTTCCTTTTTCTTTTCTTTTTTGTTTTTCATTTTTATCAAATCCGGTCTCATTCCTCTCATTTTGGGTTTTTGGGTTTGGGTCTTTGATGCTTTGGGTTTTTTTTTGATTTGGGTATAATCTTTCCGCCGATCCGCCGGGTTGGGTTTTTTGATTTGGTCCACTGGATGTCTCTGTTTTTTATTTTTGATATATGATTTTTTGTTGTTGTTTTGGATTATTGGCTTGGTGATTTTGGTACATTATTTTGGTATTGATGAATATTATGTAGTAGTGTGAGTTGATTGATGATGATAATTAATGTTTGTGATTGGATTTTGTGATATGATGATGATGATTAATGTTTGTGATATGGATTTGGTAAGTGCTCTGTTTCTCATTGATGATTAATGAATTATGAATTTGGTGATATGGATTTGGTAAGATGGTGTTCTCTGTTTTGGGTGGATTTTGTTGGATATGTCCTGTTACACAAAACTAGAAACAGAGCATGATCATGTAAGTTTGGGAATTTTAATTGGATATGTCCTGTTGCACATCTTAATTGGACATTGTATTTTGTTGGATATGTAAGTTGGAATTTTCTGTGTGCAGGGAAATTTTGAGTTTTGATATGCATAATCATGATCTATTGTTATAATTCTAAGTATTTTAAGTTTTGATATAAATGTAAGTTTGGAATTTTCTGTGTGCGGGGGAGTCTACATTTTTTTTTTTTTCTAATTTTATGGGGTCACGTAGAGACACTGAGTTACGTACAGACTATCATATTTTACGGGTATTATGAATGGGGATATGAAATTGACTCGCAATTTTTGGGAACGGCTCAAAAGACTCCTTTGTCAATTTCTGATCTCCACCTCCACCTCAACCTCAAGTTGAAAATGCCTCTTCTGCAAAGGAAAACGAGGCTCTAACTTTAGTGTAGAGGAAGATAAACTCTTAGTGGCAGCATGGCTCAATACTAGTGTTGATGCCGTAGATAGTAATGAACAAACACAACATACATTTCGTAAAAAAGTTTGGGAGTATTTTCAGAAGTACAATACATCCGGTACTACACGTACTGTTGTCTCTTTACTAAGTCGTTGGGGAACGATTAGTGAAAGCGTAAATAAGTTTGCTGGGTGTATGGCTCAAGTTAATGCACTTCATCAAAGTGGCAAATATATATATATATATATATAAATGCACAATGGAGCACCTAGATACAATTTAAATAACTCCACAAACTCCAAAACTAAAAAAAAAAAAAACCCCTAAAACAAAAATCTCCTCTACAAATACTCAAATATACTCTCCCTTTTTGTGACGGAATGCAAAGGGAAATCAGAATCCATCATCAAAAGGAGGTGGTAAAGGCAAACATCGAAGATGCTCCAAATTAGCTCTCAAAGCACGGATCTCATCAAGCATGTCCACCAAGAGCTGACCATGAGCCACCTAAACAATCATGACAATCTCCAACGTACGTTAAATGTTAAAATCATTCGAAGTAGATGGTGGAGGAACAGCAGAAGCAGTAGCATCAACAAGATCAGTAGACGCCTCACTAGAAGTAGTACCTGTAGTAGAAGGGGGAGGGGGTGCAGTACCAGAAGCCTCAACCCTAGGGCGTTTAGAGCTCAGTCTCAACTGAGCAGCCTTCTGCCTAAAAAAGGTGGCACTTATGGGAGCTACAATATGAACAGGCTCAGAAGCAAGGAAATCCTCTAACCCTAAATGTAATAAGATCCGATGAATGAAAACCGAAAAGAAGAGGGCGTGACTAGTGGAGGCACTCTTATGAACTTCGTTCAAAAAACAAAGAAACAGATGAGGGAAACTAATAAGAGCATCCGTGATAAGAGCATACAAAAAAGAAGAAAAAGACCTCATAGAAAGTACTAGTGTAGTACTAGCCAAATACCCTCTGAAAATTAAGTTAGAGAACTTTTATAACTTTAGAATGCCAGAGCTGGGTTAAAATTATGCGTACCTTTGATTTGTGAGGGCTTTAGGGTTTTTATAGTAGAGTAGAGATGACCTTTATTTCTTGGCGGGAAAGGTTTTTTCCTTGTAGGGAAAATCCTCATTAATACATGTATTTTGCAGGATCCTTTCCTTATAAGGATTCCCTTGATTAAGGTTAGTCGTGGGATACAAGATTTTTCCTTGTATAGATATTTGTGGGGGTCAAGCTAGGCCACGCTGGACCTGTTAAGCTCTTTATTCTCGTCTGCCTCTTTATTCCTGTCAACCTGATTCCCATCATTTCATGGAGATGCCGCTGAGTATTGAGCTGAGGTCGTCTGCTTACGGCATCGTCTTTTTCGTACTTCCGTGTATATATATATATATATATATGAAGCTGACAGGCCCATGGGAACCATTGACCTCCTTGTGAGTACGAATTCACTTCTTTCCAAGAACACCCTTATCAGCTACCCCCTACTCCGTGGTCCCGTCGATTTTAGCTGACGGACCGCGGAGTACATGAGCATTTATGACCATTAATAGGTCTTTATTGGAGCTTGTGTTATTAAATGACATAGGCGGCTCTTGGTCAATTGTGCCAAGTAACACTTGACACTTACTGGTTGGCCTTGCGTCTAATCATAAGCATCGCTTTGTATACCATGGCTTCTTCCTCTATAAATAGTCCTTCACCTCCTCCCATTTCTCCTTATTTCATCTTCACGAGCCATAAGAGAGAGAGAGCTGTCGTTCTGTCTCCTTCGTCGCCGTCAACTTACTATCATCAATCTTCGAAAGGATCGTCGCTTTCAATTCGTTCGCTTACTATCGTAAGTTTTTCTTCTCCTCATTTTGATTTATTCCTTTGCATCCTGCCCCCTCCCCCCTTCCCCCTTTTTTATGTTTTAAGACCTCGTCAAGATAGGTTCTAAGACAATACCTCCATCGCTTATAGGTGGATAAATGTAAGACAGGGAAGCAACGAGTGAGCTATTATCGTCAATTCGTGAGAGTGTGAGCTACAATGAAGTCTTTTAGTCAGGGCATCATCCTGAGGAAGATTCCCCTACGTCCCCAGAAAGGGAGCTGTCTACCCAGTCCCTAAGTTATGAGAACAAGAAAAAGGATAAAGGAGATGTGGAGGATAAGTATGATGAGGGAGAAGGGGAGAAATGGACGAAGTGGAAGGGGAGGACGAGGAAGAGGGTGAGAAAGAGGATAACGAGGACGAGGGTAAGGATGACAAGGGAACACCGTCTAAGGGAAGAGGTCTAGGAAGTCAAAAGGATGGTGGAACTCGTCCCTTCATCCTTCCTGTAATTTAGACTGTCAACGACTTTTACCCAATGATGACGACCAACATTTTCAAGAACCTTCGAGATTGTTATCAAATCCCCAAGCATGTCTGTAACATCCCAGTCACCAAAAAAAAAAAAAAAAAAAGAAGAAGAAGAAGAAGAAGAAGACGAAGAAGAAGAGGGTAATGGTTAGATTTTATTAGGACCACATATGCCCACCTACCCCATTTAACCCCCAACACTCATCTCACAATTATCTCTACTCCCTTTAGCCAACCATCCCTCTCTTCTTATTTTCTTTTCTTTTCTCTCATACACTCCTCTCTATCTTGCTCATCCTCTCCCACTGGTACATCCATACCACCATCTCCACCATCATTTTTTCGACAATGTCACGGGAAAATCCTTAAGAACCTCTAAGAATCTTCATCTTTTATTTGAGGTAAAAGTTTCTAATCTTTTTGGTGGGTTTAAATGCTTTTGCTTGAGGTTATTTTTATCTAAGATTTAATAATGATACCCATGTGATTTATGAGTATTGAAAGTAATATTTATGTGTTTATATGTATGGGTTTTGTATTGGTGAAATTATTTGATGAGTGGGTTTATGGTTTGTGTTAATGATGACTATCTAAGGTTTATTTATGATGGAAATTTAGGGGTTTTGAGTTATAACATGTGATGGTTGGTAAATCTAATTTTTCCATTGTTATTGGGTTCATTTGGAGTTAGTTGAAGTTCTAAATTTCTTGTCTTGGAGGATATTTTGATTTTGCTTACATGGGTCTCTTGATGATGTTATGTAAATCTTATGAAAACTAGTCATAATGTTGGAAACGATATTGAATGGGTTAAATTTATAAATTGGAGTCTATGCCTTGTGAATTAAATTGTTAAGAAACTTTGGAAGAAGAATATGTTATTGATGAGGTTAAATACTAGGCTTGCCTAATTAAGTGCATATTTGGCAATTCCTAAATTGTAGCTAGATACAATTTTAAGTTTTATGCCTATTGTGTTAGGTTTGCTTGATATTGTTGAGGTTTTACCTAATCTCCTTTGGAGCTTGGAGAATTAGGCTTTTTGCGAGTTGCAAGGTAAGTAGATTTTTAACGGGATTTTTGAAAAATAACCATGTTGCATAAATATTGTTTTTAGGGTTAGACACGCTTTTGGGAACTACCTATGGAAACTATATTTCACAAAAAACTATTGTGTCGTAACCTTAATATATATATATATATATATACGATTATATATATGAAAATGCATCATATTTGGTATTGCATTTGGAGAAATGCATGAATTGTTAACATAGAAAAATAAGCATACTTTATTTAATCTTTGATAAGAAAATCATGGATTTTATGGTGTATTGAAAAATTTAAAGATGCTTATCTTGTCTTAGTACTTGGGAAATTGATAGAAAATCTTTTTGACAAGAATGAAGTTGAAAACCTTATAAACTTTGTAGAAGTTAGATTATTTAAGGTTTTTTTGAAACTACCTGGATATAAACTATGTGTTTCAAAGTAATGTAACCTATGAGCTTTATGTGGTTTTAACACCATGCCATATGTGATTTCTTGGTGATCACCCGATTTGGTTTTCATAGTCTTTGTGACAACGGAATCAATTCTAGGTCAATACCTTTTCACTTTGGATGACGCATCCTTCTCTGCTGCCCATATGGGGAAGAGGTTCCTTAATTGTGTGTGGATGAGGCTGCTGCCCATTGGGCCAAGAGACCACATGCAAGAGAGGTCCTATTTGACGCGCTCTCTCTGCTGCCTATGGGGGGAGAGAAAAACCTTGAGGGTATGGGTGAGGCTACTATCCATGGGGCCAAGAGTCTGCATACCAGAGATGATAATATCATGCTAGTTGTGAATGGGTAGATCCCCTCATCTGTCTATGTGGTAGTGTGGTATATTTGTGATAATTTATTTTATGTTAGACATTATTGCTTTGAAAATTATATTGTTGGTGCTCACAGATTACAATATATAGTTTCAAGGTATTTACTTTAAGAAATTTTGTGTTTCATTATTAAATCATTCTTGCCATAGCATATTATTATTATTAAAGATGAAACTTGCATCTCCCCCACCCCCATTAATTATGCTACTTACTAGGCATTAGCTCATCCCACCCTCTAACAGATTTTCAGATTTATTAGCTATACCTTGGGTATGAAGCTTACTTCTTTGGTGATAATTAGATTGCTATGTTAAATTTGGAAACTTCTGCTGTAAATGGTTGGTGACTCGATCTTGCCATGTTCGACGAGACCTTAATTAATTCTATTGGAGGTGGGTCGCTTGAGGTTTGTTAGCCTTTGGCGTGGTAGGCCTAGACTCGATGTTAAGGTCCTTATTCTTGATAAGATTGTGACTTTGTGTAATTTAATCAAAGTTTTGTAATATATTCATGTATTATGTGGAGGCATATGATTTTTAGTTATTGTTCGTAAATGTGTTATAGAGTTTTGACTTGTATTGTGGAGATTTTAGAATGGTTGTATATTCTTATCCTTCGGAAAAGAAAGGAAAATAAAGATCTCTTATAGTTTGATTCGCCAAAAAGGAAAAATCTACAAGTACCCTTGGGATGTATTTCTCTTGCTCTGGACCCTTTTAGGTTTGGGGTGTGACAATGTCCCCATCCGTTTGCCTAGGAAGTTCAAGAGATGCTATTCTAAGAAGACTGCGGATATTGGCATGTATGATGCCATGTTTGCTGCGGGATTAAGACTGCCACTGATGGAATTACACCGTCAATTGGCCAATTATCTAGGTTAGTCCATCAGCCAAATAACTCCTAATGCTTAGAGGATATTTATAGGAGCTGAAGTAATTTGGGGTTGTCTTAGCAGTGGGAACCACTGACTCACTCTCGACAAGTTCTTTTATTGCTATAGACCCCAACACATCTCCTTGTCCCAAGAGATCTACCACTTTGCAACAAGGGAGATGTCGCTTAGGCTGGTGTTGGACATGCCTTTCAAATAGGAATTGGAAGAATAGATACTCTTTTGTCCAAAGGACGAACTAGGTGTGTAGACAGGAGGAGTGAGACACTATGCCCCATGGCTTTGACAATACTTAGGGTATTGTAAAGGATTCAGGTTTGATACCGTTTGCGTTGTTATCTTTTCTTCATTTATTTGCTAAGTATTTAATGTCGTCTATTTCTTTCTTTTTTCAGCTAGCATCTGTCCACAAATAACTGATGAGCAGGAGGCCTTCATCCGTCGTGTGCTTAAGATCCCCTTTGGTGAAAGGAAATGGAAGGACCTTGTCACTATTGACACACTGCACGCCTACTTTGGTGGCCCTATTTTGACCCTTGCAGCCCATAGATGATTGAACGCTTACTCCCATCGGTGTAACTTATTACTTCCTTCAGTTCGTTTTTTTATTTATACTAACGTCTGCTTTTTTAACGTCCGTCCTTTATCCTTTGGAAAAATGGAAGCAGGAAGGCAGAGGGCTTTAGTAAGGGCGTCAGCTGCAACACGTAAGTAACAGCAGAAGGAAGGGGCCTCAATGTCAGCCTCTGAGGTCGTCGCCAATGGGATGTCCAAGTGGAAGAAAGAAGGGAAGGACGATCGTCCACACAAGAAAGGACCAGGCACCCTTGTTGGCGATAAGCAGCTGTCACCTCCCATACCCCGTCGCTCAGGGAGCCGTTCGTCGTTTGCTTATGCATAAGGAGCATGTTGTCGAGGTGGTTGAATCAATCATCAAGGAGACGGACTTGGATCCTTGTGCTAAGCAGACGACTGAAGATGTAGGGTTTCAAGTCTCTTCGAATTATCAAGGGTATGTTTTCTTTTCTCAGACTATGTTCCTACGTTACTTGTCCATTCTTTTACTAAGGGTTGTTTTGATCTTAGGCATTGGTGCGTATGAAGGCGCTTCAAGACAGGTGTGTCGCTAGCGAGGGGGTGATTTGATGGTTTCGCAAGTGCCAGGAGATTGAAAATAAGGAGCAAGCTCAGTACTCGGAGACCATCCGTACCCTTAACTAGGAGCTGATGGCTAAAACTATAGCACTTGCAGAAGAGACCCGTTGGCTCGAGGAAGCGGAGAAGGCAAAGACCAATTTGGCGATGGAATTAGCCTTTCTTCGTGAACAAATGGAGAAGGCGAAGGCCGATGCTGTGGTGGAGTTCAGGGTTTCCCAATCCTTCATCGATACATGTGTCATTTACTACGGTGATGAGTTTAAGGACTACCTGAAGCAAGTTGGGTCCGTCTACACAAACCTTGACTTGTCCAAGATCTCTCTAGACGACCCAATGCTGATGACTCTTGCATGGGTGACACTATCGATGAAGAGTCTAATGATTCTGCTCATATAGAGGAGTAGGTTCTTAAATACGATGGTGTGGTTGTTGCCCAACTTGCCCCTGAAGGTCCCATTGCCGCTTCAGTCTCGTCTGTTGAAGACCTTTCTTCCTAAGATGCCTAGAATCCGTCTCCTTTGGATGCCCCTCTAGCTTAGCTCCTCTAATTTTTAACTTTTTATTCACCCCATCTCATTGTCAAACAATAGTAAGTGTCCTCTTGTTTTTGGGCTTTATTGTAAACATTTTCCCTTTTTATGGGTCTTTATTCAATATTTTGAGTATGCTTTTGCCATGTCTTGGTTCCTAATTTTGAGACATGTGTTTGTCCGTCCACCTTGGGACTAGTATACATGTTAGGATGCACTCATTCTCTTGAGGACTTGGTGAATTTTTAGGATGAACCCATCCATTTGGGTGTGCCGTCCTTGTGAGGACTTAGTGAATTTCAAGGTATCCTTAAGATGAACCCGTCCATTTAAGTGTACTCGTCCACTTGGATTTAGTAATTTTAAGATATCCATGGGATGAGTCCGTCCACCTAAGGACCTAGTAATTTCAAGGCATCTTTTAGGATGAACCCATCCACTTAGGGACTTAGTAATTTCTAGACATCCCTTAGGATGCACTCGTCCACTTAGGGACTTACTAATTTCAAGGCATCCCTTAGGATTCACCCGTACTTACTAATTTCAAAGCATCCCTTAGGATAAACCTGTCAACTTCAGGACTTTGTAATTTCAAGGTATCTTTTAGGATGAACTCGTCCACTTAGGGAATTAGTACTTTCAAGGCATCCCTTAGGATGCACCTGTCCACTTAGGGACTTTAACAAGTTGCAAGGCATCCATTTGATGCACCCATTCATTTGTGAACTTGTATAAATTTTAATGTGTCCTTATGGTGCATCCGTTCACCTAAGGATTTGGTCGTAGACGTGGTTTTGTAGAAATGTATGTATGTGCTTGATATTTCTGAATAACTTCTCTTATTATGATAAACACATGCATAAGCAAAATTGTTCTTGTAAAAAAAAGTAAAAAGCTGCCCTTTGGGCTAAATAGTATTATAGATAATAAAAACAACTAGAACGAAATAATCTGGAAATCAGGAGTGGTCTACATGTTGTCGTCTACTAGTAGTATTTCTTTAGGTGCTCGGTGTTCCATAGATGATGCAACTTCTATCCGTCGAATGTCTCCAGATGATAGGTGCATTTCCTTTGCCACAAAGTGATTCTATGGGGTCCTTCCCAATTAGGTCATAGCTTTCCCTTAGAGAGATCTCTTGTGATGCATGTCACCTTCCTCAAGACGAGGTCTCCAACTTGAAAATCTCTGTGTCTGACTCTGGTGTTGTAGTGCTTAGCCATGAGGTTCTTGTATCGTGCCAACCTCTATTCAGCTATTACTCTGACCTTGTCTACTAGGTCAAGTTGTAGACGTATGGCTTCATCGTTCCTACTTTCATCATGGTTCCCCACTCTATATCTTGTGAGTCTAACCTCAATTAGGATAATGGCTTTGCTCCCGTATGCTAGTCAAAATGATATCTATCCTAGAGATGTTTTGGCTATCGTCATGTACGCCCATAGTATGTTTGGCAACTCTTCTAGCCATATATCCTTCGCCCCCTCAAGCCGAGTCTTGATGATTTTGAGTAAGGATCAATTCATGACCTCAACTTGTCCGTTAGCCTGAGGGTGGGCAGGTGAGGAGTAGTGATTCTTGATCTCTAATTGTGAGCAAAAAATCCCTGAACGAGTCGTTGTCGAACTGCTTTCCGTTATTTAAGACCAAGACTCTAGGGATTCTGTACCTATAGATGATGTTTCTCTAGATGAAGCTTCATACATTTTTCTTCGTGATGGTGGCTAGGGCTTCAGCTTCCACCCATTTGGTAGTCTATGCCAACCACTAGGAACTTCAGTTGTCTTATCACTATTGGGAATGGGTGCATGATGTCCAACCCCTATTAAGCAAAAGGCCACGGGGCTGTTAATGGAGTAAGCTCTTCTATTGGCTATCTAATGACATTGCTAAACTTTTGACACTTGTCGCATGCTTTGACATAGGCTTGGGCATCCTTCTGTATGGTAAGCCAATAGTATCTTGCCCAAATCAGCTTACGCACCAATGATCGTGACCCTGAATGGTTCCCGCAAATCCCTTCGTGGACTTCTCTCATGACATAATCTGCTTCCTAAGAGCTTAATCATCTTAGGTATAGGCGGGAAAAGCCTTTTTTGTACAAGACATCCTTTATCAAGACGAATCATGCCGCCTTAACCTTTAGCTTCCTTGTGGCCTCCTTACCATCAGGTAGTGTATCGTCTTTTAAGTAAGGAATTATCAGCGTGGTCCAGTTGCTTCCTGAGTCTATTTCTTGCACACCAATGCCATCTATCAAATGTGAAAGTTGAACAAAAGAAAGTACCTTATCGGGGATAAGCATGTGTTCTGCTGATACGGCTTTGGCAAGATGGTCAGCTTGCTCGTTCTCTTCCTTAGGGATTTGAACAAACTTGGCCTGAAAGTCATCCATTCGTCTCCTCACTTGCTCCAGGTATTTCTTCATCCTTTCCATTTCCCATTCGTAGTCACCATTCACCTAACTTGTGACCACTTAAGAGTTGCAATGTACAACCATGCTAGTGGCCCCTGCTATTTTGGTGAGATCCAGTTCGGCCACCAAAGCCTCGTACTCCACTTCATTATTGGTCGTAGGGAAGTTGAGACGAACCTAGCACTCAATCTCATCCCTTTTTGGAGAATGAAGCACTATACCTGCTCCACCAGCCTGCCTGTTAGATGATTCGTCTGTGTGGATACTCTATGAAGGATGCTCTTCTGCCTTCTAGCCTTCCATATTGGTGAATTCTGCAATAAAGTCAGTGACCGCCAATCCTTTTATAGCAGTACATCGAACTCACTCAACTTGATTGCCCACAACGCCATCCGTCCCGCGGCTTCAAGATTACTCATTACTCTCCGTAAAGGCTTATCTGTCAAAACAACCACCGTGTGGGCTTGAAAATATGACTTGAGCTTGAGAGCTACAGTTTCTGAGGTGAAGGCTAGCTTTTCTATTGAAGGGTATCTTTCTTCCGCGCCTCAAAGTGCTCGGCTTGTGTAGTATAAGGGTTTCTGCACCTTGTCTTCTTTTCTAACTAAGGCTGCACTGACAGCAGTTGGGGAGACGACCAGGTAAAGAAATAGCTCTTCCCCAAGTTTGGAAGGACTTAGTAATGGTAGGGAAGAGAGGTATGCCTTTAAGTCCTCGAACGCCTATTGACACTCAGCCATCCACTCAAAGGACTTCTTTAATGTGCAAAAGGAAGGTAGACACTTGTCTATCACGCTTAACACAAACCTGTTCAGTGCAGCTACCTTGCCGTTGAGGCATTGCACTTCTTTTATGTTCCTTGGTGGTGCTATAGCCATTATGGACTAAATCTTGTTTGGGTTGACTTCGATACCTCTCTAAGACCCCATAAACCCTAAGAATTTTCCAGCCGTCACCCCAAATGCGCATTTGCTCGGATTGAGCTTCATGTTGTAAGAGCGAAGGGTATCAAAGGCCTACTTGAGGTTGTCTAAATGATCGTTCTTCTTTCAGATTTCACTAGCATGTTGTCCACGTAAACTTTCTCATTTCTTCCAATCTGATCTACAAAAATTTTGTTCATGAGCTTTTGATACGTTGCGCTCACGTTCTTGAGACTGAATGACATCACCTTATAGTAGAAGAGGCCTTAGCTGGTGAAGATTGAAGTTTTCTCCTAATCAGCTTCGTCCAATTTGATCTGGTTATAACCAGAAAATGCATCCATGAAGCTCAATAACTGGCGTCTTGCTGTCAAATCTACCAAGATGTCAACCCGGGAGAGGGGGTAGCTATCTTTGGGACACGCCTTGTTTAAGTCAGTGAAGTTTATGCACATCCTCCATTTTCTGTTGGCTTTCTTGACCATCACTACGTTGGCCAACCAATTGGGGTAGTACACTTCCTTGATGAATTCTACATCTTGCAATTTGTGGACTTCTTCCACTATAGCCTTGTCTCACTCCTATGCAAACACTTGTTTTTCTGACAGATAGGGGGAAAAGAGGGTGATACATTCAACCTATGCACCATGACTGAAGGGTCAATCCTAGGCATGTCTTAATAGCTCCAGTAAGGATATCCTAGTTTTCTCTTAGGAATGTCATGAGTGCTTGATGGTGGACTGGTGAGGGTGCCAATCCTAGTCATTCGCTCAGGCCTGGAGTCATCAAGGGGTACCTCTTCCAACCCTTTAATTGGTTCTGCAACCGTCTGTTGTTCTTCTACGATCATGGTCTATAAGTGGTCGTCCATCTCCAACATTGCTATATAGCACTCACATGCTACTACTTGGTCTCCACGTACCTTTCCTACTTCATACTTGGTGGGGAACTTAATCATCAGGTGATAGGTTGGAGTTACAGCTTTCCATGAATTGAGGGTAGGATGGCCCAGTATGGCATTGTAAGCAGACAAACAGTTGATGACAAGGAATGTAACATCCTTAGTAATCTATTGAGGGTAATCATCAATCGTCACGGGCAATGTGACCGCACCGAGGGGGTATACTCTCGTTCCTTCGAACCCGACAAGTGATGCATTAGTCGGTATGAGCCGTTCTCTCTCAATCCTCATCTACTAGAAAGCCAGGTAATAGAGGATATTAGCAGAGCTTCCATTATCAACTAAGATATGGTGAGTGTTGTAATCCCCTACCCGTATGCTAACAACGAGTGCATCATTGTGTGGGTGGTGGAGACGTCAAGCATTTTCCTCCGAGAACCTGATTATGGGGTTGTCAATCCATGCCATCTTTGGAATGAAGCTTGTCAGTTGGATACTCTGAACCATCCTTAGGTAAGTCTTACATGCCTTTTTGGACAAACTAGAAGCTGTGGTGCCTCCTATAATCATCCTTATGTCTCTTAGGGGTCGCTTAGGGCACTAATTATCCCTTTTTGCAGCCTGCTCCTGTGATGGGTCTGCCCTTTCCTTGCTAACAAGGTAGTATTCCTTGCCTGATTAAGGCTTCAATATGTTGTTTCAAGTCATAGCATTCAAACGTGTTGTAATCGTGATCCCGATGAAAACGACAATACTTGTCTCTAGACCTCTTGTTGGGATCTCACTTCAACTTAACCAGCCACTTCAAGGTCTTGTCATCCTTTATCTGCATCAATACCTAATCAATCGAGGTAGTCAATGGGGTGAAGTTGGTGAACCTTCTAGTGGGAGGTTTGGAGCACCTATCCTCCCGTCTAGGGCTATTCACGAGTTGAGTCAGCCCGGGTTTGGACCCAACCCGCACTCGACCCGATTGGGTTGGGTCATTGAAAAACTGACCTGCAATCAATCGAAATACAGGTTGGACCTACCGGGTCGAATCATTGGTTGGAACGGGTTGGATTCAACGGTTTGGCGGGTTAGACCACTTATTGGGCCTTTTTGTAAATTTTATTGGATTTAATTTTTTTTTGGGGCCTTTTTGGCCGAAATTGTTGGGCTTTTCAAGGAATTAATAGTTTTTTAATCTCATATTGGACCTGTTTTTCACTTAATTTCTTTTAAAATAGGCCTTTAACTATACTTGAATTTGTCCAAAACTCGAAATTCATACTTCCCAGATATTGAGTATGAATTCATACTCCCTACAACTCTATATGAATTTGGCCAGAACCCACATATTGAGTATGGACATTTGGGAACAAAAAGTTACAAAATAAAACCAGGGTACCTGCTAAAACATCAATAGCATGTAAAACCTAGGCATTAATCAAACAAATAAAAACACAATGCCATTTTGTTACCACATGTTAAACCTACCAACCATTCCACACATCAACTAAATTTCTAGAACCACAGCAGCAAGCATTACTAAAAATACTACATCTTCATAATTCCATATATATATATATATATATATTTAGTAAGCCATAGAGACAGTAGAGAAGGCAGTTACTGCACAAGGTTGTAAGGCAATAAACTACCAAGACAATAGGCAATATTCCCAACAGTATATATAATTAGTTACAATTATGAAATACTATAAGTATTTACAAAAAATAGCTTTCCTAAAGCAGTAAAGAACTATTCTATTATCTATTGTTACCAAGTCCATAACTTATAGATAGGAAAGCTTACACAGATGCTAGTTTTCCTTCCTATAAGCAAGACAAGAGTTCATGTATAATTAGAAAAGCAACACATCTGTCCAAGAAAGCTTCAAAATATATCCAAAAAAACTGCCTCCAATACAAAATGTGATCTTCCTTCCTCCTACAATACAAGGGGAAAAAATATATATCAATAATATATAAAGACAGAACAAAAGCTATAGAATAACCAAAAGGGAAGTAACCAATATGAACAAAAATTATAAGGGTAGAAACATACCTAATCAGTGATCATTTATCAATACTAACTGTGGTACGAGTACCACCTTTGCTTGAGTAGGAACTAGAACTTACTGCTGTTGTTGCTTGATTTAAAATTAGAAAAGAAAAAAATTGAGACAATAGATTAAATTTTTCTCAAGTATATGACACATTTAATAACACTTAGTAGACAAGGAAGTTTGGAAGTAAAACATATTACCTAATTCATGAAATTCATCCTCCAAGGCCTCCATCTCATCCTTTGACTTGCGAAAAGAAATTGGGACATGGGCTTGCAGCCAGTTTTGAGCACAAACAAGATTTTGAACCATGAGAGGGGAGAGTGAACTTTGAAATGGATCAAGTATGCGCCCTCAGGTACTAAATTCCGATTTAGAAGCAACTGTAGAAATAGGTACAGCCAGCACATCCCTAGCCATTTTGGTCAGCACTTGGTACCTATCTGAATTGGCTTTCCACCATCCCAAAATCTCAAATTTCACATCCCTTTTACTCTCACAGTTTTCAGCCAAATATTTTTCAATCTCATTACTACACCCTGTAGACTTCTCAACCTCTAAAAAACACTCATATCATGAATTAACCATTGCATATGGATCACTACAACCAATTGTATCACCTTCCATGTGTGTCATCTCACTCTCACTTGGTACTACCACATTTGGTGAATCAACCCTAAAGTAATCATTATACAACCTATCCATGGTATCCCTCACCAACTCAACCATCTCATCAGCCACTTCATCCCCATGAATTTCAGAAAAAGAAAACTTCAAAAACCTCATTTTCTTCCTTGGATCAAGAACCACAGTCACATAAAAAAGCTGATTAATTTTATCCCCTTTCCCTCAGTACTTCTTAAATTTAGCTTCCCTTTTAGTTGCCATGTTTTTCAAAAGATGATTTTGAGATTTAATTAAATGAGCAATATTCTCTTAAATCACAAACATCTCATTAAAGAAGGTATATGAAGTAACATACAAAGAACCGAAGGACTTTTTTGTTGCATTGTAAAAAAGTTTCAAGAAACCCACAAATGTCCTACAACTTTGAAAATCAACCCCACAAGGAGATCCCAAACCACCACTATTTTCCTTATTCAAAAAGTATGAAGAATAGCTATCATCCTCAAAGTCCATTCTTAAAAACACTTTTTCAAAATTTTCAGTAGTATCTAACATGAGATAGGTAGAGTTCCACCTAATAGGTACATCTAGACTTAGTAAACTCTTGGATTCAATACCTAATCTCTCCACAAAACTCCTAAAATTTTGATTTCTATTTGGTGAGGACTTTACATACCTCACTGCTTCACTCACCCTAGCAATGGACACATCAATTTCTTTTAAACCATCTCCCACAATCAGATTTAGGATATGTGCACAACACCTCATGTGCAAGAACTCATGCTCTAAAATAGTCCCCTTCCAATCTTTAGTTACTATTTGTAAAAATTTAATAGTAGTACCATTAAAGGTAGCATCATCCACTGTCAAGGTGAATATGCCATCAACACCCCACTCACGCAAACACATCTCAATCTTTTTACCTATAACCTCCCCCCTATGGTCTTCCACTTGACAAAAATTCAGAATTCTCTTATGTAAGTTCCAGTCATCATCAATAAAATGACCCGTGAGGGACATGTAATTCAGATTTTGAATACTAGTTCATGTGCCCGTAGTAAGGCATACCCTACGACCTTTCAAGGCTTCCTTTAGTTTCTCTCTCTCAACAACATAAATGCCAATCACATCCTTAGCCACAGTTTGACGAGATAGGATATCCCTAATTTGCAACTTAGGTTGTAAGGTTGTTGAATATCTTTGAAACCCATACCCTTCGACAAACCTTAAAGGCAACTCATCTATTATAATCATTTCAGCGAATGCCTTCCTAGAAGCCTCAATAGTAAAGGCTGTTGGTACAAGCTGAAACTCTTCCTCCCCATTCTTTTTGGGTTCAAATGCTAAGGTTTGTTGCCCTCTAAGTGAAGCTCTATTAGGGTTCTTAACACAGTTTGGTGTATGATTCAACAAATTGGTAATACCATGACCCTTACTATTAGCATGGTAAGTTTTTTGGCAATAATGGCAAACAGCCTTAAATTGACCCTCACTAATCTTTATTTTTTCAAAATGATCCCAAGCAGTGGAATTTTTCCTATTATTACCACAATTAGCAGTTATCTCACTCACCTTGATTTTATCATTAGGTTTAGGTAGAAGTGCTCAGCATTAGTTGGAGTGGCAACAGGTTCGGCTTGGACAGCGGGTTCAGTTTGGGCAACGAGTGTTATTTGGGAAGGGGGTGTATCACTAGAGGCTTCCATAACCTAAAGACATCAAATTTAAGCATTATCAAACAACCATTAAAAAACTAATCCTAAGAAAGATCATTGTAGTTGACCTCTTAAAGGGCAAAGTCACATACACTAAAGCTTTGTAGAATAAGAAATATCATTATGCATAAGTATTGACTTCACAAGTACTGATTTCATTTAACAGTCAGAGTTCTGTATCATGGTAAATTACATGGCACTTCATGATTTCATTTAAATTAGAAGTATGTATGTTTAAGAGTCAATACAAAACTAAGAACTGATATAACTATAAGCATTTGAAAGAAATTGTCCTTGGAAAAAGTTCTTATATCCATAAACAATAAAAATAAGAGGGACAAGATGTAACTAAAGATCGAAATACCTATAAGCTCCTTCAGCACAATAACCGAGCAACTCACTAAATTCTTATGCCAAACACGTCCAATTGCTTCAACTTCAACTTTAAACTCCTTCTTAGCTTGTCCTCTAAAGCAAAAAAAATTACCCCAATTAAGCTTTCTCTGCCATAACACAAAGCACATGAACAAGATCCCTTCGGTTGGTTTTCATAAAATGATAAACCCATATCACAAACACAAAATACAGAAAAAGAGGGATGAAAAGGGAAATTTTTTTTTACCTGATCTGAGACTAGGAAGCCAAGACTAAGAGGCTGAGAAGACTCATGGAGTGAAGAAACTAGAAAGATTTTGAATCTTTGATGTAAAGGAGTAAAGGACTTGGTTTGTTTCAAAATAAAAAAGAGAGATTTTGAAATCACTAGAGACTAGAAAGACTAGAGAGCAAAGAGAAAGGTGAGAACTCAGAGAAGACCAATTTATAAGAGAGAAAGATAAGGGTTGAGACTTGAGAGTTAGTCGAGTAGAGAAAGGAAATCTGATTTGGTTTTTGATTTGAAGTGTAGCCGAGACTCAGGCATGGGGAAGTGATTCATGATCATGGTAGAGTCTTGAAACCCTAAACCATAATTCATGACCATGGGCATAGGGATGTGAAAAATTTCCATCTAATTTGAAGTGTAGCCGTTCCATATCTTCAGACTTCAACAGAAGATTTTATTTAAGTGGAAATAGTGTGATATGAGCTTTTCTATGCGTGGAAACTATGGGAACAAGTGGTTCTAGGGATGGATACTACTCAGTGGTTTAGCCTTTTAGTCCCATCACTCTTGCAATCTTGCTGTGTAGTACTAAACAAACTCATCTTTTAGTTTAATCACTCCACTTCCCCATTCAGAGTTTCAGACTTCACAGGTTGTACAACATATATAATTTATATATATATATATATATATATCTTAAACCATTAGTTAGGTCGGACTTTACGAGTTTTTAACCTATTAACCTGCCACCTAAACCGATTCTTCAGGTTTTATTAAAGAGGGAACTGAAATCGACCCACCATGGACTTCGAGTCCATCCATTGGGCCTCGAGTCGGTTAGACCTGGGCAGTTTGGTCGGGTTTTTTACCCGTTAGACAGCTCTACTTTTGTCAATCTCCGATTCTAATCATTTTTTGTCCCTTGTCATGCCGTGCATCTTCTTGTCTTTCCTTCTTCTTGGGTTTCTCGGCTAATAACGCGTCCTCCGTTTTCATATACTTTGTAGCTCGATAAAGTACATCTGACATGATCTTTGGGTTGTTCTTGTACAAGGAGAACAAAAACTTCCCCTTCCGCAAACCGTTGGTGAATGCAGCAACAAGTATCTTGTCGTCAACTTCATCTATCGAAAGAGCTTCTTTGTTGAAACACACTATATAGGACCTCAGCTTCTTGTTTTCTAGCTGCTTGATGCTCATAAAGCACGCAATGGATTTCTTGTACATATGCCCCCTATGAAGTGCGATGTAGACTGCACACTTAGCTCCTTGAAAGTACCGATGGAGTTAGGTGTCAGTCTGTTGAATTATATCCTAGCGGGACCTTTTAATGTAGTTGGGAAGGCTCGGCATATAATATCGTCCGAAACACCTTGTAAATGCATAAGGGTTTTGAACGACTCTAAGTGGTCCAAGGGATCATTTGACTCGTTGTAGGCTTCTATTTGCGGCATACAGAACTTTGCAAGAAGGGGGCACGAAGTGACGAGTGCTATAAATGGTGAGTCTGTTCGGTGGACCAGGTCGTCGAGGTTGTTTGACACCTGCCCCTTAAGGGCATTCATCATGAATTCCATCATCTCCTTCATCATCTGCATCTCTACAACCATATGCGATGGTGCCATCTCTGCGATGGATGGATGGCTAGTATCTTGTCGCTCTTGTCTGCTCGGAGCATTGCTGTCTTATGGTCCTTCTCGGTCACTCCTTTCGGCGCTGGTGCCCTCTTGCTCCTCTCTGTGACTATTAGGCCTAGCATCCCTTTGGGGTAACTGTTCCTCCAAGTCATGGTTTTGCTTAGTAAGGCATTCAACAGCCGCAACTAGGGTCTGTACCTGTCTTTCAAGGGCAGTAGTGCATGGTTCCTCTTTGTTATTGTTGTTGGTTGCCATCGAGCGAATGAGTACCATACAACTCTTTTTCTAGGAAGTGGAAATATGGCTGTTACTATTTTCTCTCTTTCATACAGACGGCGCCAACTGATGGTGCCAAAAATCATCAGTAAGCCGCATAATCCTCACGTGCTCTAAACAAGACCTGAAAAACAAAGAAGAAGAAGAAGACCTCACAGAGAGTACTGGTGTGATACTAGCCAAATACCCTCCGAAGGTTAAGTTAGAGAACTTTTACAACTCTAGAGTGCTAGAGTTGGAGTAAAATTACGCATAATTTTGATTTGCGAGGGCTTAGGGATTTTTATATTAGAGTAGAGATGAACTTCGTTTCTTGGCGAGGAAGGTTTTTTCCTTTTAGGGAAGATCCTCATTAATACATGTATTTTGCGAGATCCTTTTCTTATAAGAATTCCCTGGATTAAGGTTAATCGTGGGGTACAAGATTTTTCCTTGTATAGATATTCATGGGGGTCAAGCTAGGTCATGCTGGACCCGTCAAGCTCTTTATTCCCGTTTGCCTCTTTACCCTCGTCGGCCTGATTCCCGTTGTTTCATGGAGATGCCATCGGGTATTGAGCTGAGGGCGTCTACTTACGGCATCATCATTTTCGTACTTCCATATATATATGAAGTTGATGGGCCTATGGGAATTGTCGACCTCCTCGTGTGTACGAATTCACTTCTTTCCAAGAACACCCTTATCAATTATTATTATTATTATTTATGTAAAAGGTGGTCCATATTAAGCTAAACTAAACATAGTACAAAGTATAACCTTAGGAGATATAAGTCCTACAAAATATCCTATAACCAAAGTTTTTTTTTTTTTTTTTATGTTACTATTTTCTCTCTTTCATACAGACGGCGCCAACTGATGGTGCCAAAAATCATCAGTAAGCCGCATAATCCTCACGTGCTCTAAACAAGACCTGAAAAACAAAGAAGAAGAAGAAGACCTCACAGAGAGTACTGGTGTGATACTAGCCAAATACCCTCCGAAGGTTAAGTTAGAGAACTTTTACAACTCTAGAGTGCTAGAGTTGGAGTAAAATTACGCATAATTTTGATTTGCGAGGGCTTAGGGATTTTTATATTAGAGTAGAGATGAACTTCGTTTCTTGGCGAGGAAGGTTTTTTCCTTTTAGGGAAGATCCTCATTAATACATGTATTTTGCGAGATCCTTTTCTTATAAGAATTCCCTGGATTAAGGTTAATCGTGGGGTACAAGATTTTTCCTTGTATAGATATTCATGGGGGTCAAGCTAGGTCATGCTGGACCCGTCAAGCTCTTTATTCCCGTTTGCCTCTTTACCCTCGTCGGCCTGATTCCCGTTGTTTCATGGAGATGCCATCGGGTATTGAGCTGAGGGCGTCTACTTACGGCATCATCATTTTCGTACTTCCATATATATATGAAGTTGATGGGCCTATGGGAATTGTCGACCTCCTCGTGTGTACGAATTCACTTCTTTCCAAGAACACCCTTATCAATTATTATTATTATTATTTATGTAAAAGGTGGTCCATATTAAGCTAAACTAAACATAGTACAAAGTATAACCTTAGGAGATATAAGTCCTACAAAATATCCTATAACCAAAGTTTTTTTTTTTTTTTTTGTTTGAGAATGATCCTATAACCAAAGTTGATACAAAAAGAAGGGCATCAAAGATATTCTTGAATCAACGGAAAAAATTACCAAATGCCCATTTCGGGTAAAAATAGCAGCTCTTTGCCTCATTTTCCAAACTAATTAGGAAAATGCCTCTCTTTTGAAACTCGATTTGTGATAAATCAAGTTAGGCCCTATAGCGGCGTTTTTAAAGAGCCTATAGTGATATTTTCAGGACCTATAGTGACGTTTTGTAAAATGCAAATTTAAAATGCAAATTTTATTGCCCTAATTCGACACACAGTTGAAGGCTCCGCAGCTTCGTTAGACTCAGCAAAAGTTTAAGGTGTAAATAATGAAATACAAACACTCATGGTAATTTTACACTTAAGAATTAAAACTAAATTAGTTTCGGCCCACTTAGGTGGCATGTGTCCCAATTGAGAAAATGTTCTGATTAGTAGAGGCCATAGAGAGTTCTACTATGTGCCAAAATTATTGTAAGAAAATACCCCCTAGAGCTTTTAAATGGCTAATCTAAAAGAGGACATCCTTAATTTCCTCACATGAGGGATCAAGAATTACACCTGACAGAGCTAACCTGAGTTGTTCAAATCTAAAAAGAGAGGTCCTAAGTATGGAAAAATATAAAAAAATATAATAGTCTTGTTAGAACTGTAAAGGCCTCGAAAGAAATCAATTACTTGATTTTTTTAGGGAATATCATAAAACTATAATATTGAAGATTCCAAAGGTTATGGAATATAGGTCCTATGTTGAAGAATGTATACATGAAAGTGTTGTATTGGGATTACCTAGATTGAGCCAAATACTCCTGGATTTGATTTGCCAAAATAAAAAATTCTTGGTTTAGAAAGAGATAGAATTTTTTAAAGTTGAGCTTCGAGAGAGAAAAGGAATGGTGAAGGGTTTGTGTAAGGAGCTATTTGTGTACCTTTAATTAATATTGGACAAATTTGATTTTTTTATTTTTTTTTAAGTACTTGTAAAATAATTTTTATCCTAAGGCAATATTGAAGGACTATTTCGTCGATCAAAATGAAAAATTTTAAACTTAAAATCCAAAATGAAAATAACCCAAAAATTTAAGGGTCATTAGTGAAATTTATTCTTATATTTATTAAATATAATTAAGAATTAAAAAAAAAAATTAACCAAATAAGTCCACCCAAAAACTAAACCAGAAACTGAGAAAAGCAAGTTAGTTGTATTCTTCGTTAATTCCATGAACTAATCAGAAATTTGAAGTTAGCTACTTAGTTTTGCTAGTGCTACTAGCGGGCTTTTCTCTTCGAAAACGCTCAAATTGAGGAAACTAATTGAGTAGAGATATCAGCTTTAAATTCTCAATTTTTCTGACTTGTTCGTTAAATCACACTGATCTTTTCTTCGTTGCAAGTGATAGAAATTTGAATCTACAAGATTTTCTCACGTTCATGACGCGCGGTAATGTATCTTTATCAATTAAGACGATTGTGATAGCCATACTGATCAGCTCAAACAACCATATATATAACATCCATGACCTGCTTGCAAGTAAGAGATGTAAAGCTAAAGTGTGATCTACTTTAACCAAGAAAGCAGATATATATACATATATACAGAGTTATATCTACTTATCTACCACCAAAAACAGTAAAATCTACAGTCTTCCAAGAAGAGCTTTGCCTGCTTATTCAAACCCCATGAACTTGATGAGACTGGTGGTATGCTCAGTACTAGTTAGCTTTGGCTGGGATGAATGGGAGGACCATGAGAAGCACGAAGACGCCGGCTTGTGCGCTCCCGAGGGTCACTTGGCTCAGCAGCAGGGACGCAGTGAGCTATGGTTACAGACACAAGCAGCACTCCCAAACATAAAACTGCATAGCAGAGGCGAACCAATATCCCTAGCAACCCACCCACAATCTCCATCTCTCTTTTCTTTCTCTCTCTCTAACTCGAGCTTTTCGATGCTAATAATTTGTACTGGTGATTTGGTAATTACCAATTAGCACTACACATATAAAGAAGAATTGTATCGGTTTGAGTGAAAGAGATGAGGAAAAGAAACAGTGGGCAGAGGTAGTAGAAACTAGACAGAGAGATGGAAAATTATGGGCAGGTGCTGGGAAAGAAACGCAAATCTGCGGATTGTTGAAGGCTTTGTTTTTTGTTTAGCTGCAGAGACACACAGAGAGAAACAAATATAACTCTATGTTTTTTCCCCGGCAAGGCTGCAAGTCTTTTTTTTTTTTTTTTTTAGAATTTTCAACGCGACAGCAAAAAGATGTTCATGTGCTGATGTGGGTGCCGTGTGTAACGCTTGGATCCACACGCCATTTGTGCAGGCCTCCCGTGTTGAAGTGGATTTTCAGGCATTGGTGGGTAGTGCACGTACGTCAAGTGTGGCTGTGGCCCAGATATGAGTTTGGGCCTCAAATTCTTTATACATGGTCTGCAATGAAGACTTTTAAGCCCAATCATTAAAAGGAAGAAAAAAAGTCTTCCATCATCTTTGATTAGTGTAATTACCCCCATCTCTCTTTCATAGAAAGTTTTTACCCCTCTTGTTTTTTTCATCCTTTTTATTCAATGATTAAAATTAAAAGTTAATTTTTTCAACTCTTAATTTTAGCCATTAAGAGCTATTACATTAGGTACAATACCATAGATATTTTGTATTACATTTAATCTCAATTCCTAGTGACTAGAATTAAAAATGAAAAGATCATGGAGAAGTTTTCTTATTTTGTTTTTCATAACTCTCTCTCTCTCAAATATGCCAATTGAATTTTCTTAACACTATACATCACTAGTTAGGGTGGCACGTGCTACCTCTTGAGTGAGAAATTTTTTTTATGAGAGATCTTGAGTGAGAAAATTAAGATAAAATTTTTATTTGAAGAAGTATAAAACTATATATATATATATATATAAATGTATGTCACACACAAAGTTAAGGTAACTATTTAACATATGAATATCTATTTTACTATAATAGTTTCTTCGTACTTATTTGCTAAAGGCAATATATACTCACTAAAAATTTCTAAGAATGATAACAAATATCATCATCTCCCAAAAATAAGCAACTTAGTTTTGCTAAGACATTGTTACAATATTTAAATTTTCATAATGAATAATGTTTTATGCTACAATTGAAACTTTTCATCAAATAACTTCAACCATACACAATGAACATATATTTCATTCATACTTTCTTCTTTATCATTCTACACAAGTTTAGATGCAATGTTTAGCTTACTTAGTTTTTAATTAACACCCATTTTAGGCAAGAAAAGAAAAGAAAAAAGTTATAACAAAAGACATGTGTCATAGAATTTTCCATTAGATAAATTATAAGTTTCGAAGATTTAAACCTAGAAAATTAATATTCTCTAAGTAATAAATAAAACACCTTATATCACAATTCCAACTTTCTAAGCATTACTACTATCTAAAACTCAAAATACGTAAAGAAAATTTTTGAAATGTTAAAATTTAGTGGAAGTATTTTAGACATTACACAATGTAATATTTTAAGAATTATAAACTTTCATTATAATCTAACTAAGAGAATAACAATATGATATATTTGTTATTTTCCAAAATATTAAGGGGACAACTGCTTGATTTTAAAGTTTAAGGAGAAATTATGAACTACCCCAAACATAACATAAAAGATGAAAAGTGTTTTTATCCTAAGTTTTTATTTTATTTTATTTTTTGTGTCTGTAAAACTATATGTTTTTACTTAAAATGGTTCAATAAAATTGACTAAACCAAAAAAAAAAAAAAAACATTTCTAGAAACACAACAGAATAGTACAACATTTTCGTAATACCTTTAATTTTTTTTTTCTTTTTTATATTTTATCTTGACTCGTAAAGAATTGATGACACTTTAGTAGTTGTGAAAAAATTATGACGACAACAAAATGTCTTAATATTTTCACAAGAGAAATGCTATGCCCATAACATTTTCACAATAAATTATAAGTAGTAGGTTGTTACGGATTGTTATTGGCGGGCAAAAAAGTAATTTTATTGGTAAGTTTAAATTGGATCCAATAATTATTTACTACTTATGATTTGTTATTAAAGTGTTATAAAAAAAAATGTTGTAGATATCGCACTTTTTTTTCTTTTCACAATACCTTTATTTTTAGTTGTGGTTGTTTTCATTAAGATGTTTTATTATTTTATTTTGGTCTATAAGGAATTTACACCTTTACAATTGTGAAAATGTTATGGCAATTTGTTGTGTTAATATATTTTTTTTTAGGGTAACAGCTCAGATATGTATAAAAAAAAATAAATAAATAAAAAAACGTGTTCAATAGGTGATATTATTATTACCCACACAAAAAAGAAAAAAAGAAAAGAAGGAGAAGAAGAAGTCAGTGAAACCGTGGGACTTGAATAAACAAAAACTACTGTAGCTATGGAGTCTTTTGGCTAAATATTGCCAAAATTAAAACATTTTTGCATTATAGGTACTGTTTGAAGTTTTTTGGCAAAATGAGAAGAGAGGTTGAATTTCGGCAACAGCGTTGCCGAAATTCAAGAAAAAGAGGAGAGAGAATGAGAAAATTGGAGGAGAGAGAAAAACTCGAATTACGGCAATGGTATTGCCGTAATTCCTCTGCCCAATCTGCCCGGGTTTGTGCGTGTGAGGAGTGCAATGTGTGAGTGCCCAAAAAAAAAAAAAAATCTCACAATTTCGGCAATACCATTGCCGAAATTGTGGGGAAATTTTTTTTTTTTTTAATTTGTGGCAATAGTATTTCGGCAATACCATTGCCACAATTGTGGGGAATTTTTTTTTTTTTTTTTAATTTGTGGCAATGGTATTTCGGCAATACTATTGCACAATTGTGGGGAAATTTTTTTTTTTTTTTTTAAATTTGTGGCAATGGTATTTCGGCAATACCATTGCCACAATTGTGGGATTTTTTTTTATTTTTTATTTATAATTTTGGCAATGGTATTTCGGCAATACCATTGCCACAATTGTGGGAATTTTTTTTTTTTTTTTTTTAATTGTGGCAATGGTATTGCAATTGTGGGGAATTTTTTTTTTTTTAAATTGTGGGTTTTTTTTTTCATTGTGACAATCACATTGCCGAAATTGTTTCAATTGCACAATTGAAAAAATAAAAATAATTTTTTTTCCAAACGGTATTAGGAATTTTTTTTTTTTTTCAAATGGAACATGACATTGCCAAAAGAAAAACTTATCTTTTCCTATTGCCGAAATTCCGCAACACCATTGCCACAATAGTAAATAAAAATAAAAAACCCAACCAATTCGAAATACCATTGCCGAAATTGTGGAAAAATTTTCCCACAATTTCGGCAATGGTATTGCCACAATTGGGGAATTTTTGTTTTTTTGTTTCTTTTTTTTTTTTTCCCAATTGTGGGTTTTTTTTTTTTTTTTTTCCAATTGTGGCAATCACATTGCCGAAATTGTTTAATTGCCGAAATACCATTGCACAATAAAAAAAAAAAAAAAATTCCCACAATTATGGCAATGGTATTGCCGAATACCATTGCCACAAATTAAAAAAATAAAAATTTCCCCACAATTGTGGCAATGGTATTGCCGAAAACCATTGCCAAAAAAAAAAAAAAAAAAATTTCCCCACAATTTCGGCAATGGTATTGCCAAAATTGTGGATTTTTTTTTTTGGGCACTCACACATTGCACTCCTCACACGCACAAGCCCGGGCAGATTGGGCAGAGGAATTACGGCAATACCATTGCCATTGCCGTAATTCGAGTTTTTCTCTCTCCTCCAATTTTCTCATTCTCTCTCCTCATTTTTCTTGAATTTCGGCAACGCTGTTACCGAAATTCAACCTCTCTCCTCATTTTGCCAAAAAACTTCAAACAGTACCTATAATGCAAAAATGTTTTAATTTTGGCAATATTTAGCCAAAAGACTCGTAGCTATGCGCATTAACGCTTTTTATATATAAAAGTTGAGCAAAATCCAAATACCAGTCAATTTAAGATGGTACAAGGCAATTTAGCGTACCAATTTTATTATTAGTACGAAATATTTCATTGAATTCTGACCTGAATGGAATAGAATGAACAAAACTAAGGCCCATTCCTTTTGGTTATGGTTAAATAATAAATACTTGCATGCGCATCCTTTTTTAGAAGAGGTGGGACTAGGCAGACGTAGGATATTTTATAACCTAAATTGAAATCTTTGAATTGATCAATCTGTAACCTAAACGAACCCATAACAACTATAAAAATTGGCCCTATCCAACCTTGAATTAAGCTAGCTTGCGTTGGATTGTTAAATTAGGGTTATTTGGTCAAAGTACATATAGTAAAAGAATTGAGCTTTTATTCAACTCTTAAAACCCAATTTTCAATACATGTAGTTGCAATTTACAAAGATAGGTATACTAGTCCTATTTCAACTTATTTGAGTCTACTAGAAACCCATTTAATATTATTTTCAACCACTAATCCAATTTCTCTTACAAAAACTTATAATTAATTCGAGTAAACAACTAGTGAATAGAAAACTGATCTCAGGCCCTACCTGCAGCCTATGGCTGAAGGAACTCGAAACTATAGTACATGCTTTGTGGGATTGTAAAAAGAATGGATCAATTTGGGAAAAGGAATTTCTCAGTGTTCACAATGATGGGCAGCCTCCACTTTCCATGGTTGAGTTGATTGATAAAAAGCTAGTGCTGCTACGGGCACTAATATTGGTGGTGCTAGAAAGTTATATTGCTATTTTTAACATTATCAAATATCAAAATATGGCTACATTGGTGGAGCCAAAGCCATATTTTTTGGCTCCACAACTATAGCGCACAGCTACTTTTGGCTGTGCACCGTCGCTCATATGTAATATATATATATATGTGGGGCCCGTGGGCCTGATAGCCTCAGCCCGTCGTGTAGTAGGCCCAAGGCCCACGCCGAGGAAGACTGACCATTCAAGGCTAAATTGGGGAAAGCCTCTTTTTCGGATCCACGCCGAGGACCTCTTCGTCCTCGGCATGCCAAGGATAATTTTGGGAAAGGCCAGGCCCAGAGCAAGCTGTCACCCTCACACTTAATGCATTTACCTAACCCCTCTGGCCGCATTAATGGGGATATAACCCCTTAGCAGGGCAACGTTGATCAGAGTGAACCACTTGAGTACTGATAAGGCCTCTGATGGGACGGACGGCCAGAAGAAAGGCGAATGGATGATCAACAGATGGAAGAATGAGATAGGACGATGAAAACTATATAAGAAAAGCGAGTAAAGTAAGATAAGGGGGAAAAAAAAGGGAGAAGAAAAAGGGCTCCTCGGCCATGGGCCGAGGAGCATCCCCCCAGTTGTAAATAAGTTCTCAGTATTTTTTAATAAAAGAAGAGAGTTCATACTTGGTGAACGACGGCCAGCGCCTAAACCTTTAATCCACTCTCTACAAATTTATTGTTTGGGCTTGTTGGGCTGAAAACCCATTCATACTCTAGGTCAAATCCAAATTGAGTCCCTACAATTGGCGCCGTCTGTGGGAAGGATTAGTGCGCTGGCCGGCACACCAGGCGATTGTTCTAAGTGGTCGTTTTACAGTAGGTTGGCGAAGTAAAAAAAGAAAAAAAGAAAAAAGAAAATAGAAGATTTGACAGCGAAAAGAGAAATCTTGATATTATTTCATAAATAGAAAAAGTATAAATTACAATCACAGGCTCAGGCAGGCGTGCTTTACAAACAAATTTACAAGCTAATCCTACCAGCTAGTTCTACAATCAGAGGCTCAGGTGGACCCGCCCTAAAAAACTAGCCAGAGGGAAGTGTCAACCCATGCTTTTATTGGCATCAAGAGAATGGGAGAGCTTGACAATAAAAGTAGGGAAGGGGGAGGGCCAGCTTGTTTCAAGGCCACCAACAACTCCTTTCTCGGAGCGACGGAGCTTGAACAGAGAGAGGAGCAGATGCAGGGGCTCCGGAACACCCTCCCCCGTGATGTTCCATTGATTCTTTCCAATCCTCACGAGTGTTGGTCCTTGGAGACGGCAACACTCGAGCACCGCCCATGACATGAATTCGCACGTCTTCTTCGTCGGGGGTGCACTCCGAGGAAAGACGTTAGGTACTTCAACGACATCCCTCCGGGTCACCGTGTATGGCGCCATCGGGGTTACGCCTGGATTCTGCCGCACCGGAAGCCCAGTGGGGGCTGCGGTCACAACGGCTCTTGGCACGGGTGTCCTCACACCCGCCCAAAGCCGCCTCATATTTGCCAACTCCAGTCACAACTCCAGCGGGGTTGTTAAAGGGGCTTGGGGAGCTGAAAGGGTATGTTCTTTCTGTTTGTGTTGGGAGGTTCACGGAGTGTGGAGAAACCATCCCCCCACCTTATATAGGGGATGAGGGTTGGTGAGAATTAATTCATGCAGAATTCGAGAAGAGAGTTATCAGCAGGGCTAATAATGAAGCTACCAAATTCCAAGGGGGCCGCAGACTGTTGGACTCGTGTTAATTCACGAGAACATTAATGAAGGCGCGTCTCGCGCACTGAAGCGTCAAGCGCAGAACACGAACGGACAAAGGACGCTTCATAAATGAAAAAGATGGGGGCTCGAGCTGGAGGCGAGATCAACGCCACGTGTAAAGATCATAATCCGACCCAAGGAGGAATCATCTCCAGTAAAGCGGTCCGAGGACAAACCCCTATTTACAGAAAAATAAAAGTGGTAGACAGAACCAAGGCATTGCATGGTCCTTGGACCCAAACCTATGGTAAAATTATTTACACCATTATACCTGGGTACTGGACAGAACCAAGGTACTGCATGGTCCTCCGACTCAAACCTATGGGGAAACTAGATACTTACAGAAAAATAGAAGTGGTAGACAGAACCAAGGTATTGCATGGTCCTCGGACCCAAGCCTATGGTAAAACTATTCACACCATTATACCTGGGTACTAGACAGAACCAAGGTATTGCATGGTCCTCGGACTCAAACCTATGGGGAAACTAGATACTTACAGAAAAATAGAAGTGGTAGACAGAACCAAGGTATTGCATGGTCCTCGGACCCAAGCCTATGGTAAAACTATTCACACCATTATACCTGGGTACTAGACAGAACCAAGGTATTGCATGGTCCTCGGACTCAAACCTATGGGGAAACTAGATACTTACAGAAAAATAGAAGTGGTAGACAGAACCAAGGTATTGCATGGTCCTCGGACCCAAGCCTATGGTAAAACTATTCACACCATTATACCTGGGTACTAGACAGAACCAAGGTATTGCATGGTCCTCGGACTCAAACCTATGGGGAAACTAGATACTTACAGAAAAATAGAAGTGGTAGACAGAACCAAGGTATTGCATGGTCCTCGGACCCAAGCCTATGGTAAAACTATTCACACCATTATACCTGGGTACTAGACAGAACCAAGGTATTGCATGGTCCTCGGACTCAAACCTATGGGGAAACTAGATACTTACAGAAAAATAGAAGTGGTAGACAGAACCAAGGTATTGCATGGTCCTCGGACCCAAGCCTATGGTAAAACTATTCACACCATTATACCTGGGTACTAGACAGAACCAAGGTATTGCATGGTCCTCGGACTCAAACCTATGGGAAAACTAGATACTTACAGAAAAATAGAAGTGGTAGACAAAACCAAGGCATTGCATGGTCCTCGGACCCAAGCCTATGGTAAAACTATTCACACCATTAAACCTAGGTACTAGACAAAACCAAGGTATTGCACGGTCCTCGGACTCGAACCTATGGAGAAAATAACTATCTGGAGAAAAACCAAAGCGTTACCTAGAGTCAAGCTATAATACGGTCTTTAGATTTATATTTGAAGGATAGCAGACGATCTCATGAGACTAACGCCAGAATAGAATACAAATATTGAGCAGAATATTAGAGTAAAGCAAGTAAAAGAAAATATCTGTAGTTGGAAGCAAAGTATTGAGCATTCAGTTCAAACAGAAAGTATACAATTTCCTTACAACGCCACCGAGGCAAGAAACAAAATGAAATAAAAGAGGAAATAAACAAAATTATCCTATGTCGTATACCAGTCTCCCCAACTCAGTATGCAAATTAATTCGATAAGCAAATCAAAAGGCTTTAGCCAAGGCCTAAGGGCTTTGTCTCGAAGGGTCCGCAGGAGGCCTCGCCACGTCTTGTGGTATCTCCTGACCCTCGGTTCTAACTCCCCCCAACGTTCTCTGGGGTTCAACCTCCTCGGGGGGTTAGTCAGCTGAAGATATATCCTCGGCGGTCTTATTGTGACTCTCAGTCGCTGGTAATGAGGACCCCTCCTCGGGAGCAGTAGGGGCAGTCTCGCGAATTGCAAAAGGGTAATATACCCTGTCCTCCCTCCTAAGGTCAGATGAGGCATCAACCCCTACTTGGTTGAGGGCTTCATGCCAGGTCTGAGAGCAGTAATGCCTGCACACTGCAGGAACTTGAGCCCGAAGGGTGGCTTCAGTCTTAGCCACCCCATCGGCGAAAGCCTCCTCCTCCGCCTGTTCTACAGAGCGCTCAGCGTCTATTTTTGCAAATACCGCCTCATCTTTGGCTCTCACAGCCTCGTCCCTGGCATACTCGGCAATACCTTTCTCATGAATTGCCTCGGTCAACTTTTTCTTCAGGTAGGTAATGTCCCCTTTGGCAGTCTGTAGTTGGCCCTCAACGTCTTGCAAGTGATTAGTTTGATCCTCAGCTTGCTTCCTAGCCACGGCTAGGTCGGAGGCAGCAGTGTCCCTGGCCTTTGTCATCTCCTCCAGATCCTCGGTCGCCTTTTTTAGGTCGACCTCAGATCTCTTGAGGGTATTGGCAGCTTTCAAAAACTTGTCACGCTCTTGCGCTAAGGTACTACTCTGGCCATCAACCTCCTCGTCTAACCTGAAAAGAGGCTGGATAGCCTGTCAATAAAAACAAGTAACTCCGTAAAGAGAAAGGAGAGTACTAAGCCACAAAGTTCGAATAAAGTAAATAGGTACCAAAGGACCCACCATGCCTAGATATTTCTTAAGGTCAAGGACAACCTCTGACCCACTCATATTTCTTAGCTCGGCCATGTCAGTGGGAAGGAGAAGAGACTTCTCCAGGGCATCGGCTACAAGAGCCCCCTCAACTCCTTGAGAGTCCCGTATCGATGCGTCATCCATCAGGGGCTGATCATGGAGCATGGCAGCAGGCAGCCAGGCTTGGGCCTCGGACTGCTGGATGATCTTCCTACCTTTCCGTTGACCACCGAGCTTCAGTTGCTTTGGAGGCCTGCGAAATCCACCCTCCTCGAGCGGGGAATGGGATTTGCTCCCATCCATTGGCTCCTTACCCTTGGAAAGTCTCTTCCTTTTTGGGTCATGAGACTCGGTCTGAGGGTCTAATACTGTGGGGACAGGGGATGACCTGGTTTGCACAGTTAAAATCTGAGGCGGAGGTGTTGGGGGCTGAGGCTGCGACTCTTCCGGTGCACCCTTCTTGGAACCGCCTTCAAGCAGGTCAAGAAGATTGGTTTGGGGCTGTCTTTTTAAACCCATCTCAGCCTGAGTACCAACTCTTAGGGACCGAAGATCGGCTTCGAACAGATGAAGGTCTCCTAGGTCACCAGAGGGATCCTCGGACTGATCAGCTAAGTTGAACACATTATATTCGTCCTCAGAAGAGCTCAGTTCAACCACCTCCCTTACCTTCTTAGATAGTCCTTCCTCGGCCACCGTTACTTGTTGGGATGAGGAGGGACCTGCTAGCGGAATGCCTTCAGGTATGTGAGACCCCTCGAAAAATGCAAAACCGTCCTCCACCACGGTAATCTGCGTAAGCCGAGGGTCACGAGCTCTAATTACGTGCTTCAGGACTGGGAATGATTTCTGAGCTGGGTCGCATCCGAGGATTTTGTGAGCAGCTCTGACCTGGTTATCAGTTTCGTTCAGAAAAAGTTCTGACCTAAGAACGGTTTCCAAATCCGCTTTGTTAACCAGGTGGAAATGACGTGCAAAGGCGTGCGGATCTGCGAAAAGAAAAGTGAAACTCCTGTGGTTAATCAACCAAAGCGGATATACAATTATAAAAATAAAAATACTGAAACCTAGATTGTCTCCTACTTCGGATACCCTACCTAGCTCCCCCTCTACTGTTGGGCAATGGAAACCGTTGTGCCACTCCCCCTACACTATGAGGAAATCTTGAGTCAACCCCTTATTGGAATCAGGAAGACACTGGATGAGACGGACCCTATCGTCTCTTGTCTTCATATAGTACGTCTTACCCCTCAGGTGATGAAGGTTGTAGCACCAGTTCACATCGTGGTGAGTCAGTCTCAGCCCCATTTTCTCATTCAAGGTATCTACACACCCTAATATCCTAAATACATTCACGGCACACTGGGTAGGAGCCAGGCGAAAATGCCTAAGGTAATTGAGAGTCACTGGCCTCATAGGGATCCTCATCCCTCCCTCTACGAAAGCGACTATCGGGATCATGACCTCACCTTCTCTCCTCTTAATGTACCACTCCCCTTCTTCACAGTACTTCAAACTCACATTATTGGGTATCCCATAGTCAACAATGAATTTGTTCATCATCTCGTTGGACTCAACCAACTTCTTAAACTTACCCATCCCCTGAGGACGACTAAAGATTCCAGAAGAAGAAAAGAAGGAATAGAATCAAGGAAAATTTGGGGTCACTGGAAGAAGACAACTTACAGAAATATGACGATTCTCTTCATGTAGTGTGCAAGTTGAACCAGATTCAAATCATACACATCAATGGTTGTAAGCGCGAAAATGAGGAAACCAGGCGGTTCAAACAGGTACTTATACTCCCCCTTAGGTTCCCTAAATGTAACCGCCTGCCGATAAAAGCAGGAAATCCCCACCGAACAATTACCATCACACCGTTGAAAGTGGGAAACGTGGTGCCGCCAAAATTTAATGTGGGCACACATTAAGTCTTGAAACGCCAAAAACGCACATCGGGCAGTCGAAAAGTCGCCAGCATTAGCACGAACCGGAGTGGGGCGATTCGTCTAGAGGGCCCGTAGGTATCAAAACCCTCCTCCCCGTCCAAAGGAACGTGCAGTAGGGTTTTGAGGGGCTATTGTAGGGCCCGTGGGCCTGAAAGCCTCAGCCCATTGTGTAGTAGGCCCAAGGCCCACGCCGAGGAAGACTGACCATCCAAGGCTAAGTTGGGAAAAGCCTCTTTTTTGGATCCACGCCGATGACCTCTTCGTCCTCGGCATGCCAAGGATAATTTTGGGAAAGGCCAGGCCCGGAGCAAGCTGTCACCCTCACACTTAATGCATTCACCTAACCCCTCTGGCCGCATTAATGGGGATTAACCCCTTAGCAGGGCAACGTTGATCAGAGTGAACCACTTGAGTACTGATAAGGCCTCTGATGGGACGGACGGCCAGAAGAAAGGCGAATGGATGATCAACAGATGGAAGAACGAGATAAGACGATGAAGACTATATAAGAAAAGCGAGTGAAGTAAGATAAAGAAGAGAAGGGGGAGGGAGAAGAAAAAGGGCTCCTCGGCCACGGGCCGAGGAGCATCCCCCCAGTTGTAAATAAGTTCTAAGTATTTTTTAATAGAAGAAGAGAGTTCATGCTTGGTGAACGACGGCCAGCGCCTAAACCTTCAATCCACTCTCTACAAATTTATTGTTTGGGCTTGTTGGGCTGAAAACCCATTCATACTCTGGGTCAAATCCAAATTAAGTCCCTACATATATATATCTAAAAACTAAGACGTAGTATTTAATGTTATTATCCTCCTGTTGAGCCACCTTATCAATCACATCATACTATTTTTCTTTTTCTTTTTAAATCATTTTTCTCATTATGATTTTTAATTTTTTTTATATAAAATAATTAAATACAAATCATGGACAAACATTATTATTCATTAGATACAAATATTTAGCTATTCAGCTACCTAAATTGATTTTAACTTTTCGTTTTCTCCTTCTCAAAAAAAAAAAAAAACTTTTTGTTTTCTTCTTTCTAATTTCAAGTAATTTTTAAAATTGAATAATTCATTATCTTTTTAGTGGATAAAATTAACATTTCAAGTGTCCCTTCATATATCTTGTTTATTCTTTCAAAATTTCAATTTTTCACAACCTTATCCCTCTCACACTCATACATTGATTATTTATTTTTAAGTTTTATAATGTTATATATACCAATACACATTTTAGATACAACCACCCATCATCTACAATAAAAAATTTAGCACAATACTAATTGTTTTCCATATTTTTCAATCAAGTTTTAGTTTTCTCCATTTTGAGAAGACATCAAGCATTAAGGGTCTGTTTGGGGTCCGCTTATTTTGTTGAAACTGAAAACTTTTTGCTGAAAGTACTATAAATAAAGGTAAATGTTAGTTGAAATAGTACAGTAGGACCCATGAATAGTACCAGAAAGTGTAATGGGACTCATGAATAGTACCAAAAATAAGCTAAATAATAAAATAAGTTGGCAAAAATAAGCTAGCGAAAAATAAGTTAGCCAAACAAACACTAAAGTGTCATTTCGTTTATCTACTGTTATAGTGTTTTCTCTTCCAAAATTTCGGTTTTTCACAATCTTATCTCTCTGTCACTCATACATTGATTATTTATTTAAGTTGTACAATGTTATATATACCAATGCACATTCTAGATACAAAAAAATTAGCACAATACTAATTGTTCTCCATATTTTTTGATCAAGCTTCAATTTTCTCCATTTTGAGAAGACATCAATTATATTTGTCTGAAACTTTCAAAGTTAAGGCAACAATAGGAAGACCATTGGGGTAAACAAAACGCACAATAAAAATGTTTTTTTTTTTTTCCTGTTTTCCTTTCTTTTTAGTATTCTTGCATTTTCTGAAGTGATTTAGTTGTTTTCCTTTCCAAATTTTTCAATGATATTGACTTTTGTTATTTTTAATTGACTTAGAATTGTTAATGTAGTTTTATTTGGCCTATCATTGTTGTGGAAATTCCTAATGTTGATAAAACATATTGATAATAACATTTTTTGTGCTTATTTGTAGTGTCAAAACGTCAAAAAGTATTCAGTGTACTAATTTTGTTATTGTTACATCTCATGTGTTTGGTAAAATTTCTTTTAGAAATCTTATGCGTCTTTCTCAAATATGTTTGTGATTTTTATTTTGTTCATTCTACTACAAATAATAGGCATCTCCACCATTAAATTTTTAGCTAATTTGAGCTTTCTTGGTAAGCTTTTACTTTGTTTAGTTGATCATATTTAAGGAAAAAGCCAAAAAGAGAATAAGACAAAATATAATTTACTCTAGAGCATCATTATGCTATTAATGTTTTTATGTATAGATACTTAAGGAACTTGATTAATTCTTTCTTAAAATTCCTATTATCTTTACATCTAGTCTCTTAGATTATAATTTTTGGGGGTTCAAGTGATAGCCTAGCAACATTCTTTAAGTTACTCTTTAAAGATTTTATTAAATGTATAGATGGCACTTTTGGTTTATGAAACATGATCAATAATATGTGATTTTTATATAATTATATCTAGACTATACTGCAATGTCATGATGGATGGATTGGTCTTATCTAAGTAATCATGTGGTTTATGAATTCGGTGGGTTATATATTGCAAGATTTGTTCATATGTTCATACGATGAAATAAAGTTTGCTCTTTGCATTTTATTTTATTTTATACTTCCACTTTATGATATATGATTTATTGAATATGATCTATTGCATAGTTATCTTTATATACTTTTTCACTTAGTTTCAATTGTATGGAAGAAAGAGACATGAATTTATATTTTGAAGAAAAATATACCTCTATAAGTGTTGAATCACATACATCTGTATAGTAATAAACAAAGTATACATGGTTAGAACTTAGTCTAATAGTTCTCACACTATAAATTTTTTCTTTTTAATAAAAAAAATTATATCATTGTATTTTCATACATATCTCACTATATATATAATACCCAACTACAAAATATATTTAATTTGTTAGTTGTTACACCACAAAAAAAAGTTATAATATAAAACATAATTTCAAATAATACATATTGAGTTTTAAAAATATACAATCCAATATATTAATTCTATAATTATCCAATAAAACATATTCATATCAAATTTTCCCGCATATCGCGTGGGTCTGCGATTAGTAATAACTAGTAAGTTGCCCGTGCGATGCACGGATAATTTTGTAATATTTTATGTAAGATGATTTTGGATAATATTGTGTATATATATTATAAAGAAAAAGTAAACTAAATTAGAGTAAAGAAACATATACATTTTAATTAGTTTAGTAGCTTCATTGCATATTTGTACCCTTCTTAAGGTATGATTATTTATTTATTTATTTATTTTTTAAATCATGAAACCAAAAATAAATGCAAAAAAGTAACGGGACCATAAAAATCAACAAATTTGTGTTGTGTTCACATATTTCATACCATGAAATGAAAGTTTGTCCAACTCTCTGATCGTCTTCCCCTTATTGATAGTGCGACATTATGACATGGTTTGGACAAATGTGTATGCATGTGTCTTATAGATGATTTAAAATTGAACCATGGTAGAATATGGCTTTACATTGTGCACCAAATACTCTCTCTACTTATATACCCAAAACAAACACTATCCAACCAAATTACCCACCCCTAATTTTAAAAACAAAAAGGAAAAAAAAAAAATCCGTAGGGGTTTGGGTGTCTTGATGGTAGTGGGTAGTCTATATGACAAAGGAGGTGACCCCTTAGCAACATAGTAGCATAAGTATTGTGAAAATTTATATGTTACAGATTATAGATACCAAGGTCAATATGAAGGATGGTTTACAACTTATTTACAGAACACAGACATGGCAATAGGTACAGGCATATAACAGAGTAGAGGTGCAACCATATGATGCCACTTTTTTTTTTGAGAATCCATATGATGCCACTTTAATTGTGCATTCACCAAATGAAGGTAGTTCTAAGAATGTTGATTTTTTGTGTTGTATGCTTGTATGTAGTAGAGTGCGTTCAATGAGTTGAAAGCAAAGCTAAGCCAATCAAAATTAAGGTCGAAGTTGAGAAGAGAAATTAACAAAACAAAAAACAAAGGTGAAAAGTTGAGTTATAGTTATTATAGAATAACTGTTAAAGCTTATAAAAGTGGAGAATGGTAGACTGCTCGTCAGTGCAGCGATATTCTCATGAAGAATATACCAACCTCTTTACATTAAAAGCGGAGGTTCATCTGGATACTTCTCTGTGTGTGAGAAAATCAAAGCTAGCTCAACTGCATCCACGTTTTATATAAAAATCAACAACAATTTTGTGTCTCTCTATCTTTCTTCAAGACCTTATCTGGTAAGTTATTACTATTAGTCCTTAATTATTATTTTTTTTCTTTTTTTAAAATACTAAAATGGTGGGTGTGCTAAAAGACATGAAGAATAAAGAAAGGTGTTGTGTAAGTTTAGTAAATTAATGAGACATTAATAAGCTAACAGTAAAATAAGTTAATATGAACTTTTGGGTAACAGTAAAAAAAAAAAAAAAAATTAACGAAAGAGGTAAAAAAAAATGTTAAATGCAAAATTAGAGCGTTACTTGGCAAGACCTCATGCCCTCCCACATGAAATCTCTGCTTTATATATATATATATATATTTGATGATTATTCCTTTATAACTCCTAATCACTAATCAGCATGAGTCTAAAAAACTTTGTGATAGGACTTTATCAAACGTACAAAATAAGCATATATTTTTTTTTATCTTTTAAAAAAAAAAAAAAGGATATTGCTATTGTGTTCATCCTTATAAGAATTTAAGCATAGATTAAATTTTCATTATTTTTGACAATTTTTTTTATTCCTTTATAATTTATATATTGTGTTGGTTTAAATGAATTTTTTCTCAAGTTTTCAAAGAATGAACTTTAGATAAGATGTTCAACTTTTATACGCCAAGCATTGACTGTAAATCTTGTTCATGGAACAAATCAAGATAAGAAATTAAGAATATGGTCCATTTTGGTTGGCTTGATTTGTCTAAACATCAATTTTCTCTCTTGCCAAAAGTCCAACTTTTAGGTGGAAGTTTCCTTGATTATTACTTGCATACAAAATTCCAAGATCATTAAATTGGAAGAGGTCCCTTATTGACCTAACCAATTGGAATAGGATGAAATTTCTTCCCATCCACACTAAACGTTGTGTACACTCCAAATTTTTTCTGCATCTCATAATGATATGTTGTGGAAAGGTGTCATCCAAGTCCAACATGATTGAGAGTTGTAGTTGAGACTATGGCCCAGAAGCTTTACTATTCAATACTTTGCGAGAAAAACTAAACACTCATTTGATATAATAGGAGACTATGGAATTCGACATTGTATACACTGAGATTTGTTCTTGATGTTGTGAAATTGCTGTAGGTACTAAAAACTATAGGCTGATTAGTTGGCAAGTCATGTTCTTTAAGCGTGAAAAGTCTACGATGGAAAACTTTTATATTCCTACAATAAATGTTTTGGAGAGAAAATTGTTAGCCCCCTCATCCTATTAGGACCCCCTATTTATACAAAGGAAAAAGGGTCCAATATTTCTGAGTATGACTTAGTTACATGGAATTTTTATGCAATTGTGCCTACATTTCTTTTAAAAATTTAATTATAATTTAAACTCTAATTTGGTGATTTTTATACGATTTTTGCGGTTTGATTTTTGATTTAGTAAAGACATAATAGCCAAAAGAAACGAAGGTAGAGCTATTAAAGAAATCTATACTTTCAGATCAGCAATTACTGATGGCCAATGCTGCATTGTCATTTGTGGTTGTGGAATGAATAAGCGGTATGTTGTTTGGGCGAGTAATTGAGGCCAAGCAATTAACCATATTAAAAGGGATTAGCAACTTTTTTCTTTCTCCTTTGCCATTTATGGTATGTATATGCCTTTTTCACAAATGCTCAGGTGAAGTACCCATTAGGATTTCCCTTAATTATGATAAACATATTAATTTTTTTTTAAAGGAAGTTCTATATTTATTGAATGAGATATATATATATATATATGTCGAGGGCCATGTAGCTGAATTGACACCTCCTCATACACAAAGTGTCTAGGGTTTAAGAGAGAAAATGTTCAAATTGTGGGAGTCAAGGAGAAAAGGTTTAGATTGTGGGGTTAGCATAGATACTGTAATTATTTCTAAATAATATATATATATATATATATATGTATGTATATATTGTTTTCCTTGAGCTAAAGCAGTTGCAATGGATGTGTGGAGTGGATGATTTTTTTTTTTTTTTTTAGTCCTTGAGTATTTTGGGTTGTTTCAAATGAGTAATGGCTCCTCTTAGGCTCCTAAAATTTTTGGTTTATTGATTTTGCTATCTATAACTTGATTCTTCTTTACCTAATAAAGTTTGGAATTTTTTGTAAGTATATTTTTTCTTCAAGAAAATGAATAGAAATCTACCTTCATGTTCATGCTCATGTTAATGTTCATATTTGTAAACCTAAATCATATTTAAGCCCCTAATTTTAAAAAGAAAAAGGGAAAAAAAAAAAAAAACCCATAAGTGTTTCAGTGTCTCGATGGTAGTAGATGGCCTATATAACAAAGGTGGTGACCCCTTAGATTCCTCTTTCTCTCTCTTTCAAATGTTTTGTCAGTCTTAGATTTTTTATTTTGGTAATGTATAATGAAACAGTGCATTTTATATAACAATCCACAACATTTTTGTGTCTCTTTATCTTTCTTCAAGGCCTTATCTGGTTAGTTATTATTATTAGTCCTTAATTATTATTTTTTTTTGCTTTTTTTAAAAAAAATACTAAAATGGTGGGTGTGCTAAAAGACATGAAGAATAGAGAAAGGTGTGGTGTAAGTTCAGTAAATTAATGAGACATTAATAAGCTAACAGTAAAATAAGTTAATATGAACTTTTGGATAATAGCAAAAATACTTAATGAAAGAGGTAAAAAGAAAAAAAATGCACAAAGCAAAGTTAAAGTGCCACTTGGCAAGACCTCATGAACTCTTGCATATGGTCTCTGCTTTTATATATATATTAATAATAATTGAAAGCTCAATATTACAAATACTAGAGCTAGTTAAGACCCCCAAATTTTAATTGCGGCTTGATTATTTTTAATTTAAACACACTTAATGTGGAATATATGTGATTAGCAAATTTATTAATCAAAGCATTAAACAATTGCATGGATTAACATATAAGTGCAAGGCAAATATGTAAAGGGTAGTAGGGGAAAGAGACTCAAACCCAAGATAACATCGCAATGTGTTATAGAAGAGGAAAACCAAAAAACTTAGAGTAAAAACCTCTCTGCAACCCTCCAAGCCGAAATGATCTATTAATGAATAAGTTGGAGTATAAGGATAATCAAAAAGATTCTCCAATCCTAATCTACCTAAAGTACTTGAACTCTCCAAGCTCTAACTATCAATGGACTTCTCGGAGTCTTATCTTCACTAAGTTCTCAAATCCTGCAATATTGCCATGTTGCACCACCAAGCCTTATTGACTTATTTTAGCAAAGACCTAATGCTTCCCAAGCTCCAAAACACTCTCTACACTTTGAATGGGTATGGGTTGTATTTGGGTACAATCTCCTTTCAAGGTATGACAATGGGAGAAGGGAGGATAAGAGACTACCAAAGAATTCTCACTTAAGGATGAGTAGCTCTCTCTCTAAAAGGTGGGTGTTTTGAAAACCTCTCTCTAGGGTTTTTCTTCTAAATAACCTCCTTGTAATTTGGTGGGTAATGAGGGTATATATAGTGTGGGCGAAGGAGAAGAAATGTCACACTTAAAATCTAGTTGGTTAGTGCATCTCGTGGGTCACTTACGGGTTAGGCAAGTCATGAGTTACTCACAAGATCTCCTGACTCTTAAACTTCCACATGTGCTCCTCACATGGCCTTTCGCAAGTTCTGCAATCTTGTGCTAGTTGCGAATTCCAACTGTCTTGATTAAATCTTCACCACTTAAGACTAAACCCATTACAATTAAATCCCACAAAATATAAGGAAATAAATTAATGAAATTACAACACTTTTGTCATGGAATGCAACCAACATAAATGTTATGTAAAAACCATACCTTTACAATAATAATAATAAAGTTTCATTTTGGATAATAAAGAAGGCTTTCTATTAAAGGGGTCAAACTCAAGAATTTAGGGGTGTTCGCGGTGCGATGCGGTTTTGGGCCATTTTTAGCACCGCATTTTGCGGCGCGGTTTAGACAAAACCATAACTATACCGCACCTCATTTTTGCGGTCACATGTGCGGTGTAGTGTGGTGCAGTGCGGTTTAGAGTTAGCAAAAACCATAACCGCACCGCACCTCATTTTTGTAGTCACCTGTGCGATGCAGTGTATAAGATGCAGTTTAAAACTAACATATTTTTTCAGATTTTGGGCTTTTCTTGCCTACCAAAAAACTGATTTTCCCCTTTGTTTTAGGCCAAGTCTTAAAATATTGAGCTAGTTTTTCTTTATTTTGAGTTGGCTTTCCTAATTAACACTTACAAGGGTTGTTAAATTTTTTTTTTTTGAAAACTAGGGTTATTAAACTATTAATTTTTATTTTGAGAAGTATTAAACTATTAATTAATAATATATTTAATATTAAAAAAATAAATATATTAATATATAGAGAGGGTGCAATGCAGTGCGGTGCGGTTCATTGTTACTTGCGGTGAGGTGCAGTTATGCCATTTTGCGGGCGGTTTTGGTGTGGTTTTTGTAGTTTGTGCAGTTTGATGAACACCCTTACTCAAGATCTCTTGCCCTTTTAAAATACCAATTCTCCCAATAGCTTAAATTATTAGGAAAATGTAAATTTCATCATTTAACCATAGTTCTAACAAAAGCTACTATAAATTTTGTAAAGTTGTGATTTTCAATTCATATTTTTTTGGCTTTAATTCCTTGTTAAATTTTATTGTAATTATTCAATCATATACATGTATTTTTGTGGGATTAAATGTAATGGGTTTAGTGTGCAAATTGGTGAAGAAATGTGAAACAGGGTATCTCGCGACTGGCTTGTGATTGGTGCAACCTGTGAAAGGCCATGTGAGGAGCACATGTTGGAAGTTCAAACGAATCAAGTGTCAAAGGCATTTCACGAGTGACTCGCAACTTGGCCAACTCGCGACCTTGCTCACGAGATGCATGGACAACTATTTATGTGTTTACCTCATTTCTTTACCTACACTATAAAAGCCCACATTATCCAAAAAATTGTAAAGAGAGTTTTAGAAAGAAAACCTTAGAAATCCATTGGAGAGTTAGAGATTGCAAACCTACAATCCTCTACACATTTCTTTTAGTTTTCTTCCCTCTCTAATTCCATATCTTTTGAGAGGTTCTTAGCCCAAACACAAACTACACACATCTAGAGTGTTGTGAGTTGATTTGGAGCATTTGGGAAGGATTAGGTCATGCTAATCTTTGGTGGAAGCAATTAAGGGTAATTGCAGGATTCAAAAAGCTAGTGAAGACAATGCTCGATGAAGCCCGTTGGTAGCTGTGACTCAAAGGATCTAAGTACAGAGGGTAGTTTAGGCTTGGAGGTTTTATTTGTTATCCTTATACTCCAACTGGTTTACTAGTAGATCGATTTGGCTTGGAGGGCCGTGAAGAGGTTTTTATGCCGAGTTCTTTGGTTTTCCTCTTCGATAACACATCGCAGTGTTATCTTGTGTTTGCTTCTCTCTTTCCTTACTACTTGTGCCTTTTAATTAATTTTCAATTATGTATGCCCATGCACTAGGTAATTGTAACGACCCCACCACACCTGTGTAGATATTGTCCGCTTTAGGGCCTCATACCCCTCATGATTTTGTTCTCCCCCAAAGCACACAGCAGCGGGAAAAAAGGCCTCTACACATTGAGGGAGGTCATTCCTTATAAACACATTCCCGTGTGCTTTCCTAGGCGATGTGGGATTCCATGGAATGTAAGACCCCCTTTTTGAGTCACTACAATCCACCCCCCTTACGGGCACACGCATCCTCGCGTGTGGGGCCCACACTTCTGGCTATGGCATGGCTCTGATACCATCTGTAACGACCCCACCACACCTAAGTAGATATTGTCCGCTTTAGGGGCTCATACCCCTCATGGTTTTGTTCTCCCCCAAAGCACACAACAGCAAGGAAAAAGGCCTCTACACATTGAGGGAGGTCATTCCTTATAAACACATTTCCATATGCTTCCCTAGGCGATGTGTGATTCCATGGAATGCAAGACCCCCCTTTCTGGGTCACTACAATAATAGTCCCAGTTGATTGCAGATTTATTACTTTTGTTCTGCATCTATGAGAGTAGATTAAAAGCAATCTAGCAAGAATTTAAAAATTAGGAGGGGAGGGTCTAAACTAGCTCTAGTATTTATACTAGTGAGCTTTCAAATTTTACTACATAAGTGTCTGCAGGGTGTAAAGGTAACGTTGTATGATGATGGGGTGTCCTCGCCAATAGCTATCGGAGCTTCAGTCCATTGACAGATGGAGAGGTGTAGTCTACCTTGCAGTGAAAGGATGTTCTTCTACCCCAATTTCAATGGTGACACTTAAAATTTTACATAAGAATCAGCTTCAATGGTGACACTTAGAATTTTACATAAGAATTCAATATGCTGCTATGGTCTGGGGAGTACAATGGACCTATGGATGGTCGTAGAAGACAAAGGAAGATAAATGGAGGTTTAGAGGGGAAGCAGTGAGGCAGATAAATTAAGCCTCGAGATAGGACAATACTTGAGCCAAGGCTAAAACCATTGGACTATATGATCCAATGTGACACTTTCTTATATTCTAAGAACTGAGATATGTATCATGGCTTTTGGGTGAAGTTTGTGGTATGCTTTTATATTAAAATCCTATCCCCTCACCCTTGTGTGTGATTGTTTCTCGGGGAAAAAAAAAAAAAAAAAAAACTTAGCTATGTGCCCCTTTTCTTTAGGGGGGGGGGGGGGGCGAATTATGTATTTATAGGTCAGTCATGACTCATAACTAATAACTATATTTTATTATTGAAGTATAACTATAACTATGATGATAATGAGAGAAAAGATATATAACTATAAGGAAAACAAATTGGTGATTGAGAAAAAGATCAAATTTTGTATAAAAAAAAAAATGATGATTATGGTGATGATGATGAGAGAAATAAATAAATTAAATTTGAAGACTAAGAATGAAAAAGAAAAACACACCAATTCGAGCAAAGTCGGCTGAATGCTAGAGCAAGAAATGCGGTTGTCTAAAGCCCCAAGTAAAAAGAAGGCCCCCAAATTTTAATGAATAGGGTTATTTATAATCAATAAATAAAATAATATTTTTTTACTAGATGAAAAACAAATAAAAAAGAGAGAAAAATGCAACGTCCACTATATTTTTCACAACACTTTTACAACTAATGTTAAGTAGTAGGTTGTTATTGATGGCAAAAAAATTATTAAAGTGATATTTTCAAATAGAAAACAAAAAACAACTTAAAACCTAGGATTTGTTGTAAAAAATATTTTCCAATGCAGCTTGAAAGTTCACATGCATGATTTCAACAAGAAAATTGATTGGCTTCTCTCTTTCCATATTGTTGAGAAATTAGTGAAGTTGTTTGTTGCAATTCTGAGCTGCAGAGAGGTAAATCTGACTGGCTTCTCTCTTTCCATATTGTTGAAAAATTTATCCACGGTGGTGAATGTTATAAATCGTGAGTCTGGACTAACATTGTTGCCAACAAACCATTTTTGGCATGCCACAACGAAAGAAACAAATGTTATAAAGATCGCTGCAGAGTGTTAAAGAACATAATAAGAACCACACTGTTGTTCAGAATTATTTTTAATAATAATGAACTCTGCCACTTCTTGTCAAAAATAATAATAATGAACAAAAGTGATGAACAAAAAAAAGTTGGAAAAGAAATAAATATAAATGATGGATTTAAAATCTTACTGAAGCTCAGAAGAAGTTCTGTTGAGGACATTATTCAGGAAATGAAATACAGACTTAAAACTACCCCCACAAACTCTATAGTCTATGGCATGGGAAAGAGATGAACTTACAAGTAAAAAACGGCGAATAAATGATTGGTACAACATCAAGTTCGCAACAAAAGAGATAATAGCACATCTTGAATTTAATGAAACTTCCAAAATGAGAGCCATCTTTTGACCAATATTCCTAGTTCAATTCATCAATCCCTCCCTTCCTACTATGAATATACTTGAATCCATGTGAGGCTTGCTTATTGAAACGGTAAAATGACAAGCCTACCGGCCTGGCCATAACATGAACAAATAAGTCCTAAGACTATGACATGCAGAGGAAGCAGACATGTATAATTTGTCCTCTGTCAGGCACCAGCAGTAATCCTATAAGTTTTATAATGTAAACGAATGCGACTGCTGATTATAAAATCATCAAAATCAATATATATATAAAAGCAGAGACCATATGCAAGAGTGCATGAGGTCTTGCCAAGTGGCACTCTAATTTTGCTTTGTGCATTTTTTTTTTCTTTTTACCTCTTTCATTAAGTATTTTTACTATTATCCAAAAGTTCATATTAACTTATTTTACTGTTAGCTTATTAATGTCTCATTAATTTACTAAACTTACACCACACCTTTCTCTATTCTTCATGTCTTTTAGTACACCCATCATTTTAGTATTTTAAAAAAGGCAAAAAAATAATAATTAAGGACTAATAATAATAACTAACCAGATAAGGCCTTGAAGAAGATAGAGAGACACAAAAATGTTGTGGATTGTTATATAAAATGCACTGTTTCACTATACATTACCAAAATAAAAAAATCTAAGACTGGCAAAACATTTGAAAGAGAGAGAAAGAAGAATCTAAGGGGTCACCACCTTTGTTATATAGGCCACCTACTACCATCAAGACACCGAAACCCCTACGGGTTTTTTTTTTTTTTTTCCCTTTTTCTTTTTAAAATTAAGGGCTTAAATATGATTTAGGTTTACAAATATGAACATTAACATGAGCATGAACATGAAGGTAGATTTCTATTCATTTTCTTGAAGAAAAAAATATACTTACAAAAAAATTCCAAACTTTATTAGGTAAAGAAGAATCGAGTTATAGTTAGCAAAATCAACAAACCAAAAATTTTAGGAGCCTAAGAAGAGCCATTACTCATTTGAAACAACCCAAAATACTCAAGAACTAAAAAAAAAAAAAAAAAAACCATCCACTCCACACATCCATCGCAACTGCTTTAGCTCAAGGAAAACAATATATATATATATATATATATTTTTTTTATTTAGAAATAATTACAGTATCTATGCTAACCCCACAACTTAAACCTTTTCTCCTTGACTCCCACAATTTGAACATTTTCTCCCTTAAACCCTAGACACTTTGTGTATGGGGAGGTGCCAATTCAGCTACATGGCCCTCGACATATATATATATATATATATATCTCATTCAATAAATATAGAACTTCCCTTAAAAAAAATTAATATGTTTATCATAATTAAGGAAAATCCTAATGGGCAATTCACTTGAGCATATGTGAAAAAGGCATATACATACCATAAATGGCAAAGGAGAAAGAAAAAAGTTGCTAATCCCTTTTAATATGGTTAATTGCTTGGCCTTAATTACTCGCCCAAACAACATACCGCTTATTCATTCCACAACCACAAATGACAATGCAGCATTGGCCATCGGTAATTGCTAATCTGAAAGTATAGATTTCTTTAATAGCTCTACCTTCGTTTCTTTTGGGTAATATGTCTTTACTAAATCAAATATTAAACCACAAAAATCATATAAAAATCACCAAATTAGAGTTTAAAATTATAATTAAATTTTTAAAAGAAATGTAGGCACAATTGCACAAAAATTCCATGTAACTAAGTTATACTTAGGAATATTGGACCCTTTTTCCTTTGTATAAATAGGGGGGTCCAATGGGATGAGGGGGCTAACAATTTTCTCTCCAAAACATTTATTGTAGGAACATAAAAATTTTCCATCGTAGACTTTTCACGCTTAAAGAACATGACTTGCCAACTAATCAGCCTATAGTTTTTGGTACCTACAGCAATTTCACAACATCAAGAATAAATCCCGGTGTATACAATGTCGAATTTCATAGTCTCCTATTACATCAAATGAGTGTTTAGTTTTTCTCGCGAAGTATTGAATAGTAAAGCTTCTGGGTTATAGTCTCAACTATAACTCTCAATCATGTTGGACTTGGATGACACCTTTCCACAACATATCATTATGAGATGCAGAAAAAATTTGGAGTGTACACAACGTTTAGTGTGGATGGGAAGAAATTTCATACTATTCCAATTGGTTAGGTCAATAAGGGACCTATTTCAATTTAATGATCTTGGAATTTTGTATACAAGTAATAACCAAGGAAACTTCCGCCTAAAAGTCGGACTTTTGGCAAGAGAGAAAATTGATGTCTAGACAAATCAAGCCAACCAAAATGGACCATATTCTTAATTTCTTATCTTGATTTGTTCCACGAACAAGATTTACAGTCAATGCTTGGCGTATAAAAGTTGAACATCTTATCTAAAGTTCATTCTTTGAAAGCTTGAGAAAAAATTCATTTAAACCAACACAATATATAAATTATAAAGGAATCAAAGAAAAATTGTCAAAAATAATGAAAATTTAATCTGTGCTTAAATTCTTATAAGGATGAACACAATAGCAATATCCTTTTTTTTTTTTTAAAGATAAAAAAATATATGCTTATTTTGTATGTTTGATAAAGTCCTATCACAAAGTTTTTTTTAGACTCATGCTGATTAGTGATTAGGAGTTATAAAGGAATAATCATCAATATATATATATATGAAGCAGAGATCTCATGTATGAGTGCATGAAGTCTTGCCAAGTAACGCTCTAATTTTGCATTTAACATTTTTTTTTTTTACCTCTTTTGTTAACTTTTTTTTTTTTTCTATTATCCAAAAGTTCATATTAACTTATTTTTCTGTTAGCTTATTAATGTCTCATTAATTTACTAAACTTACACGACACTTTTCTCTATTCTTCATGTCTTTTAGCACACCCACCATTTTAGTATTTTTAAAAAAAGAAAAAAATAATAATTAAGGACTAATAGTAATAACTGACCAGATAAGGCCCTGAAGAAAACAAAATTGTTGTGGATTTTTATATAAAATGCGGATGCAGTTGAGCTAGCTTTGATTTTCTCACACATAGAGAAGTATCCAGATGAACCTCCGCTTTTAAATGTAAAGAGGTTGGTATATTCTTCATGAGGATATCGTTGCACTGACAAGCAGTCTACCATTCTCTACTTTTATAAGCTTTAGCAGTTATTCTATAATAACTATAACTCAAATTTTTACCTTTGTTTTTTTGTTTTGTTAATTTCTCTTTTCAACTTCGACCTTAATTTTGATTGGCTTAGCTTTGCTTTCAACTCATTGAACCCACCTCTACTGCATACAAGCATACAACAAAAAAATCAACATTCTTAGAACTACCTTCATTTGGTGAATGCACAATTAAAGTGGCATCATATGGATTCTCCAAAAAAAAAAAAAAAAGTGGCATCATATGGTTGCACCTTTACTCTGTTATATGCCTGTACCTACTGCCATGTCTATGTTCTGTAAATAAGTTGTAAACCATCCTTCATATTGACTTTGGTATCTATAATCTGTAACATGTAAATTTTCACAATACTTATGCTACTATGTTGCTAAGGGGTCACCTCCTTTGTTATACAGGCTACCCAACACCATCAAGACACTGAAACCCCTACGGGTTTTTTTTTTTTTTTTTTTTCCTTTCTCTTTTTAAAATTAGGGGTGGGTAATTTGGTTAGATAGTGTTTGTTTTGGGTATATAAGTAGAGAGAGTATTTGGTGCACAATGTAAAACCATATTCTACCATGGTTCAATTTTAAATCATCTATAAAACACATGTATACACATTTGTCCAAACCATGTCATAATGTCGCACTATCAATAAGGGGAAGACGATCAGAGAGTTGGACAAACTTTCATTTCATGGTATGAAATATGTGAACACAACACAAATTTGTTAATTTTCATGGTCCCGTTACTCTTTTGCATTTATTTTTGGTTTCATGATTTAAAAATAAATAAATAAATAAATAACCGTACCTTAAGAAGGGTACAAATATGCAATGAAGCTATTAAACTAATTTTTAATACCTTAAAATGTATATGTTCCTTTACTCTAATTTAGTTTACTTTTTCTTTATAATATATATACACAATATTATCTAAAACCATCTTACATAAAATATTACAAAATTATCTGTGCATCGCACGGGCAACTTACTAGTTAGTGATAAAACAATGTCAAATGCATGGTGAAAAAAAAATCCAAATCTACATAGTTCTTGAATACAAGGAAGAAGCACTAAGTCGCGTCGATGTTGCCACAAAATCCTTGCCTAGTTTATGCTGGTGAATCTTTGTCGCATGTAGATTCATCAAACCCTCCGCTCTTGATTCAAACTTCTCAAAAATTATTATTAGTCATCATTTCTTCCTTAAAATGAGTCACCGTCTTGATCTCATATTGTTAACCACATCATTCGTCCAAGTTCTCATTTTTGTGTTATTATTTGGCCATTAATTCTCTGCCACTTATTTATGTTACTCACCAAGTATAACCAACAGATCTAGCAACTTCCCGAGCTTAATTTTGTAAGACCTTGAGTTCTTGGTCAAGCTTATTTGCTTAAAGATGAGACAAAATAGAAATTTTAGCAAATAATTTGGCTTATCTCAAATAAGCTAGCCAAATGCTTACCAAAATTCTTTGTGTCCATTTGGTTGGGATGATATAGGAGAGGATAGAAAATAAAGAGAATAAAATTTGGGGGGGGGGGGGGGGGTGTGGGGGAGAGAGAGAGAGAGAGAGAGAGAGAGAGAAGGCTTTTGGTTGTTTAGTTGAGAGATGAAAATGGAGTGAATTTTGGTGGGGTTTAGGTGTTCTCTCCTTGGCCTGCCAAAAATCAATCTCTCTAATTTGAGAATAAAATAGAGGAAGGGGGTAAAAGAAAAATGACTCATTTACATTCTTTTCTTTTGTATTTTTTTCCTTTTTCTTTTTGAATCAAACGATAGTTTTGGGACTCGAGAGTAAATTTATACTAATTACATTTTTTTTTCCCAACCAAACAAATTAAATTTACATCTTTTTACTTTTCCATCTTCTCAACCAAACACACATGGTAAAAAATAAATCTCTTCTATCTTACTAGTTTTTACCCTCCGAATTATAATTTTCATGTTATCCACATATGTGGTTTAGGACAGATTCGTTTTGCCTATTTCTTGTTTTAAAAGTGGGAGTTTATTAATTTTTGTAACTCCCTTATCAGCCAAATTAAAAAAAATAAATAAATATTTTGATTTTGTCCCCTAAAGTTTAAATTTTTAATTAAGACCCCTAACATTTCATAGGGTTTGGAAACAAAGTCCTTCAATCCATGTCCAATGTTGATGTGTTTGTTAAGTGCCAAATAAGCACCAATAGCACACATTTTTTTAACAACCCACTTCCTTTGAGATGATGACATGTCAGAGGGAGATATCACCATTTGAAAAGGGCATAATCTCTCAAAATACCAAAATCACTGTGTGAAAGAGAAAACAAGGCTGTGTTGATACACACGAAGCTTCTAGGTAAAAAAAATCAAGGCAGAAGAGAGGAGAATCGACAAAAGCTAAGGGAGAGGGAGGTGATGAAAAAAAAAATTTATTTAACTAAAATTTTGAAAGAGATATGGCTTGCAGCATTGATAATAAGATATAACTATTTTTTTTTTATTAAATATTGTATAATTTAAATTTCTTAATAACTACTCTAAAAAAAATTCTTAGAACCGCCACTAATTATGGTGGAGCAACTCAACTTCTAACAGATGACTATTAAAAGAAAACCAACCAAATTTGGGCAGGTAGTGGCGAAGGAGATTATTTGTACTCCTATTTACTTTCACAGAACAGCTGGTTGAATCAAAATCTGAATAATTGGGGTTGGCTTAATTACCAACCCACGAGTTGTATTGAAATTATATATAAACGTACAAAATAAAACTATTAGATTATTTGATTACAACTTACAAGTTACAACTGAAAATCCTAGACAAAAGCCAAGGATAGAAGATAATGATGAGACCTTTGAATTTTAAAAAAAAAAATACAATAGTTGGAACCAAATCCTCTGCAAGTTTATCTGAAAGTTGCAAAAGCATTTGAATTGGAATTTCGATTCACAACCTGATCTGTAGAGGCAACATGAGCTGTAGATATAAGGCATTTATCTTAACAGGGTCTAGAAATTACAAGTAAATAAGTAATCAAATTCAAATGGCACATTATGCATTTCTGTATAAACAGAGAAATGGTATCCTTGAATCATGTACCTATGTAAAACTTAGTTAACGGTCAGACTCAGTAGTGATGCCCTTCAGCTCACCTAAATAGAGGCTATTTCAATTTCATATTTCCTCATCACGGGAGTAGCGCCTACAAAGGTCATTTGAGAGGAGTATTCTGAATTAAAAGTGTTATCAGTCTGTGTTGGATGGGAATTTGCGTTATCCCAAGGATTAGCAACCAACAAGTGCTGGAATGGGTTTAAAGGTGTAGGAATCTCTACCGCTCCTTCCAACATCCTTACCACAACACTCATCAGAGGTCTTGATTCAGGCCTATACTGAACACACCAGAAAGCTACCTTCATCATTCTCTCTGCTGTCTCTCTATGTTCCTCCTCTATCCCACAAACTATGCTCAACTCTCCCATTTCTCCATGTTCGAACTTTTTCCAAACCAACATTGGGAACCACAATTGGCTATCTGAAAGACTGTCATCATGGTTCCTTCTTTTCCCAATGATCTCAAATAATAGCATCCCAAAGCTATAAACATCACACTTGTGGGTTATAGGATATGGCATCCACATTTCTGGGGCAGCATAACCAGGAGTTCCCCTTCCTCCTGTCAGAGTGATATGTGTATTTTCCCTGTTAGATAGCTTGGCCAAACCAAAATCAGCTACCTTAGGCAAGAAGTTTGCATCCAAAAGAATATTTCCTGGTTTAATATCGTAATGAATTATTCGTTGTTGACATTCTTCGTGCAAGTATGCAATCCCTCTGGCTGTCCCAACTGCAATCTCATGAAGCTTTTCAAATCCTAAGATCTTGTTTTCACGGAACAAATACTTGTCAAGCAAGCCATTTCCCATGTATTCATAAAAAAGTGCTCTCAGGTTCTTCTCAAAACAGAAACCATAAAGACGTACCAGATTAAAGTGATGAACTCTTCCTATTGTACTCACTTCTGCCTTGAACTGATCCTCGATTCTCTTATCAGAATTCCCATACAGAACCTTCACTGCCACTATGGATCCATTACTAAAGATCCCCTTATAGACTGATCCAAATCCTCCTGAACCCAACAAATTAGTGAAGTTGTCTGTTGCAATCCTGAGCTGCTGAGAGGTAAATTTGATTGGTTTCTCTCTTTCCATATCGTTGAGAAATTTATTTATGGTGGTGAATGTTATAAATCGTGAGTCTGGACTAACATTTTTGCCAACAAACCATTTTTGGCATGCCACAACGAAAGAAACAAATGTTATAAAGATGGCTGCAGAGTGTTAAAGAACTTAATAAGAACCACACTGCTGTTCAGAATTATTTTTAATAATAATGAACTCTGCCACTCCTTGTCAAAAATAATAATAATGAACAAAAATAATAATTAACCAGATCTCAGATGTTTTTAGGATCCTGTACAAATTCAATGCACTTTGCTATTCCATACATAGGTATATTGATATAGTATACTCAACCAGGAAAGTGATACTTCCACTTCCAACAAATTCTGCAATACAAAAACATTTCCAAGTTCAAGAACCTCCAATAAACATTTCCAGTTAAACAGAAACTAAAATAAAATATTAAGTTACCATCCAACAAGGATTTTACACACTGTACTTTGCTTGAAATATCTTTAGCTTTTGCATCCCTTTTTCCATGAAGTATTGAAATTCAAAATGTTTTACAAGGTAATAGAATAATAGGAATTGAAAATACAAGAGATTGCAATAAAGACCAAGTAAGTGAAATAATATCATGTTATTTAGGTTTACCTATCTAAAAACAATATCATGTTATTTAGGTTATACATTTTCCATTGCAGCTTGAAAGTTCACATGCATGATTTCAACAAGAAAACTAGTTGTTTCTTTGATACTAGCATAATTGCTTTTAAAAAAGTGGAGGAACATGTGTCACAATCTATATTGAATCTGAGTTATGTTTTTTATCTGACCAGCTCAATGGAGATCAGAAAGTGTGTTAGAAATATGGATGAATTTTTATTACAGAAAAAAATTAGCATTGCAGGGCAATTTCTTTTTTTACTGGAAACTTATGCACAGAGCTAGTGGGAACCGAGGACCTCGCACTCCCCACTGTTACAAAGTAATCAAATTCAAATAGCACATTATTCTTATTATTATTATTATTATTATTATTATTATTATAAAAAGGTATCCTTGAATGTACATATGTAAAAGATTAGTTCACTGATCAAACTCACACACACAGACTGATGCTCTTCACCCACCTAAGTAGAGGCCATTTCAATATCATACTTCCACATCACGGGAGTAGCGCATACAGAGCTCATTTGAGAGGAGTATTCTGAATTATAGTTGCTATCTGTCTGTGTTGGACGGAAAGGTGCATTAGTGCAAGAAGTAACAACCAACTTGTGCTGGAATGGATTAAAAGGTGTAGGAATCTCTACTTCTCCTTCCAACATCTTCACCACAACATTCATCAAAGGTCTCGATTCAGGCCTATATTGCACACACCAGAAAGCTACCTTCATCATTCGCTCTGCTGTCTCCATATATTTCTCCTCTATCCCACAAACTATGCTCAACTCTCCCAGTTCTCCACATTCAAACTTTTTCCAAACCCACCTTGGGAACCACTCTGGGCTCTTTGGAAGACTGTCATCATGGTTCTTTATCTTCCCAATGATTTCACACTTTTTGGGTTATAGGATATGGCATCCACATTTCTGATGCAGCATAACCAGGTGTCCCCCTTTCTTCTGTCATGGTGACATGTGAATTTTCCCGGTTAGAGAGCTTGGCCAAACCGAAATCAGCTACCTTAGGAAAGAAGTTTGCATCCAAAAGAATATTTCCTGGCTTAATATCATAATGGATTATTTGTTGTTGACATTCTTCATGCAAGTAAGCAATCCCTCTGGCTGTCCCAATTGCAATCTCATGAAGCTTTTCAAATCCTAAGATGTTGTTTTCACAGAATAAGTACTTGTCAAGCGAGCCATTTTCCATGTACTCATAAACAAGAGCTCTCAGGTGCTTCTCAAAACAGAAATCATAAAGACGTACAAGATTAAAGTGATGAACTCCTCCAATTGTACTCACTTCTGCCTTGAACTGTTCCTCAATTCTTTTATCAGAATTCCCATTTAGAAGCTTCACTGCCATTATGTCTCCGTTACTAAAGATCCCCTTATAGACTGCTCCAAGTCCTCCTGAACTCAACAAATTAGTGAAGTTGTTTGTTGCAATTCTGAGCTGCAGAGAGGTAAATCTGATTGGCTTCTCTCTTTCCATATTGTTGAGAAATTTATCCATGGTGGTGAATGTTATAAATCGTGAGTCTGGACTAACATTGTTGCCAACAAACCATTTTTGGCATGCCACAACGACAGAAACAAATGTTATAAAGATGGCTGCAGAGTGTTAAAGAACTTAATAAGAACCACACTGCTGTTCAGAATTATTTTTAATAGTAATGAACTCTGCCACTTCTTGTCAAAAATAATAATAATGAACAAAAGTAATGAACAAAAACAAAGTTGGAAAATAAATAAATTTAAAGGATGGATTTAAAATCTTACCAAAGCCTAGAAGAAGAAGTTCTGTTGGAGACATTATTCAGGAAATAAAATACAGACTTAAAACTACCCCCACAAACTCTATAGTCTATGGCATGTGAAAGAGATGAACTTATAAGTAAAAAACGGCAAATAAATGATTGGTACAACATCAAGTTCGCATGAAAAGAGAGAATAGCACATCTTGAATTCAATGAAACTTCCAAAATGAAAGCCATGTTTTGACCAATATTCCTAGTTCAATTCATTAATCCCTCCCTTCCTACTATGAATATACATGAATCCATGTGGGGCTTGGCTTGCTTATTGAAATGGTAAAATGACAAGCCTGCCGGCCTGGCCATAACATGAACATATAAGTCATAAGACTATGACATGCAGAGGAAGCAGATATGTATAATTTGTCCTCTGTCAGGCACCAGCAGTAATCCTATAAGTTTTATAATGTAAACGAATGCGACTGCTGATTATAAAATCATCAAAATTAGTGATAAAACAATGTCAAATGCATGGTGAAAAAAAAAAATCCAAATCTACATAGTTCTTGAATACAAGGAAGAAGCACTAAGTCGCGTCGATGTTGCCACAAAATCCTTACCTAGCTTATGCTGGTGAATCTTTGTCGCATGTAGATTCATCAAACCCTCCGCTCTCGATTCAAACTTCTCAAAAATTATTATTAGTCATCAATTCTTCCTTAAAAAGAGTCACTGTCTTGATCTCATATTCTTAACCACATCATTCGTCCAAGTTCTCATTTTTGTGTTATTATTTGACCATTAATTCTCTGCCACTTATTTATGTTATTCACCAAGCACAACCAACAGATCTAGCAACTTCCCGAGCTTAATTTTGTAAGACCTTGAGTTCTTGGTCAAGCTTATTTGCTTAAAGATGAGACATAATAGAAATTTTAGCAAATAATTTGGCTTATCTCAAATAAGCTAGCCAAATGCTTACCAAAATTCTTTGTGTCCATTTGGTTGGGATGATTTAGGAGAGGATAGAAAATAAAGAGAATAAAATTTTGGGGGGGAGGGGGGGGGGGTGGAGAGAGAGAGAGAGAGAGAGAGAGAAAGAGAGAGAAGGCTTTTGGTTGTTTAGTTGAGAGATGAAAATGGAGTGAATTTTGGTGGGGTTTAGGTGTTCTCTCCTCGGCCTGCCAAAAATCAATCTCTCTAATTTGAGAATAAAATGGAGGAAGGGGGTAAAAGGAAAGTGACTCATTTACATCCTTTTCTTTTGTATTTTTTTCTTTTTCTTTTTGAATCAAACGATAGTTTTGGGACTTGAGAGTAAATATATACCAATTACATTTCTCATTCTCTCATTTTTTTTTTTCCCAACCAAACAAAGAAAATTTACATCTTTTTACTTTTCCATCTTCTCAACCGAACACACATGGTAGAAAATAAATCTCTTCTATCCTACTAATTTTTACCCACTGAATTATAATTTTCGTGTTATCCACATATGTGGTTTGGGACAGATTCGTTTTGCCTATTTCTTGTTTTAAAAGTGGGAGTTTATTAATTTTTGTAACTCCCTTATCAGCCAAATTTAAAAAAAATAAAATAAATATTTTGATTTTGTCCCCTAAAGTTTAAATTTTTAATTAAGACCCCTAACATTTCATAGGGTTTGGAAACAAAGTCCTTCAATCCATGTCCAATGTTGATGTGTTTGCTAAGTGCCAAATAAGCACCAATAGCACACATTTTTTTTAACAACCCACTTCCCTTGAGATGATGACATGTCAGAGGGAGATATCACCATTTGAAAAGGGCATAATCTCTCAAAATACAAAAATCACTGTGTGAGAGAAAACAAGGCTGCGCTGATACACACGAAGCTTCTAGGTAAAAAAATCAAGGCAAAAGAGAGGAGAATCAACAAAAGCTAAGGGAGAGGGAGGTGATGTAAAAGATAAAAAGAAAAGAGAAAAAGACACCCTTCTACCCCCTTAAAGCTAAAGATTCGATCTTGGTTGACAAAATGCCATATTTGATACCAGTCAAACCACACAGATAAAACAGATCCATCCCACACCATAGGTGGAAAAACTGTAATTATCCCTAAATTAAACCATGTCTATTTTATTTCAAGTGCAATGACCAACCATGTCTCCCATTCTTCCTAAAAACATGTCACATAGTCCAAAGGCAAACCTTTAAACTGCAATTCCATAAAGCCTTCACTTCAGCCAAAATCCAATCACTCTCGACATTCACAATAAGCCACAAGCATAAATTCCCTCTTGAACGGCTGTGAATTCACATGAACCAAACAATGTGACAACTTGTTGACCGCAATCCAGTATTCTACAGATGAAAATGGCTATTGTTTTCTTAATCTAGTCTACAATCATTAACATCATTCATTTATGTATCCATCCATCATTTATGCCCACCCTGCTCTCCACACCTTTTTAAATTAAGAGAAATATTCTGATTCTGAGTAACCTAATTACATTAACCATCACCTATATCAGTTCAATAATAATATGGCTACATGCTTAAAAGGCCCTCCCACAATCGGAAGTTACAAATAATTGCTTTTACTAAAATACAATACAAATTCAAAACACATTTAACAGTACCAAGGTACACAAGCCAAAAACTTGACCCAAACTAAATTAGGTAACACTTCAAGGCAGTACTTGAATAAAAAGTTTGGCTAAAAAAAAAAAAAAAAAAGAGAGATTACATGCCTCAGGCCATCACACAACCAAGTTCAGTTAGCTGTTGCACTAGGAGAGAGAATTGCATTAACCAGATCACAGATGTTGATCAAAGGATCGTTTACAAATTCGATGCAATTCTGCTATTCCATAGATAGGTATATAGATATAGTATACTCAAAAGTAGAGTTTGCAGACACTTCCACTTTCAATAAATTCTGCATAACAAAAACATTTCAGAGTTCAAGAACCTCCAATAAAAATTCCACTTAAAGCAGAAATTAAAAATCAAATATTAAGTTACCAGCCAACAAGCATTTTATACACTCTGTATTTTGCTAGATAAATCTTTAGCTTTTGCATCCCCCTTTTCCTGCAGTAGTGAATTTCAAAATGTTTTACATGATAAAGGAATGATAGGAGCTGAATAAAAGAAACTGCAATAAAGACAATGTATTTGAAAATCTATCATGAAAGCTAGGTTAGACATTATCCATTGCGGCATCAAAGTTCACATGCATTATTCCACACTCCAAAATAAAAAATATAAAAATATATAATAATAATAAATAAATAAAAACTAGTTGGTTCTTTTTTATAGTTACAAGTACAACAACGGAGTTGGGCGGATTTGAAAAGGCTCTTAGCAAACTAGTTGTTTCTTTGATATTAGCATAGTTGCTTTAAATCAAGTTAAGGAACACATGCCACTGTCTACATTGAATCTCAGTCATGTTTTTATCTGACCAGCTCGATAGCAATCCCTTTTTTCTATTTCTATTGGTAAGTTATACGGGGACCTAGTTGGAACCAAGGACCTTACCCTCCCCATTTTTACTAGTGCAGGAAGTAGCTATACCAGGGCAATTCCTGTACCACAGGGAAGCAACTTCGCAGAGAAATGCCAAACAATTCCATTTGGGGTAGCATTTTCACTTTTTTCGCAAGGTCTAACTCATCCAAACAGGCAAACCAGATTCAAAAATAACAATCCTACCTTAAACCAGAGAGAAAGATGCAATGCTGTGACTGTCTGTCCTTAACCAGAGTTTACTAAATTTTAACCCAAAAAGCAGTTATGCACTGAATATTACAGTCTTAGATCAAGTTTATTTTATTTTAACCCAGTAACCAGTAATGCACTGAATATTATGGCCTTATCTAGGATGCATAGATACTCCATTTTTGCTCACATACCCATATCCGATACGTATTGTACCAATATCATACTGGATACCTCTAATATACACACCCAATCAATTTTTTTTTTTTTTTTTTTTTTTATGTGCCAATACATCTAGGATGCATCTGTGATACGACTTAGATATCATTGTAACCCAATCCCAATAGTGAGAGATAGCCCAAACTTGTAAGAATTTTTATTTATATGCTTCATATATTGGTTTCAATGTTGAATTCTTATCTAGTTATCTTTTATTTATTCTTTTGGGTCTTGATTTGTATTCTACACAGCAGTTAATGGTTATGGATTCACTTTATCATTCATTATTGCTTTTAAATTGATATATGCTTAACAATATATATAAAATATATCTAATAAGTAATTAATACACATATCCCCAACGTATTGTACCCTAAGTTTTTCAAGAAATGTTGTATCCTCATACCCATACCCATATCTGTACCCATGTGTCTTAGGGCCTTATATCAGAGTCCATACTAAGCAAAGGAAGATGATGTCTTTGATATTAAGCAAAGGAAGGAGCTGAAGACCCCTTCCTAATAATCTCATTATATCAATGGGAGTTGCATTCAGTGGGATCATATTTGTAGGTAGTACTGCAAGTAGAAACTGATAGACAGGAATATGAGGTCTATGATAGTAAGCAAAGGAAAGAGCCACAAACCCCTTCCTAATACACCACATGGAGGCTTTTAATATATCATGACGTCAGAAAACCTAGTTTCACCTAAGCTGCACAATTCAATCAGTAGGAGACATTCTTTGTTATCCCTCAACTCATGTTGCCGCTTAGCCAGTATCAGTGAAATTATTGCTAAATCAATGGAATTCTGGCGCTTAGACAGTATTGGTGAAAATATTGGTAAATCAATAGTATTCACAGAAAATGAAATCACATATCACTTATCAGACAATAGAAACTTGCAAAAAAGAAGATGAGGTCACTAATATTGGGGAAGAACAAGTTCAACCACACAAGCAGAGCATAGTCCTACTAAATTTCTGAGCAGCATGCTAACCTATTAAAAGGATATTCCATATCTAAGATACAACTACTGCAAGTAGTTTCATAAGCAACTTAGCCCTATGGCAGATGTAATTTAATACCATGCTATATATTTTAAATGAACAGAAAACTTAATGAATCTAAATTGTTCAATTTATTAAGGAATCACAAATCAATTGTGTGTATGCTTGGTTACTACACCACCTACTAGCTTAAGTTTTTGAGTTGGATGCTTTAAGATGGTATCAAAGCATGGTTTATTTGTTCTTCGACTACATGCGCCAGGCCTATTAGTCTTTGTTTGAAACTAAAAACCCCATATACTTCTAATTTGAAACTAAAAACTCCTGTACTTTGAGAAATGTCCAAATTGACCCTTTGGTCAGCGTTCCATTAGTTTAATTGACAGAAATACCATCACATCACATGACAATAATTTCATAAAAATTAAAATTTAATAATAGAGAAAAAGGTTCTAAAATCCATTTCAATTTTTTTTTTCTTCTTCTACTCTCTCTCGCTCCCCTCAGCAGCCAGTAAATTGCATAACATAGCGCACACAAAATTCAAAAACCAATGGGCAGGGCAAAGTTGGTGAAAAAGGGCTCACAAGTAATCATTGAGGTTTCTTCCTTTTTTTTTTTTTTTTTTTTTTTTTTTTTTTTTTTTATGAAGGATTAAAATCCCATGGTGGCGGTGGTATTGAATGGATCACTTGGCTGGCATTCATGGGCTTTGGGTGGACAATTCGGGATGGTGGATATGGCTTGGGGCAGTATGGGTTCTTGGTGTTGTCAAATTGCAGTAGTTTCATATCTAAGAATCAGGATATCCAAGTTCAACTAAACAAGCAAAGCATGGCCGTCCAACTAAATTTCTGAATGACAGCATGCTACCCTATTAAATGGATATTTCAGATCTAAGATACAGTTGGACCACTCCACTTACTGGCTTAAGTTTTTGAGTTGGATGCTTTAAGATGGTATCAGATATTGGTTTATTTATTCTTGGAATCTGTGCACCAGGCCTGTTTGTCTTTGTTTTGGTTGGGTCATAGGACGAGTTTGTCTTCATTTTGGTCTATATTGGGCCTAGTCAACCTGGATGTAAGAGGGAGTTTTCGGGTTAAATGCTTTAAGCCTTTAATAGAACTAACTTTCTAAAATCACAACAAAAGAAATCAAAGAATAATGAATACGTTCCCAAAAAAAAAAAATAATTAAGATTAATCTTGATCAATGATGTAGCAAAGGCCCAATGAAACAATATAATCATTGCAAAGTAGTAATTGCTTAAAAGCTACTCCCCATATACCTTCAACAGTCAATATCAACATATTGTACCCAACCAAACCATTCCACTAAAGCTGCTAAAATTCAGAGAACCAAAGTCATAAGAAATACTCAGTGCACATTTACTTCAAAATCAAGTGCTTACCAATCCCTTGCTCTCATAATAATCATCTAGCGCCCATTGATACTTGGACTGGTTCAACCCAAACCACCGCGCCAAATGGTCATCCAAACTTGAATGTGCTGCATAATACCCAAATAATAATAATAATAAATTGTCCGGTTACAAAGAAAACATAAACAACAATATCATTACTAACCAAAAAACACTCAATCACATAATTTCAATACAAAGCATTTGAGAAAAAACAAAATCCCCCACCAAACCCAGCCCCCAACAACCAATTCCCACTTAGACTATCCTACCAACTTCAGCTTTCATAGATACAACAACAACAACAACCACCAAGCCTTAGTCCCAAACATTTTATCTATCCTTTTCCGCCATTCTATTCTATCCAAAGTCATAAATGACATGTTTATTTTTACTATTTCTATTAATCTTATTTCTCCTCCATTTTCTCAGTAAGTACTTAAAAAAATTTAGTTAAATTATATGTTTTTTCCATTAACAAATGAGCATAAAGCACACATTTTTGCAACTGGGTTTTTCATATTCCTTCTCATTTCAACCAAAAACCAAAGAATCATAAAAGAAATCCATATAAACTGAGCCAAAACTGAAAAAACCCACATACCATTTTGGACCTTGGTGACAGCATTCTTGAAGAAACCAACAACAGAGTCATTGGAATTTGGGGACTGAAGAGACTTAGTGAACTGTTGCGGCGGAGGCTGCACCGGAGGCGGCGGAGGAACCACGATCTTCTTGGGTGAATCGAAGACAGGTTGCTGAAAAGGCTTTGGGGAAGGAGTGGATGGTGGGGTCATGAACACAGTGTATGGTCCAATTTTGCCGATCATCGGAGGAGGCGTTGAGTCTCTGTTGATAGCCATTGAGGAGTGAAGAGAAGAAGAGCTAGAGTGAAGTGAAAGACAGTGAAGAGTAGAGAGAGAGAGAGAGAGAGAGAGAGAGTGAAGCTAAAGAGTAAAGAATAAAGTTGGAGAGAGAGAGAGTGTGTGTTTGCACGCAACTATATCTTTGTCTTTGGAAGATTTAGGGACACTTTGGTAAAGTAGTTTGAGTTTGTTTGTATTTTTTTGAAATAGGAGATGTGTGTAATATTATTTAAAAATTAAAAATATATTACTAAGGTATTCTATCAAATGAGCTTTAAACTTCTTTTTTTGTAAGGATTAGGAGTTGTTAATTTTCTTACTATAATATCAATGCCAAGCGTGCTTTTGGTACAGTTTAAAAAGTTAGTTTTTTTTTTATTTAATAATTTATTTAGATAAAGTTTTTTATGGCAAATGAAAAAAAATTAATTAATATTTTGACAGTTTTTTTTTATTTTTCATAAAAGTGATATCAAAACTTTCCTAAAATAAATTATTAACGAATGCCCTAAGCACTCATTAACATGACCCTTTTACTATTATTTATAGATTTTATTACACTTATTAGTACTATTTATGAGTTCCACTATACTACTTCAGTTATCTTTTTAGCTTTATCTATAATATTTTTAACAAAAAGTTTTTAATTTCAGCTAAATAAGTTATTTCTAAACAGACAAAAAATATGAATGTAAATCCTCTGTTTAATGTGTATATGTTTTTTAAAATTTGACTATTGGTCTCTAAAATCTAACCCATGAACACTTTTGGGGAAGAGGATTTTCTAAGTTTCAAATCCTATTCATTTCGTCCATTTTTTTTTTTAATCTTATTGCGTATGATAACTTTTAAATGTTATAAAAATCAGTACATTTTAAATTTATAAAATTTAATCTGAACCAAAAAATTGATGAAATAAGACTTGAAATGGAGAGCTTCATTTCATAAATAGTAAAAATGATTATTTTAAGAGACTTAAAAAGATTGCTTTAAATTTTAAGGATTAAAACCGATCATGAACTAAAGTAAGTACCAACCTTATATTTACTATAAAAATAAAAATAAAAAAAAGACATGCATGTAGCATGCTATAGTTGGTTAAAAATAGAGGGGTAGAACAGAAGAATTTGATTCATGTGATAACATGTGTGTCTGGCTTGGAATGTTGTGTGGGGACTAAAGATGTTTTGGCAGTTGGCAACTTGGGCATTTGTTTTTTTACTCGATTAATGTTGTACTTGAAAACTTGGGTAAGTTTGGCCTGCACTTTGGAGTGTTGCGGTGGAGTGGGTAACTATTAAGTATTAACTATTGACTAGTAGTACTGTACTAGTAACATCTGGGAAGTTCAAAACTTTTCAAAATGGAAACCAAAACAACATTGACTACCCTATTGCTTTTTTTTCAAATATTTCATGTTTGTGTTAACAAAGATCATGAAAATTCAGCCAAAAAAGAAAGAGATAATAGTTTATGAGAGATGCTACGTCTACAACAATTTTACAACAAATCACAAGTGGTTAGTTGTTATTAGTTCAAATTTGAAACTAACACTAAGATTACTTTTTTGCCCCAACAATAACAATCAGTAACAACCTGTCACTTAGGATTTGTTATAAAAATATTGTAAACATATCATTTCTCATAGTTTATTGGTCTTGGATTTTGCCTAAAATAGAAGTTCGTACAATCACACTACTAGATTTAATAGGATTTTAAGTGTTATTTTGAAGAAAATAAAGCTTAGTAAGAAACATTTAAAACACTTCATATATCTTTTTATTAGATGTAAATTTCAAAAATGTAACTGTTGAATTGTATGCTCTTATTATATCCTTCATGCTTACAAAATTTCAAGAAGAATAAAAATTAATAATTATGTAATCAATCAAATATTTAAATTTCTAGTTTTTGTGATCTAAAATTATACATAAAAAAATAAATTTATTGATCGAATAATAAATAATATTAAATTTGAACGAAATTTGACGTGCATATTAAGCATATAAAGAACATGTAATCTAACGGTTAGATTTTCAAAATTTATATCCAACAAAAAAATATATGATTAATTTGGAGAAAAATCTTGTCCAACAAAAATCTTCTTTACTTGATCTTGTCGCATGTCACTTATATGGATCATATTAACGGATGTTCTAAATACATTTTATTGCGAAGACTTTTATGGGAAATATAAAAAGTTTCAACAACATTTATTATTTTGTTATTCTCTCAATAAAATGTTTTTTAAAAATAGTTCCTAAACTAAACCCTTAAAACATTGGTTAACATTTCTCATAAAATATTCCTAAAATCGATTGCAGAAGAGTGTCATCAATGATCATATCAAAACCCTAAAATCCGTGACATGCTCAATATAAGTCCAAAAGTAAGTCTTCGCAAATTCTATCGTCAAAACTTTCGGTTAAAATGTATTTAGATCAACCATAGGACTAGTGAATAACTAAGTCTTCGCAAATTCAATAATTCAAATGGTATAGATCTATAGCAACCAAAAGCCACAGACTTTAGAACTTATTCTTTATTTTTTGTCTCACATCATTCATAAAACAAGATCTGGAATTCCCTAATATTTTATTATTAAAAAACTATTAAATTTTGGAATTTAATTTTGTTGTTCAACGACTTTTACAACCTTCTTATAAGAAAAAAGTCTCATCTAAAACAAAGTACCCTTTCAATTTGAATGAGAATTCAGTGGGTCTTCGTCAGACCGACTTTAAAGTCTCGATCATTCAAACAACTATTTTCGATTGTTTTGATAGGAGTTTTTGCAAAAATTTTGTTTTTTTTTTTTTGGATAGCAATCTTGAGAAAAATCTAATAACACAACAAAACCTTACAATATTCTCAAAACAATCTTGTTTTGAGTTGCGGTGGGTTCGGATATAATACATATATATTTTATTTTATCTCATTTTATTTGGACCTTTGGTGGGCTAACAACTCAAATTATTGTAAAAATGTTGTTCTTCTTGGAACAACGCACACAAGGTTGCTCAGTGCCTTTATAGCTTAGAATTTTACTGTAAGCCCTCTTCCCTTCTCTCTAAAATTCTCTTTATCTTTCAAGCTTATTTTCTTGAGAGTTCTTGTTAGTCTAGCTTTGCTTTTAATGTTTTAATATTCCCTTGATTCAAAGAACTTTTGAGAGATTCAAACCATATCCAAAACACTCTTTTCTATTTAAGTATGATGATCATACTCTAGATTTTTTTATAGTGTGTGATTTTTTTCTCTGCTTCTTTTTTCCAATAATTTAGTTACTATATGAGAGAGAGGATTTAAATCTTAAATGTCTCGGTTAAAAACACTAAAAAATATCAACCAGCTGATACTAAGGGTCCGTTTGGATACAACTTATTTTTGTTGAAACCGAAAACTTAAAACACAGTAGTAAAATAATTTTTAAATGTGTGAATAGTACCGTGAGACCCATTTTTAATATTTTTTAATGCGAGAACAGTGCATGCACTGTTCATGAACAATGAATTTTGTCTTTGAAAGTCAATAATTGCAGCTTATTAAAAAAATAAAAATAAATAAAAAAAAAAAAAGAAGGAAATGTGAAAAGACTAAACGCAGACGCAAGATTAAGTTGAATTCAAACACATACTAAATATGGTTGTGTTCTCTTGGTCATAAAGAGTTCGTGACGCACACATAGAATCACGAACTTTTTGCTAAAAGTACTGTAGATAAAAGTAAAAGTTAGTTGAAATAGTACAGTGATATACATGAATAATACCAAAAAGTGTAGTGAGACGCATAAATAGTAGCAAAAATAAGCTGAACAGTAAAATAAGTTGGCAAAAATAATTTTTGCCAAACGAACATATAAATAGTAATTTTCATGGTGTTGTTTGAAGAATGCACTTGTTGAAGACAAAGCTTGGGTTGCTTCAAGTTTCTGCTTTTAACATCATACAAAATATTTTCTGCTTTTAAAAAGTAGAAAATGTTTTCCATTCTATTGAACTTTTTTTTTGGTTAAGCATAATAGATTAAATGTTTTTTCCCTCCATACCAAACACCATGGATGAGAGTGTGATCCTCTATGCTAAATAGTAACAATAGATTAAATGTTTCTTTCTTTTCTTTTCTTTTTTGTTAACCATAATAGATTAAATGTATCTATTTTTTTTTTTTCATAAAAAAAATATATAGAAACAATAGAGTGCTAGTTGTGATCCTCTTTTATGCTAAATAGATTGAACTCAAAGAGTCAAGAGTATTTTCCATGGATAAACAGCCGTGGCTCTATCACCAATCCCCATTTGTTATGGGTTTTACTTTCGATATTGTAAAAGCTAAGGATGAGGGCATTCGTAAGTTCTATAATTGAACATGTTCGGCTAACCACATTGGATGGTTGGTCCCAATTTATAATGCCAAGGAGAAGATGTATGCCAAGCCCAAGCTCAGGCAATAATTGACAAGAGAGGAATTCCACTTCGAAAACAAGCATCTGGATATACTAGTGACAACCTTTGAAGGCAATCCCATAGTCAAGAATTTTAACCTTCAATTGCCTACCACAAATTATGAGACGATTAACAATGGAGGATGGTGACACAGTTTCCGAGTTCTATGCTACTTGGTGATGTTATTAACTCTCTTTTTACACTAGGTGAGCCCATACCTGAGCATAGGGTAGTGAAAAAGATTTGCGATCTCTTCCTAGGAGATTTAAACCTAAGATTATGACCATTAAGGAGTCCAAGAACTTACATGAAATTGAATTGTCTAAACTCTTCAAACATTTGAACTCAACTTAGAGGAGTCTATGAAAGAGAAAGGCTTTGCCTTTAAACCCACTACGATTGAGTTTAGTAAATCAGAGGAAAATTGAGAGGTGATGAGAAGCAACTTGGCTACTTTGTAAGAAGTTCAGAAAGATCAACTATATCCCATGAAAAACCAGCAATGATGGCAATGACTCCAAACAGGACGAAGTGCTCAATTGCTTTATACGCATTAAAAAAAAAGGTTTATAAAATATACTCCATGAACAAGATCTTACACAAAATTGTATTCTTCATGAAGTGCACGTGGGAGGGGATCCACCACTCGTATGGGAGGTGTGAACATTACTCCATGAGTGACTAATGATTTCGCGTAAAGAAGTGACATAAAATGAAAATCTCCACCCCCAAATAAAAAAATAAAAAAAATTCTTACAGAGGAAGGAAACAATTGTCAAAATGTTTCAAGTTATTAAAGAAAAAATTTATATAGGAAGGAAAAAAAAAAAAAAAAAAAAAAAAAAGACAGGATGTAAGCTAAACAAGCAAAGATAAAGGCAGCAAATGAAGAAACCACGTCCCCCTTGGGGCTGGAAAAATATAGTTACTTATAAAAAGAGAACATTATCATAAACAGTGCACGGTCAGAAAGACTTGATCTGGTCACATTGTGCACCAACATGTACCGCAAAGATGGGGGGCGTGGCTTCTTCATGGTCCTGCCTCATGACCTTGCTTCTCTTGTGTGTGTATATTTTGAACTGGAAGACATATTTCAGTGAGCAGAGCAGAACAGAGTTTTCATTACATATAAGAGAGTCAAGCAGTACTGATACTATAAACATGCACCTTTCTCCTTTTTTTGCACCGCACCAGATTACAGAACCCAAACTAAAGCAACAAATGGGCGGAACAAGATACTAAACCTACATATATAAAACCTACCTGTCTACCAAATACTACTAATAACCTAAAAAGAAGAATAATTCATTGTGCATACTAAAGAGGAAAGTCTCACACAAACCTCACAAGAAGAAACACGTTCTCAAGTCACCATCGAAACTCATTAGTTTATCCCAAGCCAGAACAACCCCATACAAGAAAATGCATTATGAACAACCACCTAAAGACGAGTCCTGACTAGAGCAACGTTTTTATCAAGAGTTATTAGCGACCAAACCAACATACTGTGCAGACCAATTCCTAGGAATGTTTTCACATCTTGCAGTTGAAGGCTCCTAGTGCCCCTTTTCAACAGCTTATTATTGTCCAGATCAGATGACAGAACTTGCCAGTGATAGCTCATGGAGCTCGCTCAGCATCCACTCCTCTCCAGTTTGACCACCAAGAACAATAGCCCTTGTGCCCCCAACAACACAAGTACTATGACCCCAAGCAAATCTCGGAGGTCGCCCAGGTACGTTTAATATCCTCCATGTAGGCTTCTCATCTGTTGGGTCCAGGAGATAAAGCTGTGAGGCAGAGTGGAGACCAGCCACAGACCCACCAAAGATCAGGATTCTGCCACCTGGGAGACTCACAGCCACATGATCAAGTCTTGGTGGAGGAGCTATGCCCCTGGATTTCCAGCCCCAGGCATTCCACTCCCAGTTACACATCTCCAACAAGGTTCCTCCTCACTTAGATCCATTGTAAACACATCACTGGAACGAAAACGAAGAGGCCCACTCTTGGCCAGACCCCCAAACATCAATATTTTCCGACCACCGTATACAGACAGTGTGTGACCTAACCGAGAAGGTGGGGTCCATGTTACTGGTATCTCTCTCCAAATAGGTTTCTCCATTGAAAGATCAAGCAAAAAAGTATCGCTAAGGAGCACTCCAGAATCAGCACAACCACCAGAAACAATCAACTTGGTGCCATCTAGGGTGCAGGAACTATGCCATGATCTTGGAAGCGGAGGGGCCAATCCAGATATTTCACGCCAGGTTGGTGGCTTGGCATCCAAATCCAGCACAAAAACATCATTGAGCAAACCCTGCCTTCCACAGCCTCCAAATACCACCAAATGAGACCCATTTACACAAGAAAGTGTATGACCCCAACGACCGAGGGGAGGGGAGCTCACTTGGACATGTTGCCATTCTGGATTACTGGAATTCAAATCCAATACAAAAGTGTCATTCATCGGTTGCATGTTGACTCCTTCCCCACCAAAAAGGACAACACGATTACCAACTGCACAAGCACTGAAATTACAACGTGAGGGTTCAACAGCACCTCCAACAGTCAGTTTCCTCCATGCCGCTGCCTCAAGAGTGGTCAATTCCCTTGCCAGTCGACCCCAACCTAGTCTCTTTGCTCCGGGTACAGTCTCTAAAACACGAGTTGTTTCGCTACCCCATGCATTTTGGCAGACCATTCTCCAAAGGTCCTCATTCTTCGTCAGCTCATACAGTCGCCTACAGACAGATCCAACAGACGCAATATCCCTAGGTGACAAACGTGAAAGAATTTTCAGAGACAGCACCTCATCACTCAACTGCAATATCCCACAAACCCCACGACAAACATTTCGGTCACTCACAGGAACAGGGCGGATAGCTGACAGAACAGAACGGAACCGATCAGAAGACTTAGTAGATTCCCTTATCAAAGAACCAGGAACAGGACCCAAATCAATATCTGCTTCAGTGAACAACTGGATTCCAATAACATGAGTAATTGTTTCATCATCTCCAAATATAGGTGTCAGCCGTAATCTATTCATTAGTGGAGATCCATCTTTCCTGAAGTTCAACAACTCACCTTGAAATTCAATTCCCTCATCAATACATCTCCTAATTTCTGAAACTACTGCAGAGTCCACCAATGGGTGTCTTCTTTTTGCAAACGGTCCTCTACATTGCAAGAAACGGCTGTAACACAACCACAAGATATCAGGACACAAGAAAACAAAAAACTCTCAACAAAGTAATTAATAATGAATAAAAAATTTCTAATGATCATAGCATTAGTTTACAAGCCCAGAGGGAGAGAGAGAGAGGCAGAACAAATATTCCTGAAATTAATCCACCAGGCTTCAGCAACTATTCTAAAAATGTAAACAACAAGCTTCAGCAAACAAATGTAATCCTTTATTTGCCAAGGCATAAACTGTAAAAACCACAGATCTGTACGTTGTTCATGATATTAAACAGTTCATAACAATTACTGGGAGGCACACACGCAAAGTCCAATGTTTTTTGGTTGAATGGTGATAGTTAGAATTTATTCACTTGACAGATTGACAAAAGGATAGAATCTTTTAAGTACTTCATAAACACTAACAAACCATTATGTTGTACTAGCTGCTTTCAAGCAGCATTTACTTCAACATGACCATGCACACATGCAGATATGCATACACATCTGAAAGTAAACCATATGCAACAGGCAAACCACCACGGATAAATGGATGGTGGTAGGTATGGAAATATGGTGGCAATAACTATATGTGAAGTATACCATGTATCCCAGATAGAGAAATTTGAAAACATAAATAGATGGATGTACCAATGGTGATATGATTGTGGTAATGGCATGGTGGTGGTGGGGTGACTGGCCATGCTGACAACATAAGGATTAAGGTGAATGTATCCTATAGACATTTTTTTAGTTATCATCCACCTGCATACTACCATTTTAGTTAGAGCTCACTGGGTATCTTATTACCCAAAACACTACAACAGCAGCAGCAGTATAAAAGTCTCACTCTTACATGGAAATACTAATACAACGGATTAATTATCTAAATCTGAGTGGGCATAAAAACATTGGGAATGGATAAGTAGTTATGTACATCCTATCTCAGACCCTACTCTTGCCAACCATAACTTCCCTAAGTACCTCAATAAGCGAAGTACGAAGGTATTCATAATTGCAAAAACTTTGGCAGTGGGGTGAAAGAGACTCGAACTTTCGACCTCAGAAATACAACACTACATCATTGCTAAATATAGATAGTGAACGCTGCCCAATGTCCACCAAAGCTTTGACTAGAAAAGGGAACATTGATCATGTGCTTCAAAAGGATTTGAGACCATCAAATGATACCCTAAAATGTTTCCTAGAGCTTGCACATGAGCAACTGCATGGATCTTCAGTTTGACAGTGTAATACCAAATAAAATAGAGAGAAAAAATTATGCATCCCTTGTAATCAACCATTCAGTAACAACTTGATCTATTTGTACATCTGTATAGAGGTGAATTTTTTTTTTTTTTAGTAAATTTATTCACACAAAAATCTCTACAAAGGTGAATGACTACATGAAAGTCATCATCATCCAACTAAAATGCTTGACATGAACTAAGAAATGCTGGAGAAGAATGTAGTTTAGAGTATATATTGAAGCTACCACCGTAGTTTTAGGGTAGACACATCATTCTCCCGAAGAGAAGAAGTTTGGATGATCTACCATATATTCTTACATAATCCAATGATGGTAAGGACAAGAAATGTCCTGTCTTGACTAAATGTATAGAAGCAACAGTACTTATTAGTTTAAAGTTCTGATCAAGTAGATGTCTCTCTCACAAAATCCCATTTGATAACAAAAATGTATTTAAAAAAAAAAAAATCAGATGTATTCAACCAAAATTCCTTAAATCCAGGTACAATATCTTCAGCCAAAACCCCCCATAAAAAAATTATTTTAAAAAAATCCAAAATACACTATTGGTCCCTAAATTTCAGCCAATGAGCAATTTTAGTTCATGAATTTTAAAGTAATTGCTTTAATCCCGATGGAGTGATAACATGAAATTAGGGATAAACATTGTATTTTAAGGCTGAAAAAAAAAAAAAAAAAGTAGAAGGTTGATTCTACCACAGCTAATTACATCCAAATCAAACAATAGACCTAAACTAAAATTTAACTGAAAGCCAACTAACCTAAAAGTTCAAGCCCTAAACAAAAGTCACCAAAAATCAACAAGCCATGATTATACTTAAGCACACAAATACCTTAATTTTTTTTTTTGACAAGTAATAAGTTTTATTAATATCAAAAAGGATCACCCTAGTACACAGGGAGTGCGCAAGGGGTCAACAACTCAAAGACAAAAATTTCAAGAATCAAGGAAATCAAAATAAGAAGGGAATGATTGGTTTTGCATTGCAACCAACCAATTCAATAAAGTGCTAAAGAAAAAAGACTTGAGGTCTGGTATGGATCTCTCAATATCCTCAAAACACCTACTATTTCTCTCCCTCCAAAGACACCACATTAAGCAATGGGGCACAATTAACCAAATAAAACCATTTCGGTGACAACCAAACCTGCATTGCCAACACTCTAAGAGCCCAAAACGGATTGCGGCATAACCTAGCTTACTCCAAATAAACCCAAAACCATAGCCCATAGATCCATAGAAACCGGACAATGAAGAAAGAGATGGTCAACTGATTCACCATTACACTTGCACATGTAACACCAATCCAATATCCAAACCTTCCTTTTTTGTAAATTGTCAATCGTCAAGCATTTCCCTAAAGCAGAGTCCAAACAAAGAAAGCTACTCGAGAAGGAATCTTCTGTTTCCAAATGCTTTTCCAAGGAAAACAAAAGTTAGTAGAGCCCACTAAAATTCTATAATAATCATTAACCTTAAACCCCTTATCTCTACTAGGCGTCCAACACATCTTATCCTCACCAAACCCCCTTATTGAAGAACCATATATTGTATCCAAGAAGCCTAACATAGCCTCTAATTCCCGAGCATGCACACCTCTAAAGAAACTAATATCCCAAACAAGGACGCCCTTGGTGTACTTCATAAGTGCAACCACACTAGCCTCCTTATCCCTGCAAAATCTAAATAACTCAGGATAACTGACTGCAAGGGATGTCTCACCACACCAACGGTCTTGCCAAAACTTCACCCTAGACCCGTCACCAATATCATACAGAATATAGCGTGAAAAAGAAGGCCATCCCCGACTGATATTTTTCCATAAACCAACACCATATGGACCATTAACAGATCTGGTACACCAGCCCCCCATACACATCCATATTTCACCTCTATCACTTGCCTCCAAAAGGCATCCTTCTCAATCCCAAATCTCCATAGCCACTTCCCAAGCAAAGCTTCATTAAAAAGTCTTACATTCCTTATCCCTAAGCCACCCGATGAAATGGGGGAACAAACAGTAGCCCATTTAACCAGATGAAATTTAGGTTCATCACCAATGCCACCCCATAAAAATTCCGCTGAAGTTTCTCAATCCGGTTAGCCATAGCAACAGGGATAGGAAAAAGAGATAAAAAATAAGCGGGTAAATTAGATAGTGCTTTAATTAAAGTGACTCTACCTCCTTGGATAAGTACAAACGTTTCCACCCCGCTAATCGTCTTTCCATCTTCTCTAGAAATGGGTTCCATATGGTCTTATCCTTGACTTTAGCACCCAGAGGAAGACCCAAGTACTTCATTGGGAGAGTACCTTGCTTGCAGCCAAGTACAGTCAACAATAATTCAATATTATGCACCGTTCCAATAGGGACCAATTCTGACTTGCCCAAATTTATCTTTAAACCAAACACCGCCTCAAACCAAATAAGAATCATACGTAAAATCAAAATCTGATCTAGATCAACATCACAAAAAATTAGGGTGTCATCCGCAAAGAGGAGATGAGACACCGCCAAGGATCTTCCCTCTAAGTCACCCACCCTAAAGCCTGACATACGTCTCTCATGGACAGCTTTATCCAACATTCTTCCAAGGGCATCCATAACCAAAACAAATAACAAAGGAGACAATGGATCACCTTGTCTCAACCCTCTAGCACTCTCAAAAAATCCACAAGGAGAGCCATTAATCAGAATAGAGAAATGAATAGTAGATAGGCAAAAGAAAATCCACTGCCTCCACTTAGCAGAGAACCCACTCCGTTCTAGCAGCTTCAAAAGAAAACCCCAATTTACATGATCAAAAGCCTTCTCAACATCTAGTTTGCAAAGTAAACCCGGCAAACCAGCCTTTAATCTACTATCAAGGCATTCATTAGCAACAAGTACAGGGTCAAGGATTTGTCGGTTCTTCACAAAAGCATTCTATGATGATGAAATTATATCTTCCATAACCGTGCGAAGACGATTGGACAAGACTTTAGCAATAATTTTATAAACCCCCCCCCCCAATAAGACTAATGGGACGGAAATACCTTAAATTATCTAACCACACACAAATAACTTAAATTATCTAACCATAACCAAAGATTTAAAGACAAGGCAAACCCTACACATAGCACAAACTGCTAAGCTGAAGCTATCCAAGAATCTATATATCTCTGTCACATTTCACTGCAAATTCTTAACTAACACTGAAACAAAAGGGGCTAAATAAGGCTAACCAAAATCCAATACTGCCCTAATTGTGAGCAAATTGAAGTCTTAAAGAAAGCAAATAACAAAATTGAAATTCAAAAGACAAACCAATCACAACAGAGGACCTCTATCGGTAGCTAACATCTAAGAAGCACGGGTGCGTTTCGGGATTCGTGTGCGGGTGCAGGTACGGGTGCGGGACTCGGCAATTTTTAAAAAAGGTGGGTGCGGGTGCGGCGGGATTCGGCGATTAAAAAATTATTAAAAATATTTTTTTTATTTTTAATATATTGCTAAGCATGATTTTTCACATTATATAAACATATACCAAATTTAATAACTAAAACATGATATTCATAAATTAAATTTAAATACAACCACAAGATTAAAACTAAAAGTCTAAAACATTCCATGATGTTTGAAAATTAGAGTGGTTGTGTCTAGAATCTAGAGTGGCTGGGATGCACGGACTGAGTGAGTCAGTGAAGCAGCCGAGCAACCAGAGCACAGAGAGAAGAGAGAGACGAGCGATGGAGAATCGGAGATTGGAGTGAGGGAGGGAGTGAGTCAGTGAAGCAGCTTGGCAACCAGAGAGCACAGAGAGAAGAGAGATACAAGCAATGGAGTTCGGAGTGAGGGAGGAGTGAGCACTGAGCAGCCCAGCAACTATCAAGCACAGAGAGAAGAGCGATGGAGAGCGAGTGATGGACGGAGGGTCTTTGGGGTTTCTGGACAAACTGAGAGTGCGTGAGAGAGAGTTAGGTTTTAGGTTAAGTCAAACGGTGTGTTTTGCACCTTTTTTTTTTTTTTTTTTTTTTTTTTTTTTTTTTTTTTTTAATTTCGGCCTGAACCGGCCATATCGGCGGTTTCGGCCGATACAGCCGATACGGCCGAAACGGCCCGAATCGGGCCGAGTCGGCCCAATTTGAGCCGCGTCAGCGCGCGTCGGCTTCGCCACGTGGCCCGACGCGGCACGGACACGCGGTCGACGGTGTCCGACGCGCGTCGCCGCGTCGGTACGCGTCGGACGCGGGTGCGGCGCCTCTGGCGCCGCACCCGTGCTTTCCAGACTAACATGATACAATCATATCTATCTACTATATCACATTTCACTACAAATTGTTAACTAACAATCAAACACTGAAGCTACTTAATTACGTTGTTTGATGCTACAGTATAAGAAGAAACAAAAAGGAGCTAAGTATAACCAAAATCCAATACTGTCCTTAATTGTGAGCAAATTCTAATGTTAAAGAAAGAGATTACTAAAATTGACATTCCAAAGCCTAAAAGAAAGTAAACAAAACACAAGCCAAACCCTAACAAATGGCGAAAAAAGCTCAGCTCAAGTTGTCCAAGGAATCTATATATCTATCTACATCATATTCCACTACAAATTCTTAACTAAGGCTACCCAAAGTCCAATACTGCCTAAATTGTTAGCAAATTGAAGTCTTCAAAAAAGCAAAAACAAGAACTGAAATTTGAAAGAAAGGACTAACCAATTGTGACCGAGGACCTCTATTGGTAACTAACATGATACAATCATATCTATCTATGTTAAGAAACACTGAAGCTAGTTAATTACAATGTTTGATGCTACAGTACAAGAAGAAACAAAAAGGGGCTAAGCATAACCAAATCCGAAACTACCCTAATATGAGCAAATTCTAGACTTAAAGAAAGTGATTACCAAAATTGACATTCCAAACCCTAAAAATTACCAAAATTAGCTCAGCTCAAGCTATACAGGGAATCTATATATCTATCTACATCACATTTTGCTACAAATTCCCAAACCAAGGTTACCCAAAATCCAATACTGACCCAATTGTAAACGAATTGAAGTCTTCAAAAAAGCAAAAACCAAAACTGAAATTCGAAAGAAAGGACTAACCTAATTGCAACCGAGGACCTCTATTGGTAACTAACATGATTCAATCATATCTACCTATCTACATCGCATTTCACTACAAATTGTTAACAAACACTGAAGCTAAATTTAAGTTCTTTGATGCTACAGTATAATAAGAAACAAAAAGGGGCAAAGTATAACCAAAATCCAAAAGTACCCTAATTGTAAGCAAATTCTAGTGTAGAAGAAAGCAATTACCAAAATTGACACTCCAAACCCTAACAATTAGCAAAAACAGCTCAGTTCAAGCTATCCAACGAATCTCTATATCTATCTGCCACATCACATTTCACTACAAATTCTCAAACTAAGGCTACCCAAAATCCAATAGTGCCCTAATTGTAAGCGAATTGATATCTTCAAAAAAAGCAAAAACCAGAACTGAAACTCGAAAGAAAGGACTAACCCAATTGCGACGAAAGACCTCTATGGGTAACTAACATGATACAATCATATCTATCTATCTACATCACATTTCACAACAAATTGTGAATTAACACTGAAGGTAATTCATTACATTGTTTGATGATACAGTACAATAAGAAACAAAAAGGGGCTAAGTATAACCAAATCCAAAATCGAGGATGCACTGGCATGGAAATGGACACAGGTACAGGTACAATATGGCGACACGAGCAATTTTTGAAAAATTATAACATGATACAACAGATAGTACACCGTTACGACACGGGTACAGCACCTCAAAATGAAGCGTTCGTGCTTCCTAGTCTAAAACTAACCTAATTGTGAGCGAAATGAAGTCTTAAAGAAAGCAAATAACAAAATTGAAATTGCTACCGAGCCGAGGACCTCTTCAGCTCAATAACCAGTGACCAGTTGCAAATACCCTAAACTATCTAAGCATGACCAAAAAATTTAAAGACAATTATAGCACAAACAGTTCAGCTCAAGCTATCCAAGAATCTATATATCTATCTATCTACTTCACACTCAAACACTGAAGCTAAATTTAAGTTCTTTGATGCTACAGTACAAGAAAAAACCCAAAAAATTCAAAACTAGCAAATTCTAGAATCAAACAAAGGCAATTACCAAAATTGACATTCCAAACCCTAACAATTACCAAAATCAGCTCAGCTCAAACTATCCAAAGCAATCTCACATTCCGCCCTAATTGCGATCGAAATTGAAAAATAAAAAATAAAAAAATTTGACTAACCAATTGCGGCCGAGGACCTCCTCGGCGCGATAGCCGGTGACCAATTCGAAGACGGTGTTGACGTAGATGATAGGGTGGTCGGGCTCGAGAGCGTCGGTGACGACGAACCCACACGGCGCCGCTTGGAAGAGGTTCCCAACCGGAAAAGGCAGTGGGCCGCCATCGTTAAGCTTGAAGAACCCGACCTCGTCTTCTTCGTCTCCGCTCAGATCCGATGAGTTGTTACTGCTATCCCACTCCATCGATTCTTCTTCTTCTTCTTCTTCTTCTTCTTCTTCTTCAACCCATTTATTTTCGCACGAAGCAAACAAGGCCTAAGAGATCAGAGAGCGTTTTGGTTTTTGGTGAGAAATGAGTGGTGGCCAATGTTTTGTGCTTGGCGATGAGTTTTTTTTTTTTTTTTTTTGATGTGTTGGGTTGGGTTTGGCAGTGGTGTTAATTGATTCTTCTCTCTCTCTCTCTCTCTCTCTCTCTCTCTCTCTCTTTTTAAGTTTGAGAAATTTTTTGCTACTTTTGATTTAAAAGCTACGGGTTGATGGTTTTTATTACTTACGGTGTAGAAACCCGTTACGTTACGCTTTGGAAGTACGCGAACTCCTTACCTCTCCTGCCTGTTAGTTGAGATCAACGGATTAAATTTCTTATCGTGAAAATGATAGAATAAGAGATGAAAAATACTTTCTCGACGACATTTTTACAAAAACAAAAAAAATTATAAATGATACTTTGTTACTCATGGGCAAAAAATAATTTTAAAAGTAAGTTCAAATTAAAATTAATCGTTATAAAACAACGTTGTTTGTATTTTTTAAAAATACATATGAATGAAAAAATGTGTAGAAATACGTGTAATGTTGTTTAAAAACTGAAAACATGTGTTTAAACACATGTACCAAACAGGCCCTAATTTTTTGTAAAAATATTGTGGATGTAACACTTCTTTTAAAATATTAGAGTTCAAACTCCAATTATACATAAAACCAAATAGAATCTTAGTATTAGTCTAATAATAGGAGCAATTATTATATTAGCTGAGATGTCGTAAATTCTATATAGGGTAAACTTTATTAACCTACCCTGAAGTTTAGGCTAATATTAAACAGATTTAAAACTGTAAGGACTCAATTTGGATTGACCCGGGGTGAAGGGTTTACAGCCCAATAAGCCCAAACAATAAATTTATAGAGAGTGGGGCGAAAGGTTTAGGTGCTGACCGTCGATCACCAAGTAGGAATTTTCTTACAACGAAGAAAAGTGCTAAGAGTTTTTCTTTCAAGGGGGGAGATGCTCCTCGGCCTGTGGCCGAGGAGGCCTTATTGTTCTCCCCCCCCCCCCTATTTGTTCTACTAACTTCTCTTTTATAGTTTTCATCCTCCTATCCCCTCTCTCCATCTGTTGATCATCTATTTGCCTTCTTATCTGGCCATCCGTCCCATCAGAGGCCTTATCGGTACTCAAGTGGTTCACTCTGATCAACGTTGTCCTGCCAAGGGGTTACCTCCCCATTAATGCGGCCAGGAGGGTTAGCTGAGTGCATTAAATGCGAGAGTGACAACTTACTTTGGGGTTAGCCACTCCCTAAAGTCACCTTTGTCAGGCCGAGGACGAGGTATCCTCGGCGTGGATCCTAGGAAAATAGGCTCTCCCCCTCTCTCTCAGAAATAGCTTGTGCTCCTCGGCATGGGCCTTGGGCTTGCTATATGATGGGCCGAGGCTATCAAGCCTACGGGCCCCACAATAGCCCCTCAAAACTCTGCTGCACGTTCCCTCGAACGGGGAGGAGGGTTTTGATACATGCGGATCTACTGGACGAATGGCCTCATTTCAGTTTATACTGATGCTGGCGGCTTCTTGACTGCCCGATGCGCGTTTTTAGCGTTTCAAGATTTAATGGGTGCCCACGTTAAATTTTGACGGCACCACGTTTCCCACTATCAACGGCATGATCCTTTACTTTTATGAGCAAGCGGTTACATTTGGGGAACCCAAGGGGGAGTTTAAATGCCTGTTTGAACCTAAGGGTTTCATCATTTTCGCGCTTACAATTATTGATGCATCTGATTTGAATCTGGCTCGACTTGCACACTATCTGAAGAGTTCCGCCATATTTCTGTAAGTCTTCTTCTCCTAGTGATCCCAAAATTTCTCGATTTCACTCTTCTTTTTCTCGTTTAGAACTTTTAGTTGTCTTTGGGGAATGGGTAAGTTTAAGAAGTTGGTCGAATCCGATGAGATGATGAACAAATTATGGCCGAGGAGGCCTTATTGTTCTCCCCCCCCCCCCCTCTTTGTTCTACTAACTTCTCTTTTATAGTTTTCATCCTCCTATCCCCTCTCTCCATCTGTTGATCATCTATTTGCCTTCTTATCTGGCCATCCGTCCCATCAGAGGCCTTATCGGTACTCAAGTGGTTCACTCTGATCAACGTTGTCCTGCCAAGGGGTTACCTCCCCATTAATGCGGCCAGGAGGGTTAGCTGAGTGCATTAAATGCGAGAGTGACAGCTTACTTTGGGGTTAGCCACTCCCTAAAGTCACCTTTGTCAGGCCGAGGACGAGGTATCGTCGGCGTGGATCCTAGGAAAATAGGTTCTCCCCCTCTCTCTCAGAAATAGCTTGTGCTCCTCGGCATGGGCCTTGGGCTTGCTATATGATGGGCTGAGGCTATCAGGCCTACGGGCCCCACAAAAACATTTCAAAACTGACTAATTTAATTCTTAAAAAAGAATAAAATAGCGACTAACGGGTCTAATAGTGTTTAGAATTAAATTTGTTAGTTTTGAAATTTTTTGATCTTTAACTGACACTAACCCAAACTTCAAAAGAAGTTAATGAAATTTACCTTTCTAATGTACCTATCAAAAATTATTGTAGTGAGGGTGAAACGGTTGCCCTCGAAGTTCCATTTGATGAATAGTTGTTGTTTTGCGTTGTATGTTCGTGTGAGTAGCACGTGGCGTGGGTCGTGGGTGGGATGGGATGATGTACATGTACTGCTTTCTTAATTAAAACTAAAAACAAAACAGTCACACTCTCTTTTTGTTTCTTTTTTTCTTTTTCTTTGTTTTTGTGAGGTTTGAATTTTACATCTTGGTCACCTTCCATCCCATCCCATCCCAACCCCCAAGAAAAAATATTCCCCTAGGTGCTTTTTTTTATTTGAGGATGTTACAATCATTTTTGTTTTATTTTGTTTTGTAAACCAGTACCACCATTGTACCATATGTGAGTTAATGAAACGTTTATTAGAAACAAATTTTTATTTGTTTGTACTATTTGATTTGTATGGTCATTGGCTTGACATGGGATCCATGAGCGCTTGTGGTAGAGATAAAAAATGACACGATGGAAGTCAACAAGTCAACTTGAGGGGATCTTTGATGTTTAAGTTAGTAAAGATCTCATTCTCCAAAAAAAAAGAAAAAAAATTTGTGAAGATATTTTTAAAATATGGATTCTAATGGGCTCAATTGATAAAGTTTTTCGAAAGGTTTGAAATTTAAAACTTGTATTCACTTAAAAATCAATTATTATTTTTTTTCCATTAAATAATAATTGGGGTTATAATAGTAACATTCAACAATGGTGATGATAAGGTAGTTTTATCCATGAGAGTGAGGTAGTCATCGTAGCTTTCGTATTGAGTATTATGAATTAGTCACTTAGCACTCAAATTTAGAAAATAAATTCTATGCAGTATGCACAAACGAAATTATTAGCTTATTTTTAATCAAATAGCTTCAACAATTTCTTTATAATTATCTAAAATTGTCCAAAAATTCCATATCTATACCGGAACAAATTATAAATAAAATAAAAATCAAGAAGCCAAGCCACCATGCACAACCCCTATTCCTCAAAATCTCTAAATCTTTTTGAATCTATTCCCCCAGTTTTCCAATTAAAAGAAAATTATTCCAAACCTATCAGCAACACTCCAATGCACCAAAGCCATCATGCACAACTCACCGGCCACTATGTATATTCCTATCACACCCAAAACCCTTCCCCAGAGAAACAGAAAAAGAAAAGGTAGAAATTGCAACTGCAGAACCTACCATGCATAATGACTTCTTTCTAGGCCACCCAATTACAATGATACATTAAAAATCTCTCGTTCTCAATGCCACTTTAACCATCTTATTTTATAAACAAGATAAAGCCACCTTTTTAGATGCTTAACTCAAACCATTGGGCAGTAGTCCATCCAAAAAGTCCAAAGTCCAAGCCTTAAACATAAAAGACTTTTTGAACTGACTGTCAAACTAACTGGGTCCTCCCTCCATTTCAAGTGGTCTACATCACTGCTTTCACTAGTGATTTAACAATGTGCACATACTATGTGCATGCGAGCCTTTAAAGTTCAAACCACCTCATTGAGCTCCAAATTATGTCATTGCTTGAAAGATTTACCTATATCAATTGGGTTGCTGCCTATAGGGTTCAAAATTTTAAAGCACAAATCATTAATAAAATAATTTTGTGAATGCTAAGTCCAAATTTTGTATGAAAAAAAAAAATCCATAAATTTATAATCATAAAGTGTAAGTTGAACCAGATTTTCTCAATTACCAGCTATTATTGGAAAATCATGCAGCTCATACTTCAGATAAATAAATTAAAAAGAAGCATCCAAAGTATTGAAAGGAAAGAAAAAAGGAGACTTCACTTTTTTTTGGCTGTATAATAACGATACCATATTCATAAAATCAATTTGAAATTCATCGATTGCACAGTCTAAATATAAGAAAAGAGAGAGAAACTGTAGTCTTTACAAAATCTGGTAGCGGGTTGAACAATGTTTTTGAACCAAATTGTATGAGAAGGATTCTTGCTTGACTACCGTATAAAGATGATGGACAAACAAAATGAAAATCATCATCTTGAGTTGTGCCATGGAGAATTGAAAAATTATGCATCATGAAAGACAACCCTGGATCAAAGTTTCATGGAAGAAACGATTAAAAATTTGAACCACACAGTGAGATGTTGGAGAAGTGTTTCTCATAAAAGAAACTAGTATTTACAAATGGATAAAAAAATGTTGTATCCAATGCATAAAACTTCCACCGTAGCAGGGGTCTAGGAGATGAGATTGGTAGGCAACTCGAAGCCATGACATGTTGCTTTGGGTGGAAGCATATAAGAACTTAAGAAGAGTAAGTTGATGGAAGCATATGCATAGGCTTCGAGTCAGCTAAACCACTTTGTTAATAGACGATACCATTTTCAGATGAAAATAAAAATGTAATCCTATATGTACAACATACCAAATGAGGGCAGCTTTTCTTATTAATCAAGCAAAAGAACTTTACATTATGAAGCTCTCTGTACAGTTGATCCAATGGAATTTGTGGTTCCAAGGATCCAAATAGGTACGTGAACAAAATTTAAAAGAGAAAACGATCTTATACCATATATAATCAGATTGCTTGTAGCGATGAAAGTCTCCATAGTCATTGCCTGAAAAACACCTATTTTATACATATATAGTTTTAGTCACAGCAAGAAAAACTTGATTCTGACCTGATTCTTGAACTCTAATCCATTGCCCCATTAATGACAAACATCCGTAGACCTAATTTCTGATGCAGGTACAACACCCAAGAACATTCACCAATCATAAGTCTTTAAATCAAATTTGATCTCATATAACAAGAACCATGTCCGGGAATTAACCTCTCCAAAATTGAGGTAACACTCCCTACCAATTACGGAATTACCTCTCCCAGACCCCATAGAAGTGGGAGGTTTGTGCACTGGATAGGACCTATACCGAGGAACAAGTGACTCACCCAAAGAAATATACATTCAAGCCAGTAATTATAAATTTTGTCACACTTGACCTGCACCTGCACCTGCACCTGTATTCCCCAAGCAATAAACAAAAAGATGGCCATAGATAAATGTGATGAAATCATGACTCCATATACTCCCTGATGCGGGAAGTAAGTCTTTGCACAGACGAATCATCAAAAGAATTATCCATCCCCTTAGTCTTTGACACAAAGTCCATGGCTTCTTGATACTTTCTTGCTTTACAATAACCATCCACCACTGTCTTGTAGGTTAGCTCATTTGGTTTGCAATTGTTCTGAATCATATAGCTAATCACTTCATCTACTTCTGTAAACATTCCCTGCCCAACATAGCCTGCTACAAAAGTATTGTAGGTAAAAATACATGGCCGGATACCTCTAGTCATCATCTCTGAGAGAGTTCTTATAGCCTCCTGCATGAGCCCTTGCCTGCAAAATCCTTTAATGACAGTGTTATAAGACACAAGGTCTGGTTTCCCACCGGATTTTTGTAAGACCTTGAGGACTTCTTCTGCTTTCCAACATTCTCCCCCTCTGGCATACATGTCCATCAAGCTATTGTAGGTAACAAGATCTGGTTGCAGCCCGGTCTCTCGAATCAAGTGCAGCATCTCTTGGGCCCTGTCATACATGTTTCTTTTGGCGAAAAGGGATAGCATAGAGTTAAACAAAACCAAATCAGGCTTGTATCCATTCTTCCGCAGTTCCAGAAACGCCCTCTCCATTCCCGTTAGTGACCTACACTTGAAGTTTGCAAGTACAAGGGTTCTCAAAAGCATCCAACTAGGATAGATATGACCATCATAAATTTCTTTCTCAATCTTCTCAATCCCCTGGACATTTCCTCCCTTTGCATAACAATGAAGCATCAGTGAGTATGAAGTTTCATTTGGCTTGAAACCCTTATTCCTCATGTCTAGGATGACAGATTCTGCAGCTACAAAATCACCTCGCCGGGCCAGAGCATTTAGAAAAGCATTGTACGTTGTAACACAAGGAGAAAACCCTGCTTTAATCATCTCCTCAGACATTTTTGCAGCATCAATTTGAGATCCACACCGGCCATATGCACTAATCAAAGTATTAAAAGTGTCTCTATCTGGCTCAAAACCACAACTCTTCATTTCCTGTAAGATGCGGTTCAGATACTTCTCTTTACCCTTATCACCGCACATGGCAAGCATTGTATTCCATGTAATACGGTTTGGAGCACACCCATTCAATTTCATATCATAGACTATCTTTATCATGTCCTCTGATCGAGATCTTTTCCCTAGCATCCCAAGGATAGCATTGTATGTACATACATTAGGAACACAACCCAACTCCTTCATCTGGTTGAACAACCTCAAAGCCTTGCCTTCCTTTCCTGCTCTGCCGTAGGCATTTATCACAGTAGTATACGTAACAGCATTTGGCATTACTCCTTTTCGGGTCATTGTGTCTATGACAGCTGCCCCTTCATCATAGAATCCTGCTTTCACATAAGCTGAGACCAGCTCATTGTAAGTAACAGAGTCAGGTGGGCAATTATTATCCTCCATTTCCTTCAAGATGCTCAAGGCCTCTGAGTATATCCCTGCCTTTCCAAAAACTTGCAGCAAAGAATTGTAAGTAACAGTTCCAGGTACATAGCCCTGTGATTTCAATCCGTTTAAGAATTCTTTTGCCTCGTCCAAAAGTCCCTCTCTCCCACATGCCGATATCACAGTACTGCAAGTAAACTCATCAAACTCAAGTTCTTTGCCTCTCATTTCATCCAATAGGCCTAGAATCTTATTCCAAGACCGACCCATCTTCCCGTAAACGTCAAGCATTACATTGTAAGTTACCAAAGTTGGAGAGACACCACTTTCCTTCATTTTCTCAAACAAAGTTATTGCCTTTCCATACTTGCCAGTGCGAGAATGTGCATGAAGAATAGTGGTATAAGCGCGGACATCAAGTGAGTATTCCTCAACTGGAATTACATCAAACAGCTTAGATGCAAACGAATGCTGAGACTCTCTCCCTAGAATCCTAACCATTATCTCAATAACCTGATTGTCTAGTTTCTCATTTTGAGAACTTGAGTTCAACAAAACCCATTCAAACAACAAAAGGGCTCTTTCCCAATTCCCTGAAATATCTAATGCTTTCAAGAGACTAATCAAATCGACATCAACTTCAAGCAACTCAAACTTGGCAGAATCAAAGAATGCATTCAAACTAGACAAAGGCTGTTCTAAAATTGAATTGAATATGATCTTACCCTTTCTTGACAAGAATTGAAGAACCCCATCTTCTGGTTGAAACTCCTCAAACTGTGGAGCTGAAAGTGAAGTGGGTTTTTTGTGATGGACTTGCTTGTGGTCTAACTGGGCTGAAATGTGAAAAGAAGGGAGTTGGGTATTGGTGTTGTGGTTGGTGTAGCGAGGTGGGTGTAAAGGTTTGAGCTTTCTGTGAGTGGCGGTAGTGATGGGAGGTGAAGAGAGGTGAAAAAGGTGTTGGAGGAGAGTGTCTAAAGGAACTGAAGAAGGAGATGGGGATTGAGGAGGAAGGGGTGGCAGTGGGAGTGTTGTTGAAGTGAATTTCAAAGATGAGTTTGGCAGTGGTTTTGTGGGTCTGTTTGTTGGGATGGGAGGCACTGGCCTGTTGGGAAAGAGAGCACCTTCCATTAGAGACTGAGAGAGAACTGGGTTCTGAATTCTTGGAGAATAGAGTTGGCAAAGTTTGAGACTTTTGTTTTGAGAGGTAAGAGTAAGACAGAGAGCCAGGTAGTTTGGATTGGTGTGTGTGTGAGAGAGAGAGAGAGAGGCAATCTAGTATGGTTGGTCTTTATTCAAGATGGCATAATCGTATTGCAGATTGGTTTTTTGAAACAGACACTACTTGCACACCTCAAATTCTTCAAGTTTTCATTAGTTGTTGTCTGGTCATCGTTTTAGCGGATTGGAAGAACGAAACAAGTTTGCTCTGTTTGTTATGAAGTGTTTGGAACAAGTTTTTGGTGTATGGTTTTTTGGATGATGTTCTCAAACTAAAAATTGGCCCATAATCACTTCTTCTTTTTTAGAGAAGAGGCCCATGATCTTTTTTTTCTTTTTTCTTTTTTGGAAAGAGGCCCATAGTCACTTTTTAAACACGTTAGACTGAAAGTCTAAAACCATTACTTTAATTTATTAGGGGCTGTGATTCTGTGATTCACTCAGAGGCCTATTAATTTAATCCGGTGCACTAACCTTTTGTTCCGTTTTGGTCTAAATTCCGGTGTGTTCCGGACGAATTTTGGTTATTCCGGTCTCTAAATTCAGGTTTATTCCAGAATATTTCGGATTGTGTTAATTTTTTTTTAACATTGATGCCCACAATTCATCATTTGACAAATTTTGTTCCCATATCATATTTTAAATTTTGTTTTGGTTAATTGAATATAATGAAATATAAAGTTATAAATATATTATGTATATGTGTGTATATATATCTGGTGCATAAGCCCGAAACGATGCACTGAAACATACCAATACCAGAATATTTTGTTTCAATTGTCAATCCAGAATGATCTCAGGAACGGAATTCAAAACTTTAGCATTGATTCCAGCTAATTCAATGAGTGGAGTTTTTTTTTGTCTCTAGAGATTTGAAATTCGAGAACCCAGCCTAAGCAAAAAAAAAAAAATCTTTGCAATAACATTTGTTTTTCTTTTCGGAGGATCTATTTTTTAAACAAAATAATTTAGTAAAAATAAACGTATTCAAGTGCCTTTAGGGATGAAACATGATAGGACAAACCCTTCTTTCGCCAATGATATGCCTTAGTTAATTTTTTTGATAAACTATGCCTTAGATAATTTAATAAATTTAATAGATTTGTTTCTATACAAAAGCAATGACCTGTAAAATATGAGTTTGAATACTAGTTTTTTCTATTAAAAATTAAAGGGTGCTACGTATATAGCAATTTACACTCAAGTTTGGAGTCATTTTAAGAGTGTGAACACTTAAATCTATTAAACTAATTTGCAATTTACACTCTTCCAGTTTTGAGTCATTTTGATTTTGTCCTCTAAAAGTTTTAAATCTTGGATTCGCACTCTTAACATTACATAGCATTTGGAAAAAGGACCTCCTGTCCATATCCGTTAATGTGATGGCATAATAACTTGCCATGTGTGTTGGTAACTTAGTACATCCAATCAAATTATGCCACTCCAATAAAGTATGCCCCTCAAAAAATTGAATGAGGTTAAGCATGAGAAATGAGAATGAGACATTACTAGTTAATTTGGATGAAGCCAAAAAGTTAAGTGAAATTTATAAAGATGGGAATGGTTTTCGATCGTTAAGGAGAAAATGAACCTGATAGCTCAATTATGTTTTCCAATGAAACACTTGATCAAATGTTCAATATCCAGAAGTCTAGTTGTGATAAGGGAGGCTGAAGATACATAGGAATAGGAACTTTTTCCCATCCAGTTCAAAGTCACCTGCTGCTACTAAATGATGGACAATCTTTGTTCTCCCATGACCATGTCCAACAATGGCAAAGGGCCCTATAGATGAAATTCAAGTTACAAAGCTCAAGTCTTGACCTTCTTCTGTATCTAGTTTGTTCCTGTATGTTTCTATTGTGGTGGTATTGGACATACTCGATCAACTTGCTTTTGATTAAATCTAAAGGACAATAATTATATGTTGTTTATCAAGCTAAGACAACAAAAATTGAGACTTTCAAAGTTAAAGGACTATTACCGATCAAAAAATACTGATGTGAATGTGTGATATTTGGAAAACAAATGGTCACAATAAGAAACAAGTAATAAACTTTTCATACTCTCAAAAGAAATTTTAATTCCTTTCATAGACAACACTTTGATGCTTCAAATTGTGTCACGACCCAAACTTGTACTTGAGAATTTAGAGCATGACCGACATGTTAATATCAAGTTTACCTAAATACTAACATGAACCAACTTAAGCTAAAGGTGCTTATCAAAAATTTGTTTCTTGTATTCCTTTTTATTTCCTTGCATAAAAGTCATAATTTACAAAATTCATAAAACTTTGAAGCTTCATTTCATTTCGAACTTTGCAAAATTACAACTCGGTTGAAACTTATGGTATTCGTGTAAATATTACATAGCTAAACTACTATACAATAAAAGAGCTAAACTACTATACAATAAAAAAGTTAAACTACTATAAAACAAAAACTATACATTCTAACAAACAAGAATCATAGATTCCTTGCCACCTCTAATACTCTCACTGCTTCTAAGAAATAACCTGTGCACTGAAATATAATAGGGTGAGTTGCGAAGTCTAGTAAGGTTTTAAACTCCATGAGCATTTAATAAGGATGCATGTAATCAAATATTTTTATGGATACCTGCTTTGATAAAAAAAAAAAATCTTAATACAATTCTTAAAATATCTTATGAACTTAACCTTGTTTTTAAATAGACTATAAAATACTTTATCATAAACTTTTCATCAGACTTATAACACATTCAACATACTTTTCTTATCATTATACTTTTCTTATAATTTTCAAATAGCTTAATAGTTCATTTATAATACATATTAGTTAGTCCAATTGTAAGTCTGTCACAACTTTGGGAGGCTTCCAGCACATAGTGTCAAGCAACCAACATTCCCCACAATACTAGAAAATCTCAGGATCATATCAGAAAGTATCACCCTTTTCGGTGTGATCATATCATCAGCCATGGGGATCGGTTGGCATCCTCCACAAGTTGGTCGTTCCCAACGAGGGAGGATACAACAAAATTCTCATCACTAATAATGGCCAATCAAAATCTCTATCCAGTACTATAACCTCTATTGGCTGAGTTCAGATTATAACAATGGAATAACCAAAAACTATATTTTTTTGATAATTATGCTTTTACACAAATATTTCATAACAGTAGCATATCCATTTCATTCTTAAACATTATGTTTGTGATATAAGTAAAAGTATCAATATACTAAAATTATCATATATATAAGATTGAACAACTCATGAACATATATCCTTACTTAAATCATGCTTATATTTAATATCTCTAATTAAAAGGTTTTAATGCATAATAATTTTCTAAACAATCCTTATACTTATCAAACGCACACGTCATATATCTCTTACTTGAAAATAGAAGACACGAAAGATTTGTATAAGAGGAGCTCAAGTGTTCACATTCTCGTTCTCATTCTCGTTACTTAAATGAAAGACTAAAACTTATTACTAACAACTACTAACAACTCTCCTTAAATATATAAACTTATACATCAATCACAATGTAACTTTCAAACTCAATAAAATTAATAATGAAATTAGGTTGAGATGTTACAAATTGTGTGGATGATGATGAAATGAGTGTTCTTTTACGTTGACCCTGATTTTTCTTTTAATAAACTTGTCCCACATTTCAAATCTTTCAATCTTTTGAAGACAACTTTTTTTTTTTTCAATATTATATTTTTTGTTTGTTTTATTTTCAGTTTCTTTATTATTCAAAAACCTAAAGACATTGAAAAAGTTTTAAAAAGACATAATGACTTGTGAGAATGTGAGACTCCCATATCACTACCTTATATTTAAAAAAGAAGTGGTAAAAATATAAAATGTAAAAAGTTGTTAGAAATTGATCGAGTTTAGTGTGAATGCTTCATGGTTTTATTGTTGACCGTGATGTTGTTTTTATAACAATAAATCTAGAGACACAATATATTTCACAAAAATGTTAAGTGACAACTGACAAGTTTTTTTTTTTTTGGATACATTAACACGTACTTAATAGTGGATTATAAAATAGTGTAAATGGTACGCTCATATGAAAAAAAGAAAAAAAAAATTGTTGTGAAAATTTTTGAATACGTAGCATGGCTTCTTTTCTTTTTTCTTTTTCTTTTTTTTTTAAACTATCAAAGTTATCTAAAGAAAAATGGTAGTGTATATGATTTCATATATATATACAATCACAATAAATGTCCAATGAAAATATAGTTTTTCATACCATCACAATTATAACAATTGTATACTAATTACCTACCATAATTAGTAAATTTTATATTTAGATAAAAAATTATATTATGTTAAACTTACCGGTGTTTCCAAGAAACCAAGAGTTCAAATCTCCTTTTTCCCATTGTAACTATTGAATTATCAACAATATATATATATATATATATCATCCAAGTTATCTAAAATAAATAAATAAATTCCAAAAGTGTCTTAAAAAGATAAGACACATGCAATCGTTACACATATCACTAACTTATACAAATTTCACAACAATAAGCTTAGAGTTACAATAAAATTGACAACAAATTTCAAAACCATTTGAGATGGCAAATTGGTAATGGTGAATAAAAGAGAAATGTTATATCCACAATATTTTCACAACAAATTTTTAGTTGCATATTGTTACAAGTTGTGATTGGTAGATAAAACGGTAACTCTAGTGGCAGGTTCAAATTGGAATCAATAACAACTTACCACATATAATTTGTTGTGAAAGCATTGTGAAAATATTTTGAACGTATCACTTCTCTTATATTTATCGTTAACAATTTTCCATCTCAAATGGTTATGAAATTTGTTGTTAATAGTAAATATAATAATAATGTCAGTGGTAAGTTTGGTTACCCAAAAAAAGTGTCAATAGTAAGTCATATAAGAATCAATAATATAACCCACCAACTCAACAATTATGAAATTTATTGTGTCTATGTTATTGCTCTTTTTATAACTATCATCAACACACACAAAATCTATTATCCTAGTTATCTCAAAAAAAGAAAAAGAAATATTAAGTGAAAAATGCTAGAACTACAAATAATTTTACAACATTTTTTTACAAATTTTTTATATGGTAATGGTAAATTAGTAGGTAAAAGAGTGATAGTCGTAGTGTGCTCAGATTAAAATTAGTAAAAATTGATCACAACAAAAATTTATAAAAATTCTGTAAAATAATTTATAATTGCCTCGTTGCTCAAACCCAAATGTCTTTTTCACCTAGCCATAAGGAGAAAGGAAAATGAGAAAGAGAAACGTGGTTTTTTCAAGTTTTCTGGTTGGAAAAAGATCTTTTGAATTTTTTGACGTTTGCTAGATTAATAGTATTTTGAATAGTGACAAAAATAGTACTAGTAGCGCAGACGCTATTCCTACCGCTACTTGCCAAAACCCATTAGCAACTTAGCAGCCCCTCAAAAAGGACGAAATGGTTAAATAACCATAAAATCCTAATAATATAATTAGTTGTCAACGTTTTCAAACTATTTTTTTTTTTAGCACCTCGAGTCTCAGAAAATCGAGTTATGCGCTCATACCTCGAGTCTTTGATGCTCGATTTTTATAGTTTGACCTGGCCTAGTTCCACGTGGCATCCCACGTGGAACTCGAGTCTCAGAGACTCGAGGTCTAAGCCAATATTTACCCCACATCCCGCCAGAAAGAAATCAGAGCATGAAGAAAAAAAAAAAACCTGAAGAAGAAGAAAGAAGCCGAAAGCCAGAAGAAAAAAAAAGGAAAAACCCAGAAACAGGCGCGACCCAGAAATCAGAGCATGAAGAAAAAAAAAAAACCTGAAGAAGAAGAAAGAAGCCGAAAGCCAGAAGAAAAAAAAAAAAAAAAAGAAAAACCCAGAAACAGGCGCGACCCAGGGGTCGCGCGGCCTGAGCGACCCAGGGTCGCGCGGCCTGCGCGACCCAGGGCCGCGCGGCTCTGGGTCGCGCGCGACCCTGGCCGCACTGCGGCGCCGGTCGCGCCGGCCTGGGGCTTGCCGGCCTGGAGCTTGTTTTTTTTTTTTTTTTTTTTTTTTTTTTTTTTTTTTTTTTTTTTTTTTTTTTTTTTTTTTTTTCTGATGATGAACACATATATATGGTATTTCAACATCTTTTTCTAGATTGTTTCTCTCTCTCTGTGATCTGATTTTTTTTTTTTTTTTGGTATTTTGGTTTGTGGATGAGAGAGTTGGATGCTGAAAATATTTTGAAATTTTTTTGATTTGGACCTCGAGTCTCTGAGACTCGAGTTCCACGTGGGATGCCACGTGGAACTAGGCCAGGTCAAACTATAAAAATCGAGCATCAAAGACTCGAGGTATGAGCGCATAACTCGATTTTCTGAGACTCGAGGTGCTAAAAAAAAAAATAGTTTGAAAACGTTGACAACTAATTATATTGTTAGGATTTTATGGTTATTTAGCCATTTCGTCCCCTCAAAAAAAAAAAGACAAAAGATTAGCAATTTAGCATACTTTTACCAAAACTATACACACAAGATTTTTAAGTGCTATATATGCCTTAAATGGCATCTTATGCTTTTTCTTAAATAACATCTTTTATTCCAACCAGAAAAATAGATTTTGTGCTTCCTCCTTTCTCTTTGTTCAATAGCTATAGAAATGGACAAAAAAAAGTCGGCACCATAATTTATGCAAATTTAGTAATTTAAAAAAAAAAAAAAAAAAAAACACACTAATGGTGCATCACAACCACGAGGGAGTATTGCATGTTTCAGAAACATGTTGAATTTTCTCCACAACTACGGTATATTCTTAGCAAGATAGTCACATCCACGAGGTACCCTTAGCTTTTTTCACATATGTATATATTTAGATTAGGTAAGAAAAAACTTTTATCTTGTATAAAAAAAAATGGTGTGTCACAATATTTTCATAACAAATTTTAATTTTTTTTTTAGGAAATAATAATACTTATTAGAACACACAAATATGAAAATAGTATATAGAGTTTTTTAAACAAGCTTATAATATATTATAAAACCAATTGTAATAGGAGCCTGAGGTAATAAAGATTGAAACTCTAACACACACAATCAATGTAAGATAAACATCTTTATTTTTTTCTTTTTTGTTGAGGAAACAGTAATACTTATTAGATTGTTAACTCTAACACAACAAATTTTAGTTGATAGACCGTTAATAGTTATGATTTGAGCTCACTAATGATATCATTTTTTTTTATCTATTAATAATAATTTCCTAGATAAAATTTGTTGTAAAATTTCTATAAAAATATTGTGAACTTAATATCTTTCTTTAAGAAAATATTTTATATTTTATTGAATTGGATTTTTTATATTAAATACTCTGGACAAATCGAATTTGAGCTGAGAGATGCATTAAAGAAAAAAAAAAGTTTGAGTTCATTTGAGTCTTTGACAACTGAAATAAATGTATTCATAAAAAATAAAAAATAAATAAACCTGAAATAAATGTGTTCCAACTGCCAGCAAACGCAAATTCAATGTATCTGATAAGTCAACATCGTCGTGGCCCGCGAGAGCGGGAAGCAAAGAGGATTATAGAGAACCAACCTATGTCCATCATTAGTCATTTCCTAGTTTTGTTTTTGTTATTTTTTGCTAAGTTATATGCATTTCCAATCAAAATCTTGGTTTGAAAGCCTGTTTCTGTAACATTAAAAAGAGTGTTATGGGTTTTCTCAAAAAAAAAAAAAAAAAAGAGTGTTATGGGTTTTTATAGCATTAAAATACATTGACACGGATAGCATTTTTTTTTTACAGATTAGAATTTTAATAATGATTCTTAGGGAAAAAAAAATTTTAATATATGATATTGGTTCCATAATGATTGATCTTTATAATCAAGTTAAGACATCAATATCTTTTGAAAAAAAAAAAAAAAAAGCTCAAATATTAATTGTGCGCACCCAGAATGGGTTTAATGGGTTGGCTTGTTCTTGGGCTCACAATATATTTGTAATGTTGGTTTTGGATTTCCTACTTTGAGTGATTCTAGCCGAGAGTCCCAACGATTTCTCTCAAATCTCTGTATCGCTTCCCTCTCACTTGTATGACTATTACTCTCAGCTCTCGACTTTCTTTATAACTCCCTCTTACTCACCAACCCCCATCCCTTCCTTGGCTTCACATATTTATAGCCAAGCGTGAGTGGGGGGATTATGATTGCTTTCAAAATTAGTGCAAAATGAGGTCCAATGTCGTTAATCGTAGGTGGGTGTTTAGGTGGGAGTGGCTTTGGAACTGATTCCTACTTCAATGAATATGCTCGGCAATGATGTTCCCTAGGGCATTGCCATACATATGAAGGGTAGCGTATTCGAACACCCTTCTTCTTGCACAAGGTGGTTCGCTGAACAAGGACTAGGTGGTGAGATGAGGAGCGCACTATTGTAGATTGCCTACTCAGACTTTTGGGCAATAGGAGGCTTGGGTTCGTAGCATTTGTGGGATTAGGCCGGGGTCTTGGGTAGAAAGAGATTGAGCCCATAGGCCGTACTGTCGAATTAGAATCCAAGGTATAAGTGGGTTGGGTACCAGAGTGCCATACATTAATAATTTATTTTTTGTGTAGATGTGGTTTGAATTTCAAACATCTTATTCCGTTATTTATTGACAAAAAATTTTACTAATTGAATTAACTAGAATTTACTCATATAAAAAAACATTTAATTGTCTATAACTACATATTGAGATGTAGTACAGTAGGTCCCCTAATTAAATTCAAACATTTGACTAATTAAAAAAAAAAGGTATCTTTTCTAAGAATAATATAATGTAATGCATCTAAGATAGTTTACATAAGTTTCACCCTATATAACTTGTCATTAACTTGTGCAATATGCCAAAAAGTTTGACAATAAATATTTATAGATGATACATGTTTAATTAATAAATAAAAAATTTCCCATAAAAAAAAACTAATTATTTATAACTTTAAAAACCAAATTAAATGATATAGCTATAATGATGATTTGAAAACAATATGGACTTTCAAAAACTTAGGTGACAATATTAAAAGAAGTCAACAAAAATAAATAAATAAATAAATAAAATTTGGTTCGTTATAATAACAATAATAATAATCATAAAATAATGATAATGATAATAATAATGATAATTGTAGGGATAAGAGTCCAAAATTATATATTGGCCCTTGAGTCTTATTCGAGGATGTTATTGGTCTGAGGATGAATAATCGGTAGTGAGGGTGTTAAGCTTAGAGTCCCATGAGCATGTTGCGGATGGAAAGTTTGGGAGAGATGGTCCGAGGAGTAGTATCTCCTTGGATAAACGTAGCACATATCAAATGTATATCCTATCGTTCAAAGTGACCTTCTAGAAAATTCCACTAATAGAGATGTGAATTATAAACGTACAAGAGGGATAGAAGCTCAGAAATATCTAAGAGATAGTTGTTACCACTGCATTAAATGCTTTGTAACTAAATCTCTGACCGCATTAATGAGGAAGTAATCTCTAAACAGTGTTTTTCAATTTTACAGCGACCCCAAAGACTTCATGAAGGTGCTAATGGAACAGGTATCAACACTAACCATCTGGCATGCACATGGAGGGTAGAGATGAAAGGGAAATATAGTATAAAAGGAGGAGGCAATGAGAGAAGGAGATCGAAAAACTAAGAGAAAAATATTGTAGCATCAAGAATTGACTTTGTAATCAAACCTGAAAGAAATATATAAAAACTGATCTCCTCAGGCTATGCTAATGATGACTTTCTTTAGCATAAACTCGTCTATTTTCATTATCTTGTGATCTGATCTCACTTTAGTGATTGTCTGATTCATTAAGGCCCAGTTTTTCCAACTCACTTTTTACAATTTCATTGTTTTGGGTTTTTTGGGCCTGAGTCCATCCACATTTGGGCTAGGGACTTAAAACTGGTCAATACAATAATAATAATAATAAGTGACATGCATATTGTGTAGACTGTATGTCTACAAGTATATAAAGACATATTTGTGGATCTAGTTAGCTCAATTTAGGAGTGTCCACGGGTCAGTCCGGGTCGAGTTTGTGCCCAACCTAAAATTAACCCACTTACATCGAGTGGAAGGTTGTACAACCCACCCGTGAACAACCTTGGGTCAAGTTGGATTGGTCTCCGATGGACAATGGTCGAGTCAGTCGATGTCAGATCTAAGTTACAACCACCAAATTTTTGCCAGATTTATGTTACAACCACCTAATCTTTGCCAAATTGAAGCAAAAACCACCACATCAAGCCTAGATTTGAGTAAAAACTTCCATCTCATCGCCAGATCTAACCAAAAACTACCAAATCTTCATCGAAATATCACTAGTTTAAATAGATCTTGGTAAATTCAGCCTTCTTTCATGGGTTTCGTTGGACGAATCGGATTCATCAGGTTTTGGAGAAGAAAACCCGCCATCTGACCCACCTAAGTTGGTTTTTGGTGGCAAAGACCCATCGCCAACAGTCATTAGTCTCGGGCAGTTTGGGTGGGTGGGTCAGTTTTTGAGTTTCGGTGGACACCCCTAACTCAATTAGTAAAGTTTAATATTGCAAAATAAGAAATTTGAGATTTGAACATATGTATTTATGTTGATTTTGCCACTAGAATCAAGATTATGGAAATTTGGATGAGGATCTTCCATCTCTCTCTTTTTTCTTTTTATTTTTTATATTTTTTATATTTTTATTATGGTGATCCTCCATATTTTCTTATCTAATATATACTTACGGATGTATATCATTCTCAAAAATGATATCATTTTTTTTTCCTGTACAAGAAATTACTTATCTTTTTCTTTTGGGGAAAACAAAAACTGTACATGAGGCAAACAAGCTAAAAAGGAGGGGGGGGGGAATTTTGTTAAACCAAGTAATTAGCCAATAGCTTTTTATTAAATACAATTATATGTTAACCAATTTTAGCAAATAAACAAATAAGTTTTGAGCAAAAAGCACCATCTAAGGCTGCGTTTGAATCGGTGGTAAATGATTTCAGGAAATCATTTACCACCTGACCCATGCGTTTGGCTGGCAAAGAAAAATTTATTTTCCGGAAAATATGCCTCAAGTTTGACCATATTTTCACCTTTGACCCGGAAATGGTTTTACGCTTTTATTTTACCTTCAAACCATTTCCGGGTCTCGCACAAAAAACGCAAAGGAGAAGAGAGCTCTGAGAGAACTTGAGGGAGAACGAAAAAGAACAAGGAAACAGCCATCAACAGCCACAGAAAACGATTGAGAACGCCGGCGAGCTGATCGGTGTTGAATGTGCTAGTTAACACAATTTTAAAATTTATGGTCCCTTGACATTACTACTTTTCACCAAAGCTAACTAAAATAGAGAATTTTATTATACACTCTACTTTACATTATGTGTGCGTTTGACACCAAATTAAAAAGTTAGTTTATTTACTATTTAATTTATTTTTGTTACTATTTTATAAGTTTTATTGTATTTTTGGTACTATTTATGAGTTTTATTGTACTATTTTAGCAACATTTTAACTTTATTTACAATATTTTCGGTAAATTTTTTTTAATTTTAACTAAATAATTGGTTTCAAACAGATCCTATATGTATACTTTTTTTTTTTTCAAAAATTATTTTTAAAACACGATTTTAGTTTTATTTTGAAACCATGATTTCAGTTATATAATCGAAACATGATTTCCATTTTTAACATAATTTCAGTTCACCTTTTGAACATGTGAGTGAGTGTGTCACCAAAATTGTCCCTTGCCATTAGAACGCACTATGAACTCGTTTTTTAATTCTTTACCCCAAAAGAGTTGCCTAAGTTGACTATAACTTTTCCATAAATTTGTCATTAAGCTGTGTGTGTGTGTGTGTGTGTGTGTGTGTGTGTGAGAGAGAGAGAGAGAGAGAGAGAGAGAGAGAGTCTGAACTGTGAAGGCTTCAGTGTTTGCATGTCAGTTTCTTGGTTGAAGAAAGGAGCATGGATTCTATGATTGTTGGGTCCTTCCCCAGACCATCTTCACTTATTACCAGTGGTATGTTGTACTATCATGCACTCATTTCATTTCAGTTCAGTTCTTATAGATTTATATTAATTTCTGCTTTCTTCACTTCTATATTAATTTTTGGGGTCTTTGGGTTTCTGGGTTTTAATTCAGATTGCTTAATCTGTATTGCTGCATGCTGTTTTCTCTTGCATCTTCAGCTCATACACATTTTGGTTCTGTTTTGCTGAAAAAAAAAGTACTTTGAACTTGTGCTCTGTTCATTATATCTGGGTTTTTTTTAACCTTTCATAAAGAAGCTTTTTTTTTTTTTGGGGGGGGGGGGGGGTTGTTCTGAGACTCCTGACTGAAAAAAAATTTTATTTTTTGCTGAGTGAGGAGTTGCATCTGTCAACATTTGTGTGTGTGTGTGTTTGAGATATAATATATGGTTTCTTTTTTGAATTGGTTGTGTTCTAGTGGTGTATTTGAGTCAACTGAATTGACTCTCTACCTGTTCCATTTCTAGAATTTAGGATTTTCTATGTTTATTTATATATTTTTGTATAATTAATGTATTATAATAATTGGTAGGTGGGAATGACTGGAAGAGTGACAGAGTCAAGAAGGTTTGCTTTCCAAGTATGATCACCAATCTCTAGAATTTTATTTTGTACACCTTTTGTATAGTTTGATTCTTTTATCCTTTCCAATTCAAAATTTCACTTTTTGTTTTGCTTTTTTATAGTTATCTCCCCTGTTAGAAAAGGGGAGACATAACTTTGATACCATGTTAGAATTGATGTTGGGAACTTGGGATTATATGAGAGAGAGAGAGAGAGTGGAAGCAGAATTAACTTGGTCAAGTGTGACGGGCTATGTCCATAGGAGAAAGCTTTGAGGGTCTACTTCTTTACTATTAAGCTCTGTATGTTGCAATGGATCCAATATGGGGTATATATATTAGTAGCTAACCATAGGATTACTTGAAGTTATTAAGAGTAAGAATACTTTCCTTGGAACTTCAAGTAGGTCCTAATACAATGAAGCTAGACTAAGATAATGGATTTGGGCCTTGACTAGGATTGCACATTGATATCTCTAACAATAATGAAGAGGTGCAATAGTTTCTATATAATAATTGTAATCACATCAGTCAGAAGAGAAGTGGTGTAGTGGTCCATATGAATAAAGGTTGTATAGCATAAGCCTGTAAACATACAGTTTTGTGTAGTGTGTGAGAGTTAAAAGACATTTTTGCCTGCCGTGTGAGTTAGTCTGAGAGCTAAGGAGCATGGGCACAGATATTGACACGGGACACAGCGACAGGATAATTGTTGAAAAATTAGGACACGACACAATGTAGACTATTGGTTGAACCTACTTAAAGTTTTGTGTCTTGTGGTTCTTGCAGTTTTATATTTTGCATGTTTCTCACAACCATTGATGATTAAATTTCGTAATATTTGTTTCACAATTTTTTATATATATTATTTCTAAGGAAATGTTCTGTATTCAAAACACATTTAAACCCAAAAGACAAAGTTGGTTTCCTCCTATTAAAAGATTATTTTAGAGGGATCATAATTCTTGTCTGTATCCATAATATGGTAATTGGCCTTAAAGTTGTCTAGGTGGTTCACTTTTTGATTTGTCTTTTTTTTTTNGGCTGCGTTTGAATCGGTGGTAAATGATTTCAGGAAATCATTTACCACCTGACCCATGCGTTTGGCTGGCAAAGAAAAATTTATTTTCCGGAAAATATGCCTCAAGTTTGACCATATTTTCACCTTTGACCCGGAAATGGTTTTACGCTTTTATTTTACCTTCAAACCATTTCCGGGTCTCGCACAAAAAACGCAAAGGAGAAGAGAGCTCTGAGAGAACTTGAGGGAGAACGAAAAAGAACAAGGAAACAGCCATCAACAGCCACAGAAAACGATTGAGAACGCCGGCGAGCTGATCGGTGTTGAGAGAACCAAGAACGCGAACCGATCCACCTCCGATCCGAGAAACCCAGACGTCACCGAGCCGGTTTCGACGCCGTTCCACCACCGGGGGGGGGGGGGTGTTGTTCTGAGACTCCTGACTGAAAAAAAATTTTATTTTTTGCTGAGTGAGGAGTTGCATCTGTCAACATTTGTGTGTGTGTGTGTTTGAGATATAATATATGGTTTCTTTTTTGAATTGGTTGTGTTCTAGTGGTGTATTTGAGTCAACTGAATTGACTCTCTACCTGTTCCATTTCTAGAATTTAGGATTTTCTATGTTTATTTATATATTTTTGTATAATTAATGTATTATAATAATTGGTAGGTGGGAATGACTGGAAGAGTGACAGAGTCAAGAAGGTTTGCTTTCCAAGTATGATCACCAATCTCTAGAATTTTATTTTGTACACCTTTTGTATAGTTTGATTCTTTTATCCTTTCCAATTCAAAATTTCACTTTTTGTTTTGCTTTTTTATAGTTATCTCCCCTGTTAGAAAAGGGGAGACATAACTTTGATACCATGTTAGAATTGATGTTGGGAACTTGGGATTATATGAGAGAGAGAGAGAGAGTGGAAGCAGAATTAACTTGGTCAAGTGTGACGGGCTATGTCCATAGGAGAAAGCTTTGAGGGTCTACTTCTTTACTATTAAGCTCTGTATGTTGCAATGGATCCAATATGGGGTATATATATTAGTAGCTAACCATAGGATTACTTGAAGTTATTAAGAGTAAGAATACTTTCCTTGGAACTTCAAGTAGGTCCTAATACAATGAAGCTAGACTAAGATAATGGATTTGGGCCTTGACTAGGATTGCACATTGATATCTCTAACAATAATGAAGAGGTGCAATAGTTTCTATATAATAATTGTAATCACATCAGTCAGAAGAGAAGTGGTGTAGTGGTCCATATGAATAAAGGTTGTATAGCATAAGCCTGTAAACATACAGTTTTGTGTAGTGTGTGAGAGTTAAAAGACATTTTTGCCTGCCGTGTGAGTTAGTCTGAGAGCTAAGGAGCATGGGCACAGATATTGACACGGGACACAGCGACAGGATAATTGTTGAAAAATTAGGACACGACACAATGTAGACTATTGGTTGAACCTACTTAAAGTTTTGTGTCTTGTGGTTCTTGCAGTTTTATATTTTGCATGTTTCTCACAACCATTGATGATTAAATTTCGTAATATTTGTTTCACAATTTTTTATATATATTATTTCTAAGGAAATGTTCTGTATTCAAAACACATTTAAACCCAAAAGACAAAGTTGGTTTCCTCCTATTAAAAGATTATTTTAGAGGGATCATAATTCTTGTCTGTATCCATAATATGGTAATTGGCCTTAAAGTTGTCTAGGTGGTTCACTTTTTGATTTGTCTTTTTTTTTTGTTGCCCTTTCTTTTTTATACATCTTGAATGTTGGTTACTACTAACTTAAGAATATGTTGGTGACATAGAAGAATCTTCTGTTATGCTTGACTCTTCTAATTTGGGATAGTGATTACTGTTATGATGTGATCTTTGAAAAGCAGAAGATATTTGGAGAATCAATTTTATGTGAAGAAACTTTTTAAGTAATGCTCAACTCTTTGAAAGTATCAAAGTATACCATATTGATATAACAAGGTATATTAATTATAGCATCTTAAAATATATCACAGAAATGTCACACTGCAGGACAGCACTAGCTAATGAATAGTTTGGCTTACCCACAATGAGTAGGTTATGTATATTTTGTAATTTTAGGTCTACCATTGGCGGGGCAGGTTCTTAGGTTTTATAAATGAGTTGGGATAAACAGAGTTGACAAAGTTGCTAGAAGTTAAGTGCTGTTCAAAAAATCTTATTATCTTGCAAAAATTGAAAGATTAACATTGAAATATATGAGCTCCTGGAACTATCTTAGACTACTAAAGGTAATAATGTTAAAAAAGAAGAAGAGCAAACCTATTTATAAGGAAAAGATACATGTGGCTGTAGATTATTACTTTGACAAGTTCGGAACTTCTCAAAATTACCTATCTCCAAAACAAAACTCATTCATAAGAAAACCAATGTGTACCACTGCTATGACAATTATAATTTTAAGACTTGAGATCAACTAGACAAGACTATTCAAGGTCCCAAAAAGTTCTACAAGGGGTGCTGGCAAAAGTTGCCATTGTGTCCTGCCATGTCTCTGCTATGAAGACTTGAGTTCTTACTAATTCTATGGTTTATAGTGAGTTGTGAACTCGTGATACAAAAAAAGTGCATACTTAAACTCCAGCACATAATTTCAAAACCTGATAACTAACTTGTTGTCACCCCAGGAAATATGAATTGTAGTTAGTCTTTGATGAGACATAATTTAGCAAATCCAGGAGATATTTGTTTTTGATCATATGTTAATTTTTCTAGCAGCTTTCATTTTTTTGGCCTTCCTTTTGTATTTGTAGCACTTTCAATTTAAACAATTGCATATATCATTTTATTTTCTTTGTGCACTACCATGCCATCTTAGCCAGCTTTATTTTTATTTAACCCTTTTTGAGACTATCTTTTACTCAAGTCATGAAAGTATTTATTTCTAATCTTGTCCAAGGTGGCCACTTATATAAACTACAACAACAACAACCAAGCCTTAGTCCCAAAATTTGGGGGTCAGCTATGAATCCTCAATAGACTAATCAGGGCCAGCCACATGTATTCTAATCTGTCATTGTATTCTACTCGAATTTCATACTTTTTGTTACCTCTTTAATTGAAATTTTCTTTCTTATTACTTCAATCAATCTTATTGAAGTTTTCCTGTAGCTTTTTTTGTTCCCTTGACTTGAATTAACTCACTTTTCCCAATTGCTGCATTCATTTCTCTTCTCTGCATGTGATCAAACCATCTCAAGTGATGTGGCCACTTATGCATCTGATTATCTTAATTTTTTCATTTTAGCTATGCTTCATCTTATCAGCATATTTCATTCAATACAACTATTCTTGGCAGGCTTAGTGGTGGTGGTGGTGGTGGTGGTGTTGTTCTAAAACTGCCCTTATATGATTGTAATTTTTGAATCTGATAATGATTACAATGCACTTCCCCACTTCATTCATTATGCTACTAGTCTATGAGCAGTGTATTCTATAATATTTCTTTCTTATTAATGACTAATCAAAGTTACCATATGATAACTTTTAGGCACACCTTTGTCATTGTTGACTAAAGCTTTACCCAATTGTAACTTGTGATTAAGGGGCACTGAAGATTTCAATTTAATTTGTTCTGCTGCAGCAACTCATGTTTCTAAACTTTTATTATCAAGACCTTTTCACCTACACCCCAATTTTTTAAGAAATTACTTTAAACTAAAAGGGTTGGTCATTTATTTATTTATGTGATTTGTCTATAGCAATAAGGAATCTGTTGATAGAAAAGTTAAATGGTTGGAAGTTCAGGCGATTGGACATGCATGTCGCAGTGTGCTCTTGTAGAATCTCTTCTTGCTTCTTTATTTTATTCTTAATCTATAATTTATCTTTTTTAGTCTCTGTCAGGAAGTCATTACCATTCCAGTTCTGTAATTGTAGATTCTTATGTAACAGTCAAACTTTCAAGATTTGGAGCATGGAACAGCCTAGATAGATGCTTGCTGGTCAGGTCTCAGAATCATCTTTTGAAGCCTCCTATCAAAGGCTTTGAGGAAAGAACTACCTTCTACAAGAGACATAATAGAAAGTTCCTAGTGAATGCAGCCTCTGGACAGTCTCTTGAATCTGAGCCTGGAGCCTATAAACCAAAAAGCGGCTGGGACTCTTTCAAAAATGCCTTAGATGCTTTCTACAGATTTTCACGGCCTCATACAGTTATAGGCACAGTTAAGTTTAAAGTTGATTGTATAAATTGCAACAAATTGTGCTTGTAATTGTTTAGTGAATCAATTTCATTTGATTTTTTTTCCTTCATTTTTCTTTTCCATTTATGGCAAGACCTCACCTTACTTTTTGGTAAGCAGGTATTAAGCATAGTCTCAGTGTCTCTCCTTGCAGTCGAGAAGCTGTCAGATATATCTCCATTGTTTTTCACTGGGGTGTTGGAGGTGATGCGTCAAGAATCTTTTTCAACTTGAACAGTCCATTGAAAATGTTTATAATCTTTTTAACTTTGCCTTGCTTTCAGGCTGTGGTTGCTGCATTCTTTATGAATATTTACATTGTTGGTCTGAATCAGTTGTCTGACATTGATATAGACAAGGTAAGCTTTGTGAATGAATCTTACTGGCAGAGCATTGCAATGAATATAGTAATAAATAAATAAAACAAAATTATGCTGTCAAGGACATAGAAAGGTATTATTGTCTCAGTCTGAAACTGCTTGGTGGGGTCTGATCATATGGTGTAACTCGGATGGAGTTCTCTCCTATCCGCACTTTATATTTGTGGATTTCAAATTGTAATTTTATACGGCATGTTTCATTGCAGGTTAACAAACCATATCTTCCATTAGCATCAGGAGAATATTCAGTTGGAACTGGTGTCATGATTGTGACGTCTTTCTCCATTCTGGTATTAATTTTTTTTGATAAGTAATAAGTACATATATTCAAGAACATTGCCTTATGCATAAAAACATAAGGCAGAGAGAACAGTACAGATCAAGCAGATTAAGAAAAGAGAAAAGAGAAAGGGGAAAGATAATAAATGCAAAGGAGAGAGCTAAGGAACATAGGGAGAGAGTCACTAGAGGTGCATCCCTAAGCCCTAAACCAGTCAAACAGGGAGCCACTGAAAGAAGCCAATAACTGGTCATCCGAGCTTTCCAAGCCCTCAAAAGTCCTCCAATTCCGCTCCCTCCAAAGACACCACATTAAGCTCAAAGGAGCTAGATTCCAAATGCTAGACGAGTGTTTTCTAGGCCAATTCCACCAACCAAAGAGAGTATTTGCAACCGTTCTTGGCAAGACCCATGAAAACCCGAAAGATCTAAACACCAAACTCCACAACCTATGAGCCTTACCACAATGAAGTAGCAAATGATCCACCGTCTCCCCATTACAACGGCACATAATGCACCAGTCAACAAAATGCATCCTTCTACCCCTCAGATTATCACCTTCAAGGATCTTATCCCACATGGCAGTCCACACAAAGGAGGAGGCACGTCAGGGAGCCTTAACCTTCCATACACCTTTCCAAGGAAAAATAATGGGCAAAGGTCTTCTCAACTTATTGTAATAAGATGCAATAATATACTTGAATTTATACTTAATTTAGTGAGATATAGCTTTGATTTTGTGTGTTTTGCATGCAGAAGATGAAATTGGACTTGATTAATCAACATTTATTTATTTTGGATAGATTAGTCAACATTTATTTAGTTATACTAATTACTAGTGCATCATTTGAATAAGACAGCAAGCTATTAGATAAAATATTTCAAGGAAATAGGTTCGATAATAAATATATTTTTAAATCTAATACTCCATTTGCTAGAATACTTGTATGCTTTTTCATTTTTTTGATAAGTAAAACTCTATGCTTTTTCTGATAATTCAATTATTCATTGACTGAATGTAGTTACTCCTTTGTTTTTCAACAGAGCTTTTGGCTTGGATGGATTGTTGGTTCATGGCCATTGTTTTGGGCTCTTTTCATCAGTTTTTTACTTGGAACTGCCTATTCAATCAATGTGAGTTGGTTTTTCTCACAAATAAATCATTGGGAACCAACATAGGCTCATGTAGCTGTATAATTAAGTATGTATTACTCATATTGTTGTTAAGTTATAGTAGTAGTTGTATTTGGAAAGTTAAGATGATAGTTTGATATGATGGTATATTAAATAAAATTGGATTCTGAGATGATGATATTTGAATTTCTTTCTATATTAGCCCCATTTTTTCAGTTGTTGCATATTGGAAAAATTGATATAGATGGTAATATATTAGACAACGTTCCTTTTCTGACCTGATGTTCTTGTGGAAATCTTTGATCACTGTAGGTGCCACTATTGAGATGGAAGAGATTTGCATTGGTTGCTGCAATGTGCATCCTAGCTGTGCGGGCGGTTATTGTTCAACTTGCATTCTTTCTGCACATTCAGGTGAATTATTATTCTTTCAATTCTGTGTATCTTTCCGCTGTTTCAATTCAGGATTTATGTGGTTCATTACTCAAAACAATAACATCAGAGCGTAATGAACTTTAACTCTCTGACATGGGTGTCAGGGCCAAAAAATGGTGTCCCTCATGTATGTGTCAACTTACAAAAAAATTGGTAAAACTGGATCATCTTCTGTACATTGTCTGATGCGCTTCTGTGTTTGAGTACTAATGCATGTCACCATTTCCAGACCCATGTGTACAAAAGACCTGTTGTCTTTTCAAGGCCACTGATTTTTGCAACCGCATTCATGAGCTTTTTTTCAGTTGTGATCGCATTATTTAAGGTAAACTCTGTAGCTTTTCATTTTAAGAAAGGTGGACTAGTGGAATATAGTTCATTCTTGTGAGTTTGTGAGTTTGTGATTTATTTATTTATTTATTTTTTTGTGGGATACAATATATGCAGTTCTTGTAAAATTGAAGAATTATATTCAGTTTAAACTTTTAACCTTATGCTGGATTTTGTGTAGGACATACCTGATATTGATGGAGATAAGATATATGGCATCCGCTCCTTTTCAGTACGTTTGGGTCAACAGCGGGTTAGTTTTTGACATCAAAATGTTCCTGAAGTTCAGAATCATGTGCAGGATTATAAGTGCTAATTTATATGGTTTGGTTGTGCCTACTTTACCTTGGCTAGGTATTTTGGATTTGTATTTCACTACTTGAAATGGCTTATACCGTTGCCCTTTTAGTGGGAATAGCATCTTCCAGCCTCTGGAGTAAACTCCTCACGGTAATTTGTTCATTTTCTATATCTCTTTTTTTTTTGGGTGGGGGTTTAAGTTTCTTGATGTACAGAATACATAATGGGCATGCACAATCTCCATTCCTCTAGAGTCTATTGCATGACTCAAATTCTCTTTTATCTTTTCTTTTAAAAGATAAAAAGGATGCAAGCTTTAAGAAAATATGGCTAAACTGCAGTAGCTCATGTAAATACAATGTAACTGAAAAGATTAATGGTGATAAGTATGCTGCATGATTAAATTTTTTTTTTGGCTTGCGTAGTATATTTTCATTATGGAAACTATGGATCTTTTTGGTTGTATTTCTTCTTAACCCATTGTAAACATACAACCACTTAATTGCCCTGTTTGGTTACTAGTCCAAAGAGGTCAGTTTGTATGATACTAGGTTACACACTTACACATTAAAACAAGTACCTGCTAGGCAGCTACTATACCATGATTTTTTTATTATTAGGGAGTACTGTCCACCTTTGAAGTTCTGACTGGATGTCATTGGAAAATGACACTTCAAAGCATTCAGAAAAACTATTTACTCCGGTTTGGATGGGTATTAACTTCACTATTAGACAGTAGAATGGCTTTCTCAATTTTTTTGCCATTGGTTTTACATGGAGAGTGAGTAACAATATGTTGTGTGTGTATTCAAATGAGATTTACTTTTGTTATGATTTGCTTTGTTGATAAATTTTAGGAAGTTGAAGTTTTTTTTTTTTTGGGATAAGTATTTATTTAGAAATAAAACTATCCAAAGGCAAATTGAGCTTATGATTTAGTGATATTCAAGTGATAGATTGGTTTGTTATGATTTTAAGTGATATTCATTTCTGGTGGTTTCTATCATTACTTAGATTGATTCGTTTTCAAGTAAGATTCACTTTTGTTTTTTCGATCCTCAATTGATTGAACTATATGCTAAGATCCAAAATGTTGGTATTTTCTCTCTTTTCATTGATTTAGGTTGTGGGACATACAATATTGGCTTCAGTACTTTGGAATCGTGCCAAATCTGTTGATCTGAAAAGCAAAGATGCAATCACTTCTTTTTACATGTTTATTTGGAAGGTAACTCAGGCTTTTATTTTATCAAAGATTCAGACACTTCTATTCGTTCTTGTGGAGAAGGCCCTTTGTATGCTTGACTACAGAAATAGAATAATCCTAATTTTATGTAAGTTTGTTATACACTTAGAAATGTTGTCAAACATAATTTTGGGGTACTAGCATTTTCTCTCAAGACCTTATTTCTCAATCATGAATTCGACAGGCGTAGGGCTGGCAAAAGGTGAAAATTATCGAAGGTTGCTACTTGCTATATCCATAAGACTAAATGCTACCCAAACTATATAGTGATTAACTGAACCTAATTTAAAAAATTTTGATGTTTTATTTTTACATATCATTGTAAGACATTTTGCTTGAAGTAAATCTGATATTGACTATTGTTGCACTTGGTCCATTATTGAGTGGGCATGTGTCCATCCAAATTTGACTTTGCTCAGACCTGCTGGAACTTGGACACATTGCCAACTTTATATAGTCGACAGTTTTGGTTTCATGTGTTTAGTTATCTGTTGGAAATTGTTCCAAGTTTCTATTTGGACTTGATTACGTGTTTGACTTTCCTTGGTGTGGAAGAAATGTTGACTTGGTTACTTTTTTGGGGTTGTTTCTTTGTGTGGAAGGAAAGTCTATTTCTTGTCAAAGAACTAACTGGAATTTCTTATCCAACGAGGAATAGAATTTGTCAACATAGTAAATGGTTTAGTGGCCATGGGCCTAGAGTCCTTGTATATTAAAAGAAGAGAAAACTCTTAAGAGGAGGTCTCTTAGGAGAAGAGAAGACTCTTACAGGAGGAGTTTCTCTTGACAGAGGAGAAAATTCTAGAAGAAGAGTAATTTGATAATTCTTTTGAGGCTGAAAGAATAACCATGAGTGATCTATGAAACAGAGCTTGAGTGTAATCAATTTGATCCCTCTCTGTGGAGATAGATTGTTTGTCAAACCACGTAAATTCCTGTATTCTTTGTGAGTATGCTTGCTGTTTTATTTTTGTCTTTACTGTTATTTGTTCAAATCCTTTAGTGCTATTCAACAAGAAGTGGTATTAGAGCTTCCATTATCACACGTGGGTATCACAGCCTATGGGGATAGTGGTCCAAGAGCTTCCGACATTGCACAACGTAATCACTTAGAATTTACCTTAGAAATGATTCAATTTCTCTTCGTTACATATTCAAAATTTACATTTTGATACTTGTCTGATAGCTATTTTGATACTTGTCTGATAGCTATTTTCTACTTGCAGCTCTTCTATGTTGAGTACTTACTGATACCGCTTGTGAGGTGAGGATGTGGAACAGAGTTGAGAAAGGTTTAATTGAAGTGATTTGTGCTTTCAAACTTTTATTACGGATGTATATTCCTTGGACTCAAATCTGTTTTAGTGGATATCATGTTCAAGAATTTGTCAAATGCATTTGAAAAAAAATTTCATTACAATTCTGTGATCGCATTATCTATTCGGTTTGTTAAACTGGTGTAATAGTTTGAGACTACCCTTAACAGTCTGCCCTTAACAAAATGCAAGCAAGCATTGTACATAACTTTTGCCGCATCAGGGTAACTTCCATGGTGGCAACAGTTAGGTGGGGATCCCACTATATTACAAGATTATTTCGTTTTAGAAAAATTCATCTAGAATGGCTAAATTTTAAAGAGGGTTGGCCTTGAATTCTATGAAAATCTAGACAGCATTTATTTTCACTATGAGTGATACAGAATCTTTCTGATATGGGGCAATGCTTAGACACCTAGTTTACTTGATAAGGTGAACTGATTGTCTCCTGTTCCAAAATACTTCTCTTGCAAACTACTTGTATTTGCAGTCAAGAAATTTTCAGATAAAGCTAGGCATGAAAGTATTTTAATTAATAACTTTATGCTTTGTGTAAGGCCTCAGTTCCCTGCATGATCTATCAAGCAAAAAGTTCCCTTCATGTTCTCAATCCCACGCAAAAAATTGGTGGCTTTAGAGATGGGGGTATTTTAGAGGATATTCTGTATAGTTCCCCCTTTTTTTTTTTTTTTTTTGATTACAGAAAAACTCTGTATAGTTCCCTCTCTCCATTAGTTGGTACTTGCCTTTGATTTAGTCTCTTTCCCAACTTGAGAGAATTTTTTTTTTTTTTTTTAAATTTTTTTTAAAAGCATTATTTATCCCAAGAAAGGTAGATCTTTAGAGAGTGTCCCAACTGGCAACCAATCCTGTTGGAGACAAGCTGAAAGGGTAGAAGGAAATACAGGGGATCCAAGCTTCTTTTGAATAGAGGAGGTGCATGTCCATGACTGGTTGCTTCAACTGAGCTTTTTCTTCCTTTTTAATCTTTTTGTGGACATTCACAAATTTGACATGAAACTTCCACTAGTAGATATTGCCACAGATTTTCAAGAAATAAATTCCATTAATTGTATGTGCATGCAAGCAAGCCAAATACATATTATACATGGATCGATAGGCATCACACCTAGAAGTGATCCCTATTATCTATTATTTATCTAGAAGCTCCAGGAAAGCCTCCTTAACATACCATCCATTCTCTAACTTCAAACTATTTGGATGGTTGAAATGATAGCCTCCCCTTAATAAAATGTGAATGTCTTTGTATTTAATAAATCATTTTTTTTTTCGAAAAGGAAAAATTAGAAATGGGGATCATGAGAATGGCACATATAAACTAATCGAACGAAAATATATATTCCAGCTTTCAAGATGTTTCCTATTGGATATTACATAGCATCTTCTAGTTTTTCCAACTCCTCCTTCATAGCATCTTCAAGCTTTGAGATTTCACTTTGTTAGTATCTTAGAATTAACAAACAGGTGGCAGAGTTGGCCAATAGAGAGGCTGAGGTGAAGGATATTCATCAGTTTACAAATGTTTGGGTTTGAAAGGTGGATGGATGTCCCGGCAGAGCCTTGTTTCCTAGCAATCCTTGCCCCTAAGTTCTTTGTGAAGATTAGCTTGGATAATAGGCAGAGCACTTTGAATCTTGTACTCTTTTCTTGTGCTGTTTTGGTTCCTTCGTTTCAATGTTCGAAAAAAGAATGGCAAGACAAAGCTGTTTTTGTTGGTGTTTTAAAAGCAGTAGAAATCATGTTCTGTAGAATCATCTGAGCCATTCATTATAAAATGAAGAGTCAAGATTAAAAGAAATTCATGTGGTAGAGTACCCTAAGAATTTTAGAGAATCTTAATCTTTGTTAGTCACCATTAGATTAATCTGTGTCGGTGTGTCGTGTTTTCCTCTTTTCAAAACCGAGAAAAGTGGGACATGGTTAAACATTAAAGTCAAAAACAACATAGAAAGTGGATCATGGTTAAACACTATAAGGTCAAGAGTTAACGATGAAAGCCGATAGACTTTTCAGCAAAAGTTACGGCATACATTATTGATCATATATTTCCTCCAAAACAATCATGCAGTCCAGTTAGCACTATAATTTGAAGAAAGCAAAGCAATATCAAACAAAACTTCAAGGTAGGAGTTATGTCCTACTATACTCTTTCCCAGAACGTGGAAAGTGGGCTAGGCTTGAAGACTAATGCAGCAGGTGGCCTATTGGTTAGGGCTTTGGCTAACAAGACCTTGCTTACTAAGTGTCTTGGATTTGAGTCACCCCTTTCCTGCTAATGAGCGCGTTGGTGACAATCTCCCTCTCGAGTCTCGGCTGCCCTGGACATGCATGAATTGCCCCATTTCCTACGCATTTTCTTTTTTACCCAAAAAAATAAAATCTTCATTTAAGATACTGAGCAAATAACTACTTAACTTTAAATTATTTATGTTGCGACTTTTTTTATCATAAAATGTATGAATAATAAAATTCAGAAATAATTATATGATAAAATTAAAGAAATGATATTGTTTTCTTTAAAGCTTTAGACGCACAAATGGTTACTATATGGTTTAAAATTGTCATAATTTAATAATTTTATGTGTCTATCAAAAACTGATATAAATTGTACTTGAGTCTTATTGAATTATTAAAATTTTTTATTGAAAATTATAAGTGGAATTTTGACTATGAAAAAAAAAAAAAAATACAATACAATTTATTCAGATATTATAAAATCTAGCAAATAAATACAATATAATATTTATAAATATACTATATTTTTATGGGTTTTCAGTTTTCACAAGTGGTATTTTATTATACAAATTCGCCTTAAGTATTATATATAAAGATTACAATGTATGTGTCGTTCTTGTCCATATGCTCGTATAAATCTACATATGTTTGTGAGAATATAAAAATGTATGTCTAATAGTTATAAATTTCGCCGTTGTGAACTTAAGTCCTGGCTTCTCTACTTGTTCTGGGGTATGTGTCTCATATATGGACAGAAAATGAAATAGTTTGATGATACTCCTTTTATCTGAACCTAATTAATTTTTTATTTTTTATTTTTACATATCATTGTTTTGTAAGACATTTTGCTTAAAGTAAATCTCATATGGACTGTTAGTGCACTTGGTCCATTATTGAGTGGGTGTGTGTCCATCCAAATTTGACATTGCTCTTGCTCAGACCTGCTAGAACTAGGACACATCGCCAACTTTACCTAGTCGACAGTCTTGCTAGGATGCACGGACACAAATATGGGTACGGGTACGATATGGCGATTTGAGTAATTTTTGAAAAAAATTATAACATGATACAGTAGATAAGATATTGTTATGACACAAATACAACACGGGTACAACACTCCAAATGAAGTATCCATGCTTCCTAGTAGTCTTGGTTACATGTGTTTAGTTATCTGTTGGAAATTGTTTCAAGTTTCTATTTGAATTTGATTACCTATTTGGCTTGGGATACAACACCCCAAATGAAGTATCCATGCTTCCTAGTAGTCTTGGTTATATGTGTTTAGTTATATGTTGGAAATTGTTTCAAGTTTCTATTTGAATTTGATTACCTATTTGGCTTTCCTTGGTGTGGAAGAAATGTTGACTTTGTTACCTTTTTTTTTGGAAGGGGGGTGGGGGAGGGGGGGGGGAGGGTTCTTTGTGTGGAATGAAAGTCTATTTCTTGTTAAAGAACTAACTGGAGTTTCTTATCCAACAAGGAATTGGATTTGTCAACACAGTATAAAAGTTTAATGGCCATGGGCCTATGGTCTTCATATATGGGAAAAAGAGAAAACTCTTAAGAGGAGTTCTCTAAGGAAAAGAGAAGACTCTTACAAGAGGAGTTTCTCTTGATAGAGAGAAAATTCTAGAAGAGTAATTTGATAATTCTTTTGAGGTTGAAAGGATAACCATGAGTGACCTATGAAACAAAGCTTTAGTGTAATCAATTTGATCTTTCTTCGTGGAGATAGATTGTTTGTCAAACCATATAAATTCCTATGTTTTTTGTGGGCATGCTTGTTGATTTATTTTTGTCTTTTTACTGTTATTTGTTCAAATCTTTTAGTGCTATTCAACAAGAAGTAGTGTTAGTGGTACAAGAGCTTCCGACATTGCACAACATTATCACTAAAGAATTACCTTAGAGTGATTCAATTTCTCTTTGTTACATATTCAAACTTTACATTTTGATTACTTGTCTGATATCTATTTTCTTCTTGCAGCTCTTCTATGTTGAGTACTTACTGATACCGCTTGTGGGGTGAGGATGCGGAACAGAGTTGAGAAAGGGTTAATTGAAATGATTTGTGCTTTCAAACTTTTTATGGTTGTATATTCCTAAGACTCAAATCTGTTTTAGTGGATTAAAAAGGGTTGACCTTAAATTCTATGAAAATCTAGATAACATTTATTTTCACTATGCATGATATAGAATCTTTCTGACATGGGTCAATGCATAGAAACACAACAAAATTTTCAGAGTAAAAAGTGTTTTAATTAATAACATTATGCTTTGTATAAGGCATCAGTTCCCTTCATGTTCTCAATACCACCCAAAAATTGGTGGATTATGGGTGATGGAAACTGAATTATATATAACTCAGTTTCCACCCAATCCAAACAACCTCTTAGAGATGGGGTTATTTTTAGAGGATATTCTGTATAGTCCCCTTTGTCCATTAGTTGGCGCAGAAAAGCCTTTGAATTAGTGTCTCCCAATTTGAGAGATTTTTTATTTATTTTTTTTAAAGCATTATTTGTTCCACTCCCAAGAAAGGTCTTAATAAAGCTAACGATATTTTGGGAAGAATAATAATTCTTCTGAATAAACCAAATCTGGAGACCTCACATTTTCTATAAATGTTATCAAATTCCTAATAAAATCAAACGTACATAGTTACATTCCTAGAATTTGGATATTTTATGTTCTGTTTGTTTTAAGGGAAAACATTATGTAAAAATAGTTTTCCTCATTTTCTTATATTTTGAGTATCCAAATTCATCTTGATGATCAAACTTAAGGATCAAAATAAAAACAACTCCAAACTCTAAGTCAAAAGTAATTTAGTCAATTGTACGTGGTTGATGTAATGGTTCCCAAGACTTCATAAGATACACTAGATCTTTGGTTCAAAACTCTTAACCATCACCTTGGGACAACCCCAAGGTCCCCAAGGGATATTCATTCCCAATCTGCTTATGGACCAGTCCACATCCAATTTTACAATTTGTTAACTTGTGTGATTGTGGGTAGCCTAAGTAAAGTGGTAGGTCATACAAGACAGAAAATGATAAATTGTTGACAACTCACAGTCGCACAAGTCAACAAATTGTGAAATTGAGTGTGTAATTGGTTGTATCTCTTGAATTATTCATTCTAGAGAGATTACACAACCAAAAAATAATCACATGCTAGAAGAACTCCTTAGAAAAAAAAGAAAAAGAAAAAGAAAAAGTGTTACGTAGTTCAAAATTAAATTAGAAAAAGGAAAAACCATAGTATGATGACTGGCAAGTGGCAACCATTGATTCCATGGATGTGTAAATTCAACTGCTTCTCATTTCTCAACCGACAAAACCAACTTCTAAAAGCCAATCCAATTTCTGAACCGACTTCTAAAAGCCAATCCATATTATCATTAAACAATAACACATGCACAGCCACTGTCACCTCTATGCACTGTAAAGACCATATCCATGGCCTTATCTTTTCATTCTCATTCAATATTCCTTACCACCACTCAGTCTCAAACCTCTTCAAATCCCAACTTCCTCTCCTTTCATCATCAACATGCCCCCACTACTACCTTTCACTACTTCCCAGCTTCCAAACCGACCATCCACAAGCTCTCAGCCCCCACTGACACTGAGAAATGGAGAGCCAAAGTTTCATTCTTTCCTGCTTTCTTGAACAAACGCAAAGATGCTAAGACCCTCAAGGAGGAGCTTCTCGAGGCCATTGCCCCTCTTGATCGAGGTGCAGATGCCACTGCCGAAGACCAGCAAGTGGTTGATCAGGTTTGCTTTGTTATGCTCTAATTTCTCTCTCAAAATTCAATCTTTATGATGACCCAGATAATGGTTCTACCTTGTTTGAGATTATATGTGCACAGCTAACTGAGAGTTTGTAGGTTGCTAACATTTGTGCTATTTCAATTTCATATATGTGAATATATGTGTAATTTAGTGTACAAGACTTTGAAGTCTGGAAATCAAAGCATATTTCACTTTCATGCCTGCCTGATATGATATCCTAATGCATTTATGTAGTTTGATGGATTTACTTCTTATAGAAAATGGGTGGCAACTTAAGGTTATAGTTAAAACAGGGAAAAAACTTTAGATACAGTTCCTTAGATACTATACCTTAAGTTCCCTAATTGAATTCAACCACATGGGTGTGTTGCTATGACCAATACAACAAAAACAAAATTATCTTTTTTAAGGACGATTAAAACAATATTAGTAGATGGACCAACCTAGGGTTGTTATTCTACATAATGTTCTTTAGCGATAGAATTCCAGTAGGAAAATGCACAAACTTTCATTGGCGTATTTTATAAGCTATGAATATATTATGATTAGTCTTTAATCCCAAAAGACATGGGCTAATTTTTATTATCAGTAAATGGACTAACCTTAATTACTGACGTCTATGCAGTATCTGCATCATTTTGTTTGATTCTTGGAAATTATTTTTAAATAGATTGCACGGAATCTTGAAAAAGTTAGCCCAATAAAGGAAACACTCAAATCTAATTTACTCAACGGCAAATGGGAGCTTATATACACTACTTCAAGCTCGATTTTACAAACCCAGGTAAACTTTATTTTCTATTTCCATAGCTATTATGTGTCTTTCCTGAGGCATCAACAGTCTTTTGTAAAAAATTTCCATAATTGTGATGTCATGCATATGTGTAGTACTTTGAATGTAAGGGCGGCAACTTATCGACATACATTCATTTCATAGTTGGCTTGCTTAATCATAAAACTCCTTGTTATTGCATGAGGTGATTATAACTGCCTTTCTTAAATGAGGGGACAAATTGGTTAGATAAAGTTATTCAAATAGAAAATCACCCAAAATTTGGCTTAAAGACTTTCCCTTTGTAGTGTATTTTTGTTTGCTTAATCAAGCATGATTTACCAAAGATTTTTCTACAATCCCTACAGAACTAAACAAATTGTCTTAATCTTAACAATCTGTCATGACATATGAAGCACTACAGATCAGACATTACTTCTACTACCAGAGTGCAATTTTAAAGCTATTTCATGGTCAAAAATACTTTTCTTGGAACTCTTGCCTTTGAGAGTGTTAAAACCCACCTGTAGTATAGAAGAAAAAAGAAAAGTACTCTAAAAATGCCTCCTCATTTCAGGCTTTGTAACTAGCAATTTAAGTATCAGTCTCAGTATTAGTTTGACTAACTTACAGGGAGATTTTCTTGAGAAAACTTTTTAAAACCAAAAGCTGTCTTCCCTACATCCCTCACTTCCCACAGATGCAACCAAACTTTCAAGCTCTTTCTTATGAATAATCTCAAAATGTGATATAGTTTAGTTCTGTAATAATTTCTTGGTGTGTGAATTAAAAAGAAAAGAAAAAGTTCCAAGCACAAACGAATGCATTCAAATTCACAAAAAAAGAAGAACAAGAACAAGAAACAAAAGCCAAACTGATTGGGTTTGTTTTGTCTTAACTCTTAACTGTTCTATATGGGGGGCTTAGTTAAATCTAGTTCTGCATTCCTAATCATTTCTTGGTCCTATTATATGTTTTGAATTGCTAGAAAATCACCATGCTTACTCTTTTTTATTTATTTATTTATATGCTCTGTTTTCTTTTGAGATAAAAAGACAGAATTTAAAATTGGAACTCTTCACTTTTACATTTTGGCCCTGTAAATTGCAATCACTTGAAAAATCAATGTCATGACAGAGACCCAAATTTCTGAGATCAAGAGCAAACTACCAAGCAATTAGTTTGGATACACTTAGGGCCCAGAATATGGAGTCTTGGCCATTCTTCAACCAGGTATATTCAACTTGTTTTGTAATTGTATTTAACTTCTGATTTCTTTTCCCTCCTTTTGTGTGGACCATGATAATTACTAGAAGCATAAAAAATGTGTTTTATTATTCTCAGTTGCTCTGACTAAAATCTTTTTGCTGACCTTATACCCTGTAAACTATGATCCTTCTTCTTATATTAAGAAATCACTAGCATAAGGCAAGAGAATTTACGACCAGTGAGATATCAAATGCAAAGCCTTGCATAATATTTGATGATTGATTACCTAGATCTAAGATTAAATATGTGATATTGACCCTCTTTATTTCACATGGATTCTTCAATCCTTTTGATGAAGTTCTTTTTCTATTATTATTGCTTCTTTTCTCTAACATATGTTGTTATATACCTAAAAATACTATAGTTAATAATGGAATGAGAAGGTGAAAATGTTAATGTTATCTGTATTTAGAGGCTTTAAAGTTTCTCCTAATTGATTGCTCTTGGCATGAATAGCAGGCTATTGTTGTCATAATGGTTTAGTTAGTCTCATACTGATGGTTTTGCATGAACTTTGACCTAACTATCATTGGCAGTGTGTCAGTTGCATGTTTTGCTGATTTGGCTTCTAGAAGTTCCCAGTGCCATGCTTAGACTTTGTTTTTTTTAATCCTGCAATACTGACAAGATGATGTTGAACCAAGAATTTCTACACTCACTTTTGCAGATGCTAACATATCAAATTAATAGTTTTATACTCTTCAGTTTGTGGGAGAATTTAAAGACTTGTGAATTTTTGCTTTTACCCACTGCCTGCCAAATTTTATTGATGTTTTGTAGGTAACAGCTGATTTAACACCTCTTAATGCAAGAAAAGTGGCCGTAAAGTTTGATTATTTCAAAATCGCAGGTCTGGTAAGTATTCTTGTTAAATTTTCTTGATTTTATGAGAGGCCACTTGGACCTCTGACCTCTCACCATTCAATGGGTGGTAGTCCTCCCCCTAAATCTCTTATGACAGCAGGGAAAAATCTAGAATTTCTTCTGGAGAAAAAAGAAAAAAGAAATCTCATGTTTCTAGCACAACAATCTAGAGATTTATTGTAATATTAAAATAGTACATATCTTTCACGTGCTAATTTTTTTCTGGTAAGTGCCTTTTGTAGAATAGGCCAAAACTTAATTGTTGGATAGTGTCAAACAATCTACTGCATTCAAAATCTCTCCTTTGAAGTACTTGTGAATTCAAATGACATATATATGTTAATTATTTTATTGGAGGATGTTTGCCTTTTCGATGAAGGTTTATTCTAGTCTTATATTTTCTCAAACTAAGTGCACTCTTTCATTTTAAAGTGTGAATTAGTACCTGTATCAATACATAGAAATCACAGAATAGGCAGAGCTTATTTCAAAAGTTTTTAGCCCTACATATAGTGATGTATTCATTGACCATACAAAAAGGATGGAGTTAAATTTTTTATATTTCACACAGTAATATTGAAAAAGATTGAGATAGTTTGGTCATGTGCAACAAGAACCTATAATTATCCTATTGAAGTATTGTGGGAACCAAAGGTGGCTTATCACTTGTGATTTAATAATAGGTATCTGTTAGGCAGGACAAAACGTGGAAACACACACACACACACACATTAAGCTTCATTTGCTTCATAATGACACGCCTGCCTAAAGAAAGCACGTGCACACATCTCTGAATTTCAATTGAGTACTTAGTTACATATATGATTTATTTCATCTTGGTATACAGATACCAGTTAAGGCACCTGACAGTGCTCGCGGTGAATTGGAAATTACATATTTGGATGAAGAAATGAGGTGAGTTAATGTTTTGTGATATGCTATTCATATAAATTCCATATCCTAAGAATGTGCTTAGAGGATATTGCAACTAATTTCATAGATTAGAGTGCAAGAATTCAATATTCTAAAGGAAGAGAAATGTGTAAGGTTTAATGAGTTATGATTATATCAATGACAAAGGTTTAATGCCTCTTCATTCTTTTGAATATCATTTGCTTCTTTCCAAAAGAGTAAGAAAAAATCCAATGCCCTAAATTAGTTTGTCCTTGCACCAGATAAATTAAAATTATGTTTTTCTTATATTGCCAGAGTTTCAAGAGGCGACAAAGGAAACTTGTTCATACTGAAAATGGTTGATCCATCTTACCAAGTTCCCGCTTGATGTACAAATCACACTGCAGTGTCTATAATCATTTGGCCATCATGCTTTCTTGGTCACGAGATTGGACTGAATTGTACTAGTTCTGCTTAAACACAATTTTGGTCATATTTTCTTGTTATATAAATGTTACAAAAAAGTTTTGGGCCCTTGCGAGTTTTACTTAAAGGTCCTGGCACATTTCTTTGCTGTACAGAACTTATGGATAGTTCATGGACAGTCAAATATAGATAAATGATCATTGTGTGTAGTTTATTTAAATAGCTAGAGGAAAGCCAATTTTTAGATGATAAAAGGGTTAGAAATCTTGCCAAGTATGCATTTTTTTTAATAGTAGTTAGCCTAAACAGTTTATCTATGATCAAGATCTACTAGTGGAGAGAAACATTTAAATTTTTTTTTTAACTAGATTACAGTTTTGACATCTAAGTGTGGATATTTTCATTTTGGTCCCTTAAAATTGAGATTTTCCATTTTAGACTACAAAGTTTGATTCTGTTTTGAAAGATGAAATAATCATTCCCTCAGCAAAGATTAAAATTTAAAATTCAAAATGAGAGAGGAAATCAGTCTTCCAAATTGAAGTGGAAAATAAACGTTCAAGATAGCTAATGTTGAGGCTGAGGGGGGTCTTGGCTTGTTTCCGAGGTGCCGCCTCATTAACTTGTTTTGGTGCCACATAAACTGCATGAATACATATCTTATATTAACTGCATAAACTTATTCAGGGGTAAAAAAAAAAAAAAAAAAAAAAAAAAAAAAACCTGCATAAACTATCAGCCATGGCTAATGTTAGATTTTTATTTTTTACTTCTTTGAGCAAGCATTTCTGATTTATATATAATAGTCATAGACTCATGCAATGCTGAAAAAATTTGACAATTTGTTTTTTGTTAAGTAAAAAATGAAAATAGTAGATGAGACTAATAAGTAGTAGTTCCAAACCCTTCTTAAAATAATGTGATTATTTTCTAGTTGATACAATATATTTGTTAAGCTATCTATATTGTTATTTGAAAGTATTTTAAATTTTGTAAGTTTTTTTTTTTTTTTTTTAAATGAAATATAACACATTTTACATTTAATTATTATATAAGATGATATATTTTGTAAATAATATAATGTATGATTGAAATTTGTTTCTTGTACTCCTTAGAAACAAGAAACGATTATCCTCTATATGTCTTGAATGACTTAAAGAGGATACCCATTTAAGTAAATCTATCACTTATGTTAAAAAAAATACTTTAATAATATAAGAAAAATGTAATTTTATCAATAACCAATATTACATCGAGAACGCGACATAATTGTCAATGAAACAACTTTTCTTTTTACACAAACTTCTTCTCCCCAAACATCACTGAAGTGGAATGAAGTGTTCTGAACAGACCAAAGTAGGCTGAAATGGATCAAAATGAACCGAATAGACTGATGTGGACCAAAGTGAACCAAAATGAATTGAATGGACCTACATGAACCGAAATATACCGAAGTGGACTGGATGGACCGAAATCACTGACTTGGATCGAAATAGATGGAATGGACCGAAGTAGACTGAATAGAAAAAAATAGAAGAAATGAACCGAAGTGGACCTAAATAGACTAAAATGGACCTAAATAGACCTAATGGACCAAAATAGACTTAATGGACTAAATTAGACCGAATAAACCAAATTGGATTCGAAATGGATTGAAAGGGCCTAAGTGGAGCGAAAGGTGCCGAAGTGACCGAAATGAACCGAATAGACTGAAATAGACGGAATGGACCGAATAGACCAAAGTGGACCTAAATGGACCAAACTAGAACAAAATGCTTCGCTATGTGGCCCGGAAACAACGACCACGCAATACCCAATCTTATCAAAAAAAAAAAAAAAAAAAACCAATGTTAATGAGCCCAAGGAGTTAAGGAAAGAGCATTATGGCTGTCTCTCCTTCATGTGCTTCTGCCACTCTGCCACACAACCTTCAACCCTGCAAAAACTTCCTTCCTTCTCACACTGCACCCATTATTTTTCATGCAAAATACCTACTCTCCTCTCCAAAACCCAACACCACAACAACCAGCACCCACATCATATTAAGCCCAACAAGCTCTCTGACCTTGCTGATTCTTGGAAATGGAGGACCCAAGTTTCCTTCTTTACTGGTTTTTTGACAAAAGGTAGGAATGCTGAAAGCCTCAAGGAGGAACTTTATGCAGCAATAGCCCCTCTTGATAGAGGTGCTGAGGCTACCCCTGAGGACCAACAACTTGTAGAACAGGTGGGAGCTTCCTTTCAACCCCTTTGTGATTTTGTATTATATCACTCTTCTATTCCACAGTTTTGTTTTTTAGCGCGAAGTTTTATCTTTTATGGTACAAAAACTGAAAGTTCATTTCCTATAGTCATGCCTGGTTGTGATGCCTTTGGGATTTTGACTTTTGAGTTTATCATTTATGGCATTAATGGCTGAATGTAAGATGAGTTAAAAAGTAAAATAGCTTGTCTTTTTTGCTTGAATACATGGTTGGTCCCAAAATTTTAGCCTATGATATGACATAGTGATCAATTTTAGTCTTAGATGACGCTATTAAACTAAAAATTGACGCGTTATCACTCCATTAGACACATTAGTGACCAAATTTGATCGCTTTAAGTTTGTTAGAGACTAAAAGTGGTCACTTAAAGTTTGTCAGGAACTAAAAACAATCACTTTAATTTTGTTTCGGACTAAAAGCGATCACTTTAAATTTCAATGAAAATCGCTCATAGGATCAAGTATAGGGACCAACCGTGTATATTGTGGCCTTTGAGTTTTAAAAGCTGACATCCAGTATCATGTAGATTGCTCTGTTTGATTATATAGCACATGCTAATGCCACATTTAAAATAGAATTCAATATTTTTTTAAAATTATATTATTAATTTTTAAAATTTTGCCATGGCCGAATTCCATATGAAACGCAACTACTATATGATTTTCCTGGTTTCTCATTGGCATTTTCAGGTCTTGGTACCTATTTTTTTCAAGTGCACAGTCCATGTATTTCTCTAGTACACAACTATGGACTAAAACATTTGCAAGTTCAATATGTAACAAATCAAGAATATTTAATCACCATGTCTGGGTTTAGCATTTGAAGATTTCTTTTATGACATTTATGGATTTTTTTTTTCTTTTTTCGATCAGATTGCTCGTAAACTTGAGGCAGTGAATGAAGTAAAGGAGCCTCTCAAGTCTAATTTGCTCAATGGAAAATGGAACTTCTATATACAACATCCCAATCTGTTTTGCAAACGCAGGTGATTCTTTGTTAATGTCTCTTTCAGTTTTTTGAAACTTGTTCTCTGTAAGAAAGGCATAATTTTTCTAATACAACATTATGGATTATGAACTACTTTCAAAGACTATTTATTCTCATGCTGACTGCTTGGTTTTGATGCTTTGTTCCTTAATAGATGCATATTTACATATGAACACACACACACACACACACACACACACAAATAGAGAATAAAACCTATTGGTGTATTTTTGTTCTTTCTTGGAGAGGAAAAATTGGGGACTCCTAGACCCTGCAAAAGTGAGAGCTTTGTGAATTGGTTACTACCTTTATATTTTCTATGTTATAAATTGGTCGTGTATGAACCTTTTGTCCAAGTAACTGAGGAGAATCTTGTCTTGTCAGGTATATAGGTCTCTTAAAATCTAAGATTGATAATTATAACTGATTGCGCTTTAAGTTGTATAATTCTACTTTCATTTCTGCTTTTAGTGGTTCTCTTGTATCATGTTTTGTTTTGTTACATCTAAATTTGTTATGTTTGAATTCTTTTTATACAATGAGTTATCATGTCTGTGGGGAATATGTGTAAATTTGGATTTGAAAACTTATTCTTAATTCGTATTTTTTCTTCTTTTATTCTCTTCTTATATATCATTCATCTCTATAGAATTACAACTCATTACTTAAGAATTTATATGACAGAGACCAAAATATTTAAGGCCAAATGGGAAAATCTACCAGGCGATCAATGTGGATACTCTAAGGGCTCAAAATATGGAAACTTGGCCATTCTTTAATCAGGTATTGCTTCTTAGTAACATCTGATTTACGTTGTTTTGTTGCATGTATATTTCTTTCAGTTTTCACNTTCAATCTCAATCTACTCAACGTTGGTAAAGTGGAAAACGGGCGCGGTCGGGTCGGATTCGGGTCGGATCAATCGGGTCGCGGGTCAAAACAGGTCACGGGTCAACGGATCGGGTCAAACGAGTTTGACCTGTTTTGCCATGTCTACCGCCCGGGGCAATTCTCGTGTATAATAAATTTCAAAGGAAAAAAGAAAAGGAAAAAAGGTAGCATTACGCGTCTGTCTCATAATTAATCAAAAAGGTTTGCTTTATGGTCTACTGCAATGAGACAATCTTTGGTAAAGTTTAAAGGAGTCTAGAGAAGAAATAGGTGGAAACCCGTTTAAAGTGGTCAAAAAATTTTGCATCCGCGAAAAAATCATAACGTGGCGGGCATTACTGGGACATAGACATGTCATCTGGGTCATGGTCATTTGTGAAGTAGGAGACGGGGTAAACGGAAGGTTTTGACAATGGAACGCAATTTTATGGTGGAATAGGTGAATACTTTTATTTCAGAATTGTTTCAAATTTTCCGCAGACTCTTCTCTGTGGAAATTTTAAACAAAACAGAGAAATGGGTGTATCTTTCTTTTGGCGTATTGTTATATTTCTAGTTCATGGGCTGTCTCTGTTCAGCGAGAGCGAAGATAATACGACGAAACATCATCCACACCTCATTTCTTAATTGATATTTAAACGCGTGCAAAAGAAGATTTCAAGTCAAATGTTTTACCAGTCAGTATCCAAACTCTTCTCTCTTGTCCTACGTAATCCTCTCTTTTATTTCTCCATGATGACTTTGACTGTAGGGTCACTATTTCGATGGGACTAGGGAATCGATTGCATTTCCTTTGTAATTTCATTAGATTGGTTTTTATTTCTGTTCCCATGCAATTTCAAATCATTAGTTGGGCTTTTCAATTTCAGATGTTGATTGAACAGAAAAAAGAAGCAAAAGCATGTTGCATATTCCAAATAAAAATTATTAAAATCATGAGTTGGGCTTTAATATCAAATGTAATTCATCTTTTTTTTTTTTTTTCTTTTTTCACAATTTCCCATCAACCAAATAGTGAAAAAAGAGTGTAAGTCATGCCGTACTATCCAATTGCCATTTTAATACATAAAAATTTATTTTTATTTATTTTACCACATCATTTTACAATACACTTTACATTAAATGTTCTATTTTAATGATACTCTCTGAAACCTCTCTCTCTCTCTCTCTCTCCGAAAACCCATTCCACCACCTCTCCTCTTTACTCTCCATATCATATATAAATGTGTGAGAGGAGAAAAAGAAAGTAGAAAGAAAAAAGAAAGTGACAAAATAGAGAGAGACCGGTTTGGAGAAGGAAAAAAAAAAAAAAAAAAAGAGAGAGAAGAAAGAAAGGAAGAGAGAGGAGAGAGAGAAAAAAATTTTATTATAGCATTTGTGATTGTACCATTCCAAATTTGGAACAGTAATGTTCACATATGCCAAATTATTTGGCATTTAGAACACCTCATGTGAGAGGTTTTTTGTGTTTGGTGTGCTAAATGTCAGATATTTGATGTTTGGCACACTTGATGTTAGTGTTCTAATAACTATTATATAGTACATGTACATCAATGAGTATTGTATCTCTAAATGCAAAAGCACTTAATTAATTCAACCTTAGGGTGTGTTTGTTTGAAAGGGTTTTAGGGAGGATGAAAAATTTAGGAGAGAAAAATAGAGATAAAGAAATTGGAAAGGTGTTTTTTTTTTGATGGGAAAGCTCAACGATAATTCATTCATAATTGTTAAAGAGGTTACATCAACGTGGAGGACTGTGTAGGACTGTGTAGTCTGGCTTGAGAATGCCCAGCCTCCTTGAAAGTGCATATTGGGAAAGTGTTGGTTAGGAGGAAAAGTGAAAAAATTTTGTAGTGGGGTCCGAGTGTTTTTTCTCAGACTTATCAAAAAATTTTCTTTCCAAAACGAGGAGAAAACTTAAGAGAAAAACATAGGTTCTAGTAATAACCAAAATTTCTTCCTGTGCATTGAGTTACGTTTCCAATTTTCCTTCCTGTGTTTTTGTTTTTTTCAAGCTCTTTGAACTTAAGTTTACGCTACTTTTTTTTCAACGTTTCAACCAAACAGTGATTTTGTTTTTTTTTTTTTTTTTTGATCAACGTGGGGTCCTTGGTGGCTTTCACCTCTTTTTTGATCAACCTTTTTTTTTTTTTTTTCAAAGTTTTCCAGCTTTCACCGCTTTTTATATATATAACAAAGAAAAATAAAGTAATATAATAATATTAAGAATGTGTTAAATTTTATAACTAGCTGCTAACCCATGCGATGCACGAGATTCATTAAAAAAAGACCATAGTGCAATTATCTATTGAATAGTGACTTTCTTTGAATATGATGTTTGCTTCAAAATCACTTAACACATACTTCAACAATCTTACATTATAAGTATATCTAACATGACCACAATCATCAATTTGCATAATTTGCATATTTTAGAAAGTAACATGCATCATAAACTTGACATCACACATAATGTTCATAAATTACTGTTAAAAAAATTCTAGTGCACCTATGTTCATAAGAAACTTACCATGATACATACTAATTTTTTAGGCAACCAATCATGGGTAGTGAGTGGGCCACACAAGCAAATCCATCTGCTAAAGAATTCATTACAATATAATAAACAAAAATGTAATATGTCTCATAACAAAAAAGCATTGCTACAATCTATTTTTGAATCAATAATTGTAGTGCTGGCAGTGATCATGATGCAAGTGAGCAAAGAATGAAAAACCTTGTAAAATATTTGTCATGGTAAGAACATGGAAACACATACTTACAAAGATGCCCTTAAATCAATGTCATAATTGTGAAGCTAAAATTTTCTTAACAATGACTTATGAACAATTACAAAGCATAAGACATATACTTATCTCCTTAAACATATTACTTATTACTGAACTATTTCATTTTACCCAAAAACAAAAAATAAATCATTAAGCAAAATTTTTTTCCAAAATCAACCACATAGATAACAAATACTCACAGAACTCTAGAAATATTGTTTGAGAGCTTCTCAAAATCATCAAATAAAATAGAAAATCAACCACAAAATCTGAATTATTCTAATTTTGCAGCAGCTTTTGAAGTTGTTTAAACTGGTCATCCAAATATCCTTTTTTATCACCAATACCAATAATTAGAATTTCTCTACCAATCCAAACTAAATTAATTAACAGACCAGTAAAAATTCTGTTTAATTCAATGGAAAATAGGCTAGTTTTCCAAGAAAGTAACAAAACCAAACAAATACAACATAAATTTCCTTTCAAAAATAACAAATCTCAGGGGAAAAAGAAACATTCCCAAAAAAACAAATAAGTGCTTAAAGAGAACAATATCCACCTAGAGTAGAGATCCACTTCACACCAAATTTTTGAACAATCTCTCAAAAGCAATTATAATACCACCCAAAAGAAAAAGAAAAAGATCACCTCATCTAGATAAGCAGAGTGTTCCGGCCACTATCTTTGAAATTGAGTCATAACATCGATGGTGGCTTCTTTTTCTCAATAGCGTGAGCTTTTATCACTCAGCATGACTAACCCATAAAACAAAGTGCTGGACTGAAGCAAATCTTATTATAATCTTAGAGGTTAGAGAGGGCTTTGACTAAATAGTTACAGTATGCATAATCTCCAGAGTCATAGATGATTCAATAAAATTTTAATTATATAAATCCCTAAACCCTTTAATTTACAAAAGTAATGCAAGCTGAAAAGTAAAAAAAAATAAAAATAAAAATAAAGATATAAAGCATAAGTTTGAGGAATGGCCTTTTGCATATACATTTTGAACATGGCTTGCAAAAGATTAGGGTTAAATGTCCTTCTGTTTCTCTACACCAAGGTTATATTGTCCTACTATACTGAACGATGTACACCTTCCTTGCATTCCTCAGGTGCCTCATTTAAGTCCAACAGATATGTAAATGCAAATAAACACATATTGAAGATTAAAGCCCACATTAGCTCTAAAGCTTGGATATTCAGCTCTCAAAGATTAGTTCTTATACTCCTATAATTATATTGAAAATGCTAACTGTGGGGTCTGTTACCTAAAAAAGGTATAGTAGCCCTCAGAATTGGGCTCAGGGCCCAAAGGCCCGATCCGAGAACACGCAGTCGTCCGAGGACATCCTAAAGAAGTTTTATTCACGTCAAATAGGTGATATGAAAGGTATAAACAGGTGTTATATACCGTGGTATAGCACACGTCCGAGGACGCCAAAGTCCGAGGTGAAGGTAACCTTCGTACTGACTGAAAGAGTTTGCCAGGTTGTAGCTGAATTGGAAGTTGGATATAACTTAAAGAGGCGTCGGAGAAGGTAGAAAATATCTTCTAAAGTCTATCACCTCCTCATTAAATGCTGTCCACCTAACGCTCTGGCCGCATTAATGTGGAGGTGATACCTGAATAGTAACTAAGCAGCTTTATGACCACTAAGCTGAAAGTTCCGGTAGGGACTAGATGGGACAGAAAGGAGCTCCCAGGATAAGAACTACACGTGTACAAAGGAAACAAGAAAAGAAACGAAGTATATAATGTAGAAACGAAGAAAAGAG